>NC_057801.1:286859958-287195332 GCF_018294505.1 Triticum aestivum
AGATGATAATGATGATGATGATGATGATGATGATGATGATGATGATGATGAAGAAGAAAAAGAAGAAGAAGAAGAAGAAGAAGAAGAAGAAGAAGAAGAAGAAGAAGATGATGATGATGATGATGATGATGATGATGATGATGAAGAAGAAGAAGAAGAAGAAGAAGAAGAAGAAGAAGATGATGATGATGATGATGATGATGATGATGCGCCCAATTTACTTTTCTAGTTCCCTTCTCCAGGGGGCTAGGTCAAGGTATTGTGGTGTGCAGAAGTTGCTCTTTGGCCTCCTCATGGTTTCAAGGAAGCTAAATCACTACTTCCAAGCACATCAGATCACTGTCGTCACTCACTTTCCATTGCAGCACATTTTGAGAAATCCAGAAGCCACTGGTAGGATAGTGGAGTGGGTGTTGGAGCTAGTTGGAGCTTCCGAGCTTCGATTTGAAATTTGAAAGTACATCAACAATCCAAAGCAGAGCCTTGGCAGAGTTCATTGCGGAATGGACACCAACTCCAAATGAAGAAATACCAGAGACCTTGCTTCCCAGCAAGGAAGCACCCCAAGATTGGATCATGTACTTTGACAGGGGCTTTCTCGCTCCAGGGCACTAATGCTGGAGTGCTACTTGTAGCACCCACCGGAGAGCATCTCAAGTAGGTAGTTCAAATGAAGTTTCCCAGGAGCAAGCCACCAACAACACTACTGAGTATGAAGTATTGCTTGCCAGACTCGGCATTGCAACCGACCTTGGTATCAGAATGTTGATCATCAGAGGAGACTCGCAGTTGGTGGTGAAGCAAGTGGAAAGGGATTACGAGAGCCCGTTGATGGAGGCATACGTGGATGAAGTGAGGAAATTGGAAGAGCACTTTGACAGTCCGCAGAAAGAGCATGTTGCTCTTGCTAAGAACAACATTGCTGATGACCTGTCAAAGTGTGCCGCCAAGAAATTATTGTGGAACCAGGTACCTTCGTACTCCTTTTGAATCAACCTTCGGTTACACCATCGACGAGGCCAAACAAGAGAAGAAAGTTGGATTCTAGCGACTACTTTCCGATAGAGCTTCCCTCAGCCGTCGAAAAGGAGGTTGCCGGAAACAACTCGATGCTTGTAAGTGAGCAGCAGGCTCCGGCAGGATGTGAGGTCCTTACTGTGGAGACAAGCGCTCCCGTAGGGGAAGAGATGCCTTTAGTCCCTGTCATCGAGCCATAGGCTCCGGCATGGGCACAACACATAATCCATTACCTACAGATAGGATCAACTTCGTGATGAACAAGAAGAATCTGAGAAAGTAGCCCGCCAACCAAGAGTGTATCAATTTGTTGATAGCATTCTATACACAAAGAGGACAAATGGGGTGAAATTGAAGTGCATCCACCGGGAAGATGGACAGAAGCTGGTGGCAGAGATACATGAAGGGGTGTCTAGCTCCCATATCGGGTCCCGCATGCTTGTCAGTAAGGTTTTTTATCAAGGTTTCTACTGGCCGATGGCCCTTCAAGATGTGGTGGTTGTGGTAACAAGGTTCGAAGCATACCAATTCCATGCCAAGAACATTCATCAGCCAGATCGAGCTCTTTAGACGACCCCCTGTCCTGGACCTTCTGGGTCTAGGGGCTGAACATCATCGACCCTTTTCCCCATGCCATCGGGGATTCGAGTGCTTGTATGTGGCGATCGACAAGTTCACAGAGTGGAATGAGGTAGATGTGCTCTGTAATGGGTTTGATCTTACGGTGCTCAATCCCAATGACAGAAGGGGGCATGACACGTGTGTATCACTACTATTAAGGGTAAAAAGATGGGGTTTATTCATATGTGAGTTTATCTTGTCCACATCATGTCATCTTGTTTAAGGCGTTACTCTGTTTTTCCATGAATTTAATTCATTAGATGCATGATGGATAGCGGTCGACGTGTGGAGTAATAGTAGTACTTGTAGAATCGTTTTGGTCTACTTGTCTCGGACGTGATGCATATATATGATCATTGCCTTGGGTATCATCATAATTATTTGCTTTTCTATCAATTGCCCAACAATAATTTGTTTACCCACTGTATGTTATTTTCAAGAGAGAAGCCTCTAGTGAAAACAATGGCCCCGGGTCTATCTTTTATCATATATTAAAACCAAAAATACCTTGCTGCAATTTTCTTTTATTTATTTTATTTTGTATTTTTCTTCGATCTATCTATCAAAAACTATACATTTAATCTTGCTCATAACTGTCAAGGGATTGACAACCCCTTGTTCGCGTTGGGTTGCAAGTATTTGTTATTTGTGTGTAGGTGCTGTTAACGAGTCGTTGCTTGGTTCTCCTACTAGATTGACCTTAGTTTCATAACTGATGGACATACTTATCTCTATTGTACTGCATCATCCTCTCCTCTTTGGGCAAATCCCAATGTAGCTCACAAGTAGCAAGACCGGACAAGCATATGCAAATATCCCAGTCACCCAAATCCTTGCCATTTCCAAGGAAATCAAGGAAGTGAGGGTGGAGCAAGTCCCAGCAAGTGACTTAGGGGCGCATGATGGGGTCCTGCTAACGATGCAAGACAAGCCTAGTGACCGGGAATCGGACAAGGTCGTGGTCCATTTGGGTGTAAGAAAACTGAGACATGGGGATGAGAGCCACTCAGGGTCATTCCGTTACATGGACCAGGATGTAGGCTTTCAATCAGCTGAAGAAGGAGGGTCAAGAACTTTTCGGCAAGCTTCAACTCATGGGATAACCTCCTCTTCACCTTTAGTTGGCTTGCTAGAGTTATCCTACCTTGGCTAGGGTCATTGGTTTACTTTGAGGGATTTGGAACTTGCCGCTAACCGTTTCTGCAAGATAACATAATGGTGAGGGTGGATATGGTGTAGTTTATCGCGGCGAGATCGTCTGTGGCACTCTTGTTGCTGTCAAAAAGCTTCTCAATAACCTATAAGACTTGCCTTATCACAATTTTACACTGCTCATATATGTTCCTTCGTAACATAACATCCTGCTTTATATTGAACCAAATGATGTTTTTCATCTTACAAAGGGCAAGCTGAGAAGGAATTCAAAGTAGAAGTTTAAGCTATTGGTCATGTTCGCCACAAGAACTTAGTCTGTCTTCTTAGTTACTGCATGGAGGGTACTCATAGGTACTTGTACCGTCTTTCACTGTCATATTCATGTTAATTATACCTTTGTTATCATTGATTACATATCGCATTCACAAAAGAAAAGGTTGGTTACATATCCTTGGTACATGTATTACCAAGCAAATGATTGTATGGAGTTCTGTTGCATCTTTCCTTACTTCAAGTGACCTTTCAGGATACTTGTCTATGAATATTTGAACAATGGAAACCTAGAGCAATGGCTTCATGGAGCTATGAGTCACCGGGGCTCCCTTACATGGGAGGCCCGCATAAAGATTCTTCTAGAGACAGGTAAGGCGTGAATTCTCCTTGGAATGCCCTTTCTTTCTGCTAATGTCGTCATTTATTCTTTATCTTGCCAATTGGATAATGCAATCATAAAGGTCCCAAAATTGCATCATATTTCTACCTGGAACTAATTCCACATTAAATAATAATTGCTCTATAACATATTGTCATTCCCAATGGAAGTGAGGCTTAAGCTGAACGAATTCCTAATACCATGTTTATCTTATGTAACACTTCAATTCAATACTTTCATTCAATTCATTGCAGGTTTGCTTACTTGCATGAGGCAATTGAACTAAAAGTCGTGCATCGTGATATCAAGTCTAGCACTACTTTGATTGATGATGATTTTGATGCTAAAGTATCATATTTTGGTTTAGCCAAGCATCTTGGTGTCGGCAAGAGTCATGTAACTACTCGGGTTATGGGAGCCTTCGGGTATGTTGGGAAACTATTGAGCTAGAGTACAGTTACACTATGTTAGTGGTGGTTAATAATGTGCCGCATTTACTCATTGCAGTTATGTGGCACCAGAATATGCAAACACTGGACTGTGAATGAGAAAAGTGACATTTACAACTTTGGAGTTGTTATTCTAGAGGAAATTACAGGGAGGGATCCTGTTGACTATGGTCGCTCGACAAATGAGGTATTTGTGAGTTGTCAAAACTTTTTGTTAGATGTATTCTGCTTCTTTGTAATACCATCAAGTGGCAAGATATGATTAGGACGATAACATTAGGATGCTTCTTATCTGAAGTTGAATCCTACTCAAAGTTTAATTTGTGTCTAATAGGACATGGAATGCTCAGAGCTGACTTCAAAAATATTATGTACATGTAGTTGTGTTATGTGTCATTTTAACTTCCTATATTAACATTATTCAATAGTAGAGTGGTTACACTAGTATTGTTCTGGTCTTTTCAGTCACAATACGTGCCCATGACAACATTGTCGAATGGCCTTGGATATTGGCATAATGTAATCTGCCACTGCTTTAAATTAAATAAGTGGCAATATGGCATTAGAGCCCCTAGCTTTGTCATTTGCATAGCTAGCATCTGAACTTGAGCACTGTTTAACTTAGAAATGTGACATTCCAACCAGAGTTGTCCCTAAGTAGGAAAATCTAGGCATTGATGGAGGTAATTACGCAAAACCTCCACATTTGGGGCTAGGGTAATTACACAATTGGTATAATCACAAATAACCACCGGTTTTGAGGCCTGTAAGTAACAAATAGTGGGCTGCCACTATGCTGGGATGGGCCTCCTATGCTTGCCATAAGGCTTCCATTGTGCACACAACCATGCTCCCATGCCATCCTCAATGACGGCAGGGCCACTGCTATGGAAATCTTCATTCTCCTTGTCGCCACAGCAGGACGGTAGCATAATCGCACCCAACCCAAGACTGTGTCGACCGCTGCATGGTCATGTCAGGACGGTGATGGTGTCCATGTCTCATCGGGTCCCAGTTGGTTTGGGTACGAGTGTTGCACGTTGCTCTTCATTCATCTCACCATCTGGTTCGCTAGTGCTGCAGACTTTTACGGTTGTGTCGTGTGAAGGATCAACACCAGCGCCAGAAGGCCAATTCAAAAAAAAGAAGCACCAATAGGCCGGCTGTACGTAGTTCCATGAATTCGGCATCCTTGTTGTGTCTGCCATGTCTGGAAGCGCGTTATAGCAGAGATTTGACTCCGGAGTGGTGGTTTTGGGTGTGTTGTGGATAGGGAATGGGTGGCTGAGGAGAGGAGAGGAGCTTGGCTACTATTGGCTTGAAAATGCCAGCCCAAACTAGACTAACTAATGAGGAAGCAAATTGATATTGATATGATAGTTCCCTTTCCAGTGTCATCTCCGTGTCCATTAATTGGATACAAGTACAAGTTCCAACATTACTGAGTGTAAATAAGAATTGGATATTGTTGGAACATCTGTTACAATTCAAATGTCTACTTTTTTAGAAAAGGAGGATTACCCCTGGCCTCTGCATCAGAGTGATGCATGCATCCCCTTTATTAAGCCAAGTGACTGAAGTGTCTATGATCCAGAACAAGCTCACACAGAGCCGGAAAAAGGTATAAAATGCCACAACCGGTGAAAGAATAAGATGACTAAACACCTATCCTTTTAATGGACCGCCATCCAAACCGGTTGTAGATATCCTGAGATATCATCTCCCATTGGGAAGACCCAGTAACCAAAGGCTCCCTAGCTTCCACGGGAGTGAGTAACAACCACATACGGATCCAAGATGTGGCCCTGTAGACAACCTGCAAAAAAATTTATAAGAGTTTCTCTGTTAAAACCCATGTCATTTCTACAGTTCTACATAGCCCAAAATAAAGCACATACTCCTATCCGAATATGCCTCACAATATTTGTCTCTACTCCATTTAGCCATGTCCCAAATAACGTGTGAATATTATTTGGAGGAGTGATATTAAAGGCTATATGAACTGAGCGCCATAAAAGTTTGGCCAGCGGACAATTGAGAAAGACGTGTTTGATTGTTTCATCTTGATCACAAAAGCTACATCTTTGACTACCCTCCCAATTATGTTTTGCCAAGTTGTCCTTAGTCAGAACCACCTCCTTGTGAACAAACCACATGAGACTTTGATTCTTAACGGGACCTTGATCTTCCAAATATGTAGCGATTTCAGAATGGTGCCAGGATCAATTGGGTCCAAATACATAGATTTCACTGAAAAATGTCGTTCGTAGTTAATTTCAAGTGAATACTATCAGACTCCTCAGAGAGGTTCACATCCATCAACCTTCTGACAAGGTGTAGCCATGCTTCCCATCGGTCACCTACCAAAGATCTCCGGAATTGAATATTTATAGGGTTGGACTGTAACACTGCAGCAACATAAGCCTCCTTATGTTGTACAAAGTTATAGAGAGATGGATATTGTGTGGCCAAAGGCGTCTCCCCTAACCATGTATCCTCCGAGAATCTTGTCGAATTACCTTTTCCAATGGTGAATTAAGTTCTATGGAACAAAGTTGCTTTCGTTCTCATCAAGCCCTTCGAAAATGGTGAATCATTGGGTCTGACGGTAACCTTGGCCAATTTCTTAGATTGTAAGTACATATTACATAAAATTTGTACCCACATGCCTTAAATCTCCACAGAAAGCTTGTACAACCATTTACTGAGCAAGCATATGTTCTTTACCTCTAAATTCTCAATCCCAAGACCACCCTAGTCCTTCGGCCTACAAATGATGTCCCATTTAGTAAGCTTGTACTTCCTCTTTATTCCATCACTCTGCCAAAAGAATCGTGATCGATAGAAGTCCAGCCTTTCCCGTACCCCAATTGGTACCGCAAAGAAGGAGGAGAGGAACATCGACATACTCATGTGCACTGAGTTTATTAGTATTAGCCGACCTCCATATGACATAAGCTTGCCCTTCCAGCAGCTTAGTTTCTTTTCAAATCGATCTTCAATACACTTCCACTCCTTGTTAAATAGCTTGCAATGGTGAATTGGTATGCCCAGATAACTAAATGGAAGGGTACCCAGTTCACATCCAAATAGTTGTTTATAGGCATCTTGTTCATCTTTGGCTCTCCCAAAACAGAACAATTCTCTTTTATTAAAATTAATCTTCAATCCCAACAACAGTTCAAATAGGCATAACACAAGCTTCATATTTCTGGCCTTTGCCAAATCATGTTCCATGAAAATGATGGTATCATTAGCATACTGTAGTATGGACACCCCACCATCTACTAGATGTGGTACTAGTCCTCCTACTTGGCCTTCCTCTTTAGCTCTTCCTATCATAATTGCCAACATATTCGCTACTATGTTGAACAAGATAGGAGACATCGGGTCCCCTTGTCTTAGACCCTTGTGAGTCTGGAAGTAGTGACCTATGTCATCATTCACTTTAATCCCAACACTGCATTTTTGTACAAATGAATTGACCTGCTTCCTCCAGGAATTGTCGAATCCTTTCATACGTAAAGCATACTGTAGGAATGGCCATTTAACTTTACCATATGCTTTATATGGATTTTGAAACCACCCCCTCCAGTTTCTTCAAGTGGATCTCGTGAATTGTTTCATGTAGGAGAACCACACCCTCAAGTATGTTTCTGCCCGGCATGAAAGCTGTCTGAGTTGGTTGCACCACACTATGTGCAATCCGCCTCAATCGGTTTGTCCCAACCTTAGTAAAAACATTGAAGCTCACATTAAGCAGGCAAATTGGACGGAACTGCTCAATGCATACCACCCCTCCTTCTTTGGCAACAACGTTATCGTCCCAAAGCTTAGGTGGAATAGCTGCAAATGGCCACTGAGCATGTCATGGAACATTGGTACTATACCACTTTTAATAATATGCCAGCACTTCTTATAAAATTTAGCTCGGAAGCCATCCGGGCCAGACGCCTTATTATTTTTCATCTGTATATTGCCACAAACACCTCTTTCTCCATGAATGGTGTGGACAAAATCTCATTCTCGTCTGTTGCGAGCTGAGGAATATCCCCGACCATGAGCTCATCCATAGACACAAATTTCTCTCCAGAAGCCCCAAAAAAAATCCCGTTAAATGTTACAATCCTACAATTTCATTGGAGAATGTGTAAAACTTCATCAAATGGAAAACTGGAGGCCATGCTAATGTTTGCCTTGTAGTGGCGCAACCAAACACAAATCTTATTTACCCAAATCAAGAGGTCAAATTTATATTCTACTGGGGCTCTGGATATGATTACATATCTATATATGTATCTGATACAATTTGTATTCCAATCCTTTTGATTTGGATGTGAATCTTGCTTGACGGATCACGTTTTTTTCCTGATTACAAATACTGGATAATTGATGTCTACTATGCAACTTTATTCTTGTAGACTCGTGTTAGGCCTCAAGTGGACGACCTAAGGTTTATCAATCAGTGGGAGGTGTAGGATGAAGATGGTCTCTCTCAAGCAACCCTGCAACCAAATAACAAAGAGTCTCTTGTGTCCCCAACACACCCAATACAATGGCAAATTGTATAGGTGCACTAGTTCTGCAAAGAGATGATGATAAAAGTGTAATATGGATGGTAGAAATATATTTTTATAATATGGATAAATAAAAACAGTAAGGTAGCAATTGATAAAACGGAGCACAAACGGTATTGCAATGCTTGAAAACAAGGCCTATCGGTCTGTACTTTCTCTAGTGCTCTCAACAATGATAATATTATTGGATCATATAACCATCCCTCACGTGTGATGAAGAATATCTCCAAAGTTCTTATCCAGCGGAGAAAATAAGAAGAAATTGTTTGTAGCTATTCTTTCCGATCGATCTATACAAGAGTTCGTACTAAAACAACACCAAGTTGTTCTTTCTGATCGATCTATCAAGAGTTCATACTAAAATAACACTAAGTAATTCTTTCCGATCGATCTATCAAGAGTTCGTACAAAAATAACACCAAAGCAAATTAAGATTCATAATACTCAATCCAACACAAAGAACCTCAAAGAGTGCCCCAAGATTTCTACCGGAGAAACAAAGACGAGAATGTGCATCAACCTCTATGGATAGATTACCCCAATGTCACCTCGGGAATACGCAAGTTGAGTGCCAAAACACATACCAAGTGAATCAATATGATACCCCATTGTCACCAAGAGTATTCATATGCAAGACATACATCAAGTGTTCTCAAATCCATAAAAGTATTCAATCTGATAAAATGAAATCTCAAATGGAAAAATCAATTCATCACAAGATGGAGAGGCGGAAACACCATACAATCCAACTATATTAACAAAGCCCGCGATACATCAAGATCATGACATCTCAAGAACACGAGAGAGAGAGAGAGAGAGAGAGATAGATAGATAGAGAGAGAGAGAGAGATTAAACACATAGCTACTGGTACAAACCCTCAACCCCGAGGGTGGACTACTCCCTCCTCACCATGGTGGCCGCCGGGATGATGAAGATGGCCACCGATGAAGATCTCCCCCTCAAGGTGCCGGAATGGGGTCTAGATTGGTTTTTCATGGCTACAGAGGCTTGCGGCGGAGGAACTTCAGATCTAGGGTTACCCTGAGGGTTTTTGGAATATTAGGGAATTTATAGGGCAAAGAGGCGGTGCAGGAGGCCACCGAGGTGGGCATAACCCACCAGGGCGTGTCTGGGCCCCTAGGCGTGCCCAGGTGGGTTGTGCCCTCCTCGGGGCACCTCTCTGGTACTTTTCTGACCCATCCTAGGTGTTCTGGTCCGTAAAAATTCTCCAAAAAGTTTCAGGGTGTTTGGACTCCGTTTATATTGATTTCCTGCGAAGTAAAAAACAACAACTAGCACTATGCACTATGCCAATAGGTTAGTCCCAAAAAATGATAACATAAAATGATTGTAAAACATCCAAGAATGATAATATAACAACATGGAATAATAAAAAATTATAGATACGTTGGAGACGTATCAGCATCCCCAAGCTTAATTCCTACTCGTCCTCGAGTAGGTAAATGATAAAAACAGATTTTTTGATGTGGAATGCTGCCTAACATGTTCATCCCATATTCTTTTCTTTTGTAGCATGGACATATAGACTTTTATATGGTTCAGAGCAATAGTGTAGCTAGTTTTTACATGAAGATTTCAATACTCAAGCATATCAATAAGCAACCATGTCTTTCAAAATATCAACACTAAAGAAAGTTAGCCCTAGCCCATCATGCTCAATTATTGATCCATTCATGAAACACACTCGCATATTAGCTACATCCAATGCTCAAGTACGATCATAGTGCCCCTTAGTTGGTGCTTTATAAGAGAATATGGAGACTCAAATAAAAATAAAAATTGCATAAAGTAAATAGAAAGGCCCTTTGCAGAGGGAAGTAGAGATTTGTAGAGGTGCCAGAGCTCAAAGCAAAAAAGAGAGATAAAAACATTTTGGGTGGCATGCTTTTCCTATCAACGAAAATGATTAAGTAGTTCCCAATACTTTCCATGCTAGATATATCATAGGCGGTTCCCAAACAGAAAATAAAGTTTATTCCTTTTCCACAATTCTTTCACATTCCACGGCTAGCCGTATCCACGGGTACCGTCCATACCAACACTTTCCAAGGAATTTATTATTTGACAACATAAAGTAAATTCATTTTTCATTTCGTGACTGGGCATCCCTATTACCTTTGCCGTACTCTCGTGAAATGAGAAGTGAATAAACACTCATCTTGAGAATAACACATCTAGCATGGAAAAATATCAGCCACCCCCTACCGTTTCATGAGCGGTACGAGCACACAAAAAGAAAATTATTTTGAAAGTTAGAGATGACACATACAAATTTTCTTAGAACAACACTAAAATACCTCATAAAGTTAGGTATGGTGGACTTATATGGCAAAATTGGGTTTAAGGATTTTGGATGCACAAGTAGTATTTCTACTTAGTACAAGTGGAGGCTAGCAAAAAGATTGCGAAGCAACCAACCAAGAAACGAAAAATCACATAAGTGAGCATTAAGGATAACTAACACCGAATAATGCACCACAAGTAGGATGTAATTTCATTGCATAACTATTAACTTTCGTGCTTGCATAGGGAATCACAAACCATAACATCAATATTCTTACTAAAGCATAATTACTCACCAAGATGACTCACATATCACTATCATCATATCTCAAAATTATTACAAAGAGTCAAGTTTATTTTGTCCAATGATCTTCATGGAAGTTTTTATTATATCCCTCTTGAATATCTATCACTTTGGGAGTAGTTTCATATGTTGCTTTTGATAAGCTCAAACAAATTTAAGTGAAGAACATGATCATAAATTTTTTCTTGTCTGAAAATAATATAAGTGAAGCATGAGAGAATTTCTTCAAAAACCTATTAAATCTCAAATAAGTCTAAGTGAAGCATGAGAGCATTTCTTCGAAATATATTAAAGCACACCGTGCTAAAAAAGATATAAGTGAAGCACTAGAGCAAAAGACAAACTACTCCAAAAAGATACATGTGAAGATCAAGCGAGTAGTTAGGTAAATAGGTAGCTATGTGAGGACTCTCACTTATTTAAAAGACTTTCAGATCTAAGTATTTTGTTAAAACAACAAGCAAAACAAAATAAAATTACATTCCAAGAATATCACACATCATGTGAAGAAGCAAAAACTTAGGATCAACCGATACTAACCGATAGTTGTTGATGAAGAAAGGTGGGATGCCTAACGGGGCATCCCCAAGCTTAGATGCTTGAGACTTATTGAAATATTAACTTGGGATGCCTTGGGCATCCCCAAGATTGAGCTTTATGTCTCCTTAGTTCCTTCTATATCACGGTTTCCCTAAATCTTAAAAACTTCATCCACACAAAACTCAACAAGAACTCATGAGATAAGTTAGTATAAATCAATGCAAAAACCTTATCATTCTATACTGTAGGAAATTACTAAAATTATTATTTAACATTGCATACTAAATGTCTCTGCATATTTAAAAGTCCTATCCTCAAATAGAATCATTAAGCAAGCAAACATATACAAACATAACATCAATCTGCCAAAACAGGACAGTCTGTAATGGATGAAGAAATATTCATACTTATTTAACTCAAAAATACTGAAAATTTACCACATTGTAGAAAATTTATCATAGCTTATTGTGCAAAAAATTTCAACATTTATCACATTCTGACTTCTCTCGGGAATTTTTGCAACAGCAATAAACTTTCTGTTTTCAAACAGCCACATATAGACTTGCAAAATAAGCATGGTTTTTTTGACACCTGAAACAGTAGGAGAGGCTCCTACTGTATATATTGAATTAAAGTATCAAAAGGTTTTTTACAATGTCATATTCTTACATCCATAGCCATGATAAAATAAAGGGTATATGTAGGTAACCTAAGTAAGTACTAGACTATGGGGCAACAAAGGACTGGATAAAAGTGGAAACAAATTGTTTGTGTTTCTCTTTAGCTCTATGTATGAGTAAAGAGAAGTTCTCTTTGAATCTTCTTGCCCATGAGCCAACTGTGGGGTCAATTCTCCTAAAGTGCTTGTTATTTCGTTCTTTCCACAAACTCTAGGAGGCATATAGAAAAATCTCCATAAACATTTGGTTGTTCCACACTGATTTGGCTTCCTTGATCTAGTTGAGGCGATCTCCATTAGTTGTCCAGTGGATATTCAAAGTGTCCCAACAGGCCAAACTAAAGTGGAAAGTAAAGATCATATGTTCAATTGTTTCTTCCTTAGTGCTGCCACACAGAATGCAACCATGATTGTCCCCGATGTTGTAGTGTCTTCTCTTTAGCATGCTTCTGGTGTTGAGGCGATCAGAGAGAAGAAGCCAACCGAAAACTTTGATTTTCATTGTGGCTGAAAATTTCCAGAGCCATCTGTAACTAACGTGTGCGGTGGCCTCACGAAAATAGAATTTGTAATATCTTTTGGCAGTGTATATCTCAGAGCCCCACTCGTAAACCCAGGAGTCCATGTCATCTCCCTCATCATTGCCAACATGCGCTGTTAGCTCCTGGATATGACGTAGCTCATTGTGTGCTTGCATGGACAGTGGTAGGTGAAAGGTTTCATTGAGGTTGGTGCACCCAAGAAAGTCCCGAACAGAAATGTCTTCAAGTTTAGCATAAGAAAAAGCACGTGGGTGCGAATCAGCAAGGACATCATCCAACCAGAGATCTTTCCACATAAGCACATTATCTCCTTTGCGAATGATCACTTGTGAGATTCCTCTATAGATAGGTGTGAGTTTGAGCACATCTTTCCACCAGAACGGTCCACATGGATCTGAAGCGTGAGGGATTTTGTCATTGTAATATGTGGACCAAATCAAGTCAACCCACGGTAGATCCCATTGGTTATAGAATTTGTGCAGGTATTTCATGAGTAAAGCATCACTTTGGGTTTGTAAGTCAAGAACCCCGAGACCCCCACACTCTTTTGCTCTGTAAACCATTTGCCATGAATCTAAGGAGTTACATTTTCCCCATCATCAGTTTTCTTGGTCCAGAGGCATTGTATTCTGATTTTATCCAACAGATCAATAATCTTCGGTGGCAGCTTGAGGGTGCAAAGGGCAAAGATTATAAGGGACGTGATTACCAAATTGAGAAGCGATAACTTCCCTCCATAGGAAATCATTGACAGCGTCGCCAAAAGTCTCCGTTGAACTCCACAAACCAAGGGCA
The DNA here is from genome assembly GCF_018294505.1 of Triticum aestivum. Classification (NCBI taxonomy): domain Eukaryota; kingdom Viridiplantae; phylum Streptophyta; class Magnoliopsida; order Poales; family Poaceae; genus Triticum; species Triticum aestivum. The sequence goes on from NC_057801.1 coordinate 286,873,595, forward strand.
TAAGATCTTGTACTGTAGGTTTAGAAGGACCCATTGGCAACCCAAGGTAGGTAAAAGGTAACTTTCCCACGATGCAACCAAAAATTTGCGCAATATGCTGAACGGTGGAGGCATCACAGTTCATGGGCATGAGAGTTTACTTGTGGAAATTAATCTTAAGACCAATCGAAGTGGCATAATAAGTGAGGATTTTTTTGACAACAGAATCTTGGTCCGGACATGCAGGTAGCAGCATGATAGTGTCATCGGCATATTGAATCACCGGTTAGTCCGATTGGTTGGGTCGGTAAAAGGGCAGTTGAAGATCATTTCTTCGGAAGGAGTCATTAATTGCAGCCTGCAACAAATCTGCCGCTAGGACAAAGATTAGGGGGGGATAGGGGATCACCTTGGAGCACTCCACAAACGCAATTAAACTGTCTGCCCGGGACGCCATTAAGGAGCACAGAAGACTTCACAGATGAAAAAATTGTTTTGATCCACCCCAACCATTTATCATTGAAACCCATGTGTTTCATGATTTGCAGCATAACATCATGGTCGATGGTATCAAACGCTTTTGCAAAATCCAGCTTGAGCAGAACTATTGGCCTTTTATAAGATTGGCATTGGTATATGTATTCGAAAGCCCAAGCAAGGCAGTCTTTTATAGACCTCTTTTTCAAGAAACTGTACTGGTTGCGGTGAATAATCTTGAGAATGTTCTTTTGTAGACTATTAGCTAGAAGCTTTGTGATGACTTTAAGGCAACAATTTAGCAGAGTAATCGGTCGAAAGTCATTAACTCCTTGGGGCGCAACAATTTTGGGGATGAGTGATGAATCCATCATTGATACTCTCCAGGTTGAGTCCACCCTCAAAAAATTGATCACATAGTGCATAGAAATCTTCCTTAAATATATGCCAACAAGATTTGAGAAATGCCCCATTAAACCCATCAGGACCCGGAGCCCTATCCGTAGGCATTTCTTTGATGACTAGGTCAATCTTCTGCCTAGTAAATGTCACAGTTAGCTCATCCAGCCCATCAATTCTCTTGATAATGGAGGGAAGATCAAATTTCATCTCATGCATAGAGGAAGTTCCAAGTCTTTCCTTAAAAGAGTGATAAATGACAGATTCTTTGTTTTCATGATCATCAATTATGGTTCCATCATGTAAAGTTAAGGAGGCAATGTTGTTTCTTCTGTAACGTTCGCAAGCCAGACCTTGGAAAAATTTGGAGTTCTCATCTCCTAAACAAACGCACCGAATAGTGCACCGTTTCTTCCAATATTGTTATTGATAGGACAATAAACGTAGGATGTGGGCCTTTAGAATGATCCTAAAATTAGCCTCAGGAATTGTCAAAGGCCTTCTGTTCTCCAGCGTGTCCAGATCTGCTAGAGCTTTGTTGGAGTTATTAATGTCTATAGACAATCGGGATATGTTCTTGCTCCAATTTTGAGGCAGTACCGCAAGTGCTTGAATTTTCTACAAAGAATGGTTGCACTATTGGTCGATCGGACGGGCTTATCCCAAGCAGACTGAACAACCTCCATAAAACCAGGATGTTGAATCCAGAAAGGCTCAAAACGGAAAACTTTACTTCTAGGAATAGAAGTTTCAATTGAGACCACGCACGGGATATGATCAGACACCGGCTTTCCTAATGGTTTAACAACGGTGTTGGGGTATGCACCGGTCCAGCTACAAGATGTAAAAAACCAATCAAGTTGCTCCAAAAGTGGATCCTGTTGCATATTACTCCAAGTGAAAGTGCGGCCTTTGATTGGCAATTCAACGAGAGATTGTGTTCGTATGAAATCATTGAACGTAATCATGTCATTAATACTCCCTCCTGGCTTGTTACGATTGTCAGGGCTGAGTATGTAGTTAAAATCGCCGAGTAGGAGCCAATCTTCATTGGCAGGTATGTTTAATGAGAATAGCCAATTATTGTAAGTAATACGTCGATTGCCTTGACATGGGCCATAAATATTCACAAGCGTCCAAGCTTGGGAGGACTGTTTTGATTAAAATTTAATGAGAACGGCAAAATCTTCCGAGGCAATAACCGTACCAGAGAAAACCGAACTGTTCCAAATAGTAACAATTCCACCCGAAGCCCCATGTGAAGGAACAAAAGCAAATTGGTCAAACCGACGGGGACAACAAGATTTGATAAAAGCATTATCGATCATAGGCTTCTTAGTTTCTTGCAAACATAAACCGAGCAACCACTAGCATTGATAGCATTAGAAAGTGCTAATTGTTTATCACCAGAGTTTAACCCACGAATGTTCCAACATAACACATTCCAATTGACCAAAATACCCATAAAGCTAATAAACCAGCAAATTAAGCCAAGGACGAAGGCCCTGCCTCCTTGGACTCTAAGAGAGCAGCTTCAGTAAGTTCTTCTGGCGGGATGGCGCATTTTTGGATGCCCACCTGCTGGATTACCTGAATGGGAGTGGGAGGAGGTATTTACTGGGCCGACTCAGCATCCAGCTCCCTGATGATCACCGAGGAAGGAGCAGCAGGAGTGTGGCGTGGTTTGACCTTTGATTGCTTCTTCTTGGTATCAGACGGTGCATGGACCCGGAATCCATCATATTTATTGGATCTAGCGTTGCGACGAAGAGAGAATTCACATTCAGGTGCCTGCACTTTTCCACGATGAGAGGAGGTGCCTCCATCAGACACAACAACATCAGAAGTAGGCATAGGCAGAGAGCTAGAGTTTCCCTGGAGCAGAGCCATTGAAGGATCAGTCGAAGCCGCAGCAGAGACAGACCAGGAGTGAACCACAGAGATACAACCCTCATTATCCCTAGTGATTTGATGCCCAATAGTAATCATGATAGAGTCATCGTTGCGGCAAACTTGAACATGCACCTTCAAGCAATCCCTAAAGCCCATCCCTGAGCTCCATGGGCCAAATGTGGCTTAATAGCAGTCCACAGGAAGTCATTGATCTGTCTCACCGGCCTGGAGGAGTGGAAAAGCGTAGAAGCCATCAAGTTCCCATGGTGTGACATAATGAAGTGCAGTCCAGAATTGTTCAGAGAAAGATCAATGGTGAGAGAATCTTGCTGCTATATTATAGGAACCAAGGAGGTACTGGCAGGGCTATCAAAGTTACTTCTCCAGAGATTATTCAGAATGTTGAAAGGCACAAGAACAAACCCATCAGAACTAACAGAGGACTCAGAGCTGTTGTGCCAAGATATGGAGTCATTCCAAGCCATTGCAGGGCTGTCTAGCAGATTGTTTTCAGGTGAAATTCCATCAGAAACCTGAAGTCCTTCAACAGCCAACCATGCCTGAAAATTGTAAGCAACAGGAGGTGGAGGAGCTGGCCAGGCACCCCATTGCGCCTGAAACTGAACCTGTTGGTCGACAGCCACATTGTCATTGGCCTGATTAGCCTGATGCATAGCATGATCAACGGCCACATTCTGAGCCATCCAGTTGTGTAGCTGGGCTTGATAAATTTGCTCAGCAGTTAGCCCTTCACCAAACAGAGGACGTGGAACACCATCATCAGGAGGTGCATCTTTGCCAGCAGGTGGAACTTCAGGTAAGTGTGCATTCCAATCACTACTTTATAACATAGTTACAGCAACTGTCCAGCAGTGGCGAGCACCCCTAATCTGTCTCATAACAATGCTTTTAGGGACCAATCTAAGATGAATGACCCTGGCCTTCAGTAGCACAAAATGCTTGTCACCCCTGGGCTTATGCCATTCAAACAGAGTACCAAAAGTATCCACAGACTTATGCATGTAATGCTAGGTTTGATAGTCATAGGGAAATCCAACATACAAGATCCAAATCTCCGGGCCAAAAGTAGTGAGTCTCATGTTAAGCGCAACGTCATGAGGAACAAATGAAATAACCGTGTGCTCATCAGCTTGCATCTCATCGAGTTCAAAGGTGGTTCCGATGACAGAATCTCTAACTCGGGAGTCGTCAAATCCAAAAATACCAATCCCTAGAGGATTATCTTCAACTTCAGTAGGGAAGAAGTGAGACTCATGGAGCGAACCTTGGATTGTATCTCTGGGGGCTTCTTTCTGACGCTGCGGGATGAACTTATTGGCCTCAGCAATGGCCAAGAAGTCATGGCGCAGGGGAGGCACCGCACTGACCACCATGTCCGATCGCACCTTCCGATCAGCCGGGCCAAGCTCCACCGTCATTCCTTGCGGCAGGTAGGGGACGATGTTGACGGGGAAATTCTCCATTGTTGGTGGAGGAGGGAGGAGCAGAGCATGCACATAGGAATGCACGCGCGGTGAGGTGGAATGCGTATCGGCAAGGGGTATGGACTGATTGTGTAGCCAATTTTATTTGCTGGAGCGCCGCCCCAGGAGACAGTATGAGGCCACGTGTCCAAGCCAGCCGCAGATACTGCAATGGACGGTCGAGGATTGCTTGGGTCAAGCTGTGGGGCGCAAAGTAGGTGACTGAGGTAAATGCTTGCTAGAGGAAGGAATTTGTGCAGCCACTGATTTGACTAGACCAAAATCAATTAGCCTCCCGTTTCCCAAGTTGGCCGTGGCAGAGCTGCTAGTAGATAGTAAGCAGGGTAATGATTCCATATCTATAAAAGGAGAAATAGCACTCTTGCCTTTGAATGATTTACCAATATGATTTGCTGCTCCAGATAATTGAATATCAGATTTCTTAGCATTCTTGGGCTTCCAAAAATAGTGCTTGGCCTTAGGATAATAGCAGTTACGCTTGGTATGGCCCAAGAAGAAGCAAGCCTCACATTTGAGATAGGCCGGGCATTGGAAAAAAGGTGGGTATGTGATCCACAAATAGTACAGGCCCGCGAGATCAATTGTGGCCCAGAGCCCATATCCTGATCAATTATGGGCTGGACAGGATTCACCCGACTAGCGGGTGGGGGACAACATCAACTGTCATTAAGACAGATAGAGCAAATCTTGCCTGGGCATGCAGAAGCCAGGTGGCCCGGCGAATTACGAGAGGAGCACAAATTGAGCCTCCCATAAATGTAAACCGAGGGAGGGACCGATGTTAGAGACCAGATATTAGCAATATGAGAATCAGAATAACCAAAATGACATTGATCCAGAATATGAAAGAGTATAAAATTCGGAATATTGCTCCATGCACTCTCCTTAAACCTACAACCTTCAAATCTGTAATTAATAGGCCTTTCCTGTTAATATCATTATCCCCTATATTAATGTGTGATTTGAATGCCCCAAAAATGATGTCAGATGACAAGGAATGTTGGTTAATGCCCACAGTAAATGTCTGGCTGTCTGTCGGCCCCGGAATAACTGGCTCCAACAACTGGGCTGCCGGCGATGAGCCGTCCGGCGATGGATCTAGGTTGGAAACCAGTCCCTCCGTAAGAGGGAAACCAAATTTAGATAAATTCAGACTTGATGTGCTCAAAACCTTGTCTTGCTGTGTAGAGAACTTAAATTTAGACTTGATAGCAATAGGAGAAAAAGCAGCCACCTCAGGAATGTGAGAATCCAGATGCCATGATGAATCCATTGCCAAAATGCCAGTTTTGCTCTGTCGGAAAAGACTGAAGTGGCAAACAAAATCCGGCCATACTCTGTCCTTGAGACCATAGATGTAATGCCCAACTTTATTGGATGCCACAGAAAATCAAAATCTTCGTCCATCAATATGTGTCACGTTCAGCCCAGATGGGAGACCCCCAATACAACATTGGAGGGCAATAGCAACCGAATCATCATTGATAGGGAAGCTTGCCGAAGATAAGTGCACCGCCAAGAAGAACTCTTTGTTCGAACCAGAAGGAGAGAAATGAACGGTAGAACCAAAACGTCGACGCACCTGAGCTGCCACGGCAAGGCCGGGAAAAAAATCCCAATGCAGAAGACCTTACATGATAGTCTAGATCAACTAGATCAAAAATCTCCATGGCTGGATGGTGTGTGGTGGAGGGCAGGTGGGAGGGAGGAGAGGAGGTGGGAGGAGCCATCTCAACAAGTCATGGAAATTGTGTTTGGCGCTGGTGAAGGCTATCCTTGACATTTTTATTGAAATGAAATATGCAAAACATTATTCAAAATAGCATCAAGAAAATAAAAATAAAAGAAAATGACGCTCCAAGCAAAACACATATCATGTGATGAATAAAAATATAGCCTCAAGTAAGGTTACCGATAATGTTGGAGACGAAAGAGGGGATGCCTTCCGGGGCATCCCCAAGCTTAGTTGCTTGGATATTCCTTGGATATTAACTTGGGCTGCCTTGGGAATCCCCAATCTTGCGGTCTTCTCACTCCTTATTCTCCTCATATCGACATCCCACCCAAAACTTGAAAATTCCAATCACACAAAACTTAACGGAACTTCGTGAGATAGGTTAGTATGATAAAGAGCAAACCATTTCACTTTGGTACTATCAAAGACAAGATTCATAATTATTTCCACACAATGCCTACTGTAGAATATCATTTCCACAATTTATATTGAGCAATATAAGCCATAGAATCTAGAAAACAAGCAAACTATGCATTGAAAACAGAATATGTCAAAAACAGAACAGTCTGTAGTAATCTGTACTCCAACCATACTTAGGATACTCCAAAAATTCTGAAAAATTAGGAAAACATACGGAATTTGTATATCTATCACCTATAAAATATTCAGATCAAAATCACATTCCAGTGATTTTTCAAAATTCCTGGACTGAGCACAAAAGGTTCTGTTTTTGGACAGAATCAAATCAACTATCATCCTTACTATCCCAAAGGCTTTACATGGCACTTTATTGAAACAAAAGCTATAAAACATGATTACTACAGTAGATTAATCATGTGAACACGCAAAAACAATAGGGGTAAATGTTGGGTTGTCTCCCAACAAGCGCTTTTCTCTAATGCCTTTTTAGCTAGGCATGATGGTTTCAATGATGCTCGCATAAAAGATAAGAATTGAGACATAAGAAGAGCATCATAAAACACATGGCAAGCACATTTAAGCCTAACACACTTCCTATGCATAAGGATTTTGTGAGCAAACGATTTATGGGAACAAGAATCAACTAGCATAGGAAGGCAAAACAAGTGCAACTTCAAAACTTTTAACACATAGAGAGGAAACTTGATATTATTGCAATTCCTAGAAGCATAAGTTCCTCCCTCATAATAATTTTCAGTAGCATCATGAAGAAATTGAACAATATAACCATCACATAAAGCTTTCTTTTCATGACACAAAAGCATAGAAAACTTATTACTCTCCACATAAGCGAATTTCTTCTCATCAATAGTAGTGGGAGCAAACTTAACAAAATACCTATCATGAGAGTGAAAATTAAAATCATGATGACAAGTTTCATGGTTATCATTATTCTTTATAGCATACATGTCATCACCATAATCATCATATATACCAACTTTGTTATCATAGTCAATTGAAGCCTCATCCAAAATGGTGGATTCATCACTAAATAAAGTCATGACCCCTCCAAATCCACTTTCATCATTATAATAATCATAAATAGGAGGCATGCAATTGTTATAACAAATTTGCACATCAAATCTTGGGGCACTACAAATATCATCTTCATCAAACATAGCATCCCGAAGCTTATGGCTTTGCATATCATTAGCATCATCGATATTCAAAGAATTCATACTAACAACATTGCAATCATGCTCATCATTTATACCAAACATTCTATTGAATTATTCTTCTATAAATTGAGCACAGTTTTCCTTTCCACTATTTTCATGAAAGACATTATAAAGATGAATCATATGATGCACCCTCAATTCCATTTTTTGTAGTTTTCTTTTATAAACCAAACTAGTGATAAAACAAGAAACTAAAAGATTCGATTGCAACATCTAAAGATATACCTTCAAGCACTCACCTCCCCGGCAACAGTGCCAGAAAAGAGCTTGATGTCTACTATGCAACTTTATTCTTGTAGACTCGTGTTGGGCCTCCAAGCGTAGAGTTTTTTAGGACAGTAGCAATTTTCCCTCAAGTGGATGACCTAAGGTTTATCAATCCGTGGGAGGTGTAGGATGAAGATGGTCTCTCTCAAGCAACCCTGCAACCAAATAACAAAGAGTCTCTTGTTTCCCCAACACACCCAATACAATGGCAAGTTGTATAGGTGCACTAGTTCGGCGAAGAGATGGTGATAGAAGTGTAATATGGATGGTAGAAATATATTTTTATAATCTAAATAAATAAAAACAGCAAGGTAGAAATTGATAAAACGAAGAACAAATGGTATTGCAATGCTTGAAAACAAGGCCTAGGGTTTGTACTTGCGCTAGTGCAATCTATCAAAAATTCTAGTATAATTGGATCATATAACCATCTATCGGGGATATACCCCATGGTGTGACCTGGCCGGAGATATGACCCGGCTGGGACTTGGTGTTTTATTGGTGAGCCGGAAGATTGCAAGCCGGCGGACACAATTAAGCATTGTAAGCCGGCATACACAGTTAAGCATTGTAAGCCGGCGGACACAGTTAAGCATTATAAGCCGGCGGACACAGTTAAGCATTGTAAGCCGACAGACACAATTAGGCATTATAAGCCGGCGGACACAGTTAAGCATTGTAAGCCGACAGACACAGTTAAGCATTGTAAGCCGACAGACGGTTAAGCCAGACAATTAAGCCGACAGACAGTTAAGCCAGATGGTAAGCTAGATTGTAAGTTAGATTGTAAGCCGGATTGTAAGTCGGCTTACGTTAAGAAGCCCAAGACGTTAAGAAGCCCATGGTAAGACGTCAAAATAGGTTATGTCCTAATCCAATTTTGACTCTACATGTAACCCGCCCCTTCAACTTATATAAGGAGAGGCGGGGCACCCCAAGAGGGGAGAGCAAGAAAACAATTGTTAAGGCTAGACACAACTAGAGGAGAGCCAGATATATGACGTCTCCCTCAGGAGCATAAGGAGACCTAGCCACAAACATCATGTAGGGCTATTACCGGATGATGTTTCCCAGGGCCCGAAGCTGTCTAAATCCTTCTCTTGTGTGTTGCGTCTCTCGTCGCGATCAACCCCTCTCAAGCTACCACATAGATGCGTTGGCCTCACGACTAAGTCCTCACACTAGGACATCTACCATGACGTTTCCACGACAGTTGGCGCCCACCATGGGACCTGCGCACGGTGGTGTTGAGTTCTTGGAGGGATCTCTTTCAGGGTTCAAGGAGTTCACAATTTTTTCGGATGAAGAAAGGATCTACATCATCAACGAGTAGTTGAAGAAATTAGGGTCGCAGCATCCCGTGATCCGCTGCCGATGCAACCTGACGATCCATCAATCCGAAGCAAGATCATTTTTGTTCGGCGCAGTCAGACGTTATCGAGACCGACATGTATTTTTAGTGTTGAGTCGATTCATACACAGCAGCGGAAGTCTGTAGTCAATCCGCAAAAACTACCGGCGCGTCAACATCAAGCCGTCAAGTTGCCAAGTCGCCAAGACAGTCAGTTTCTGCTATCGTGTACTGTTCAAGTCCTGGGGGCGTCAAATCATAGCTGCTGGTGCTACTCCCACCACGAATACTACTTGAAAACATGTACTTGCTGACGTGAGCTCTAAAAAAAATCAACCCGGAAGCGGATAGGATCATGACCCAGAAACGGGGACGACAACAACCCGATCTCCTCCGCCCTAATGGCTGCGATGTCACTCGCAAATCGGCCACGGTTAAGCCACCATCTCCACGGCCCTGCCGCCACCAGTCGGCGTCGTCACCTCTATGGCCGCCGCCGCCTCGTCGTGCTGCGCTAAGCCGCCGCTCGCTTCTGACTACCGTCGGCCCAGCTCCAAGTCGCTGATTTCAAGCCGCCGCCGGCGGGCCTGCCATCACTCTGAGCAGCTGGGCCTCGCCGTCTGCTCCTTTGCCGCGACTGTCATCTGTACTGGCCTCCCGCGCCTCCCCGCATGGCTCCGCTCGTTCGTCTCCTTGAGAAGTCAGCCAATACCGCTGCCTCGCCGGGGACTTTCATGAGCCGCTTCGCTGGAGGCAAATGAGGGCTCTGTCGCCTCGCTTTGAGCCGCTAAGCAGCCTCCAAGCAGCCCGGGATTGCGGCCCCGAGCCGTTTCTCTTGCGTCAGCTGGCCGGCCGCCTGACCCGCCTCCTGATGCCGCCTTGCCATGGCCCGCCTCACCGGCATCTTCTACGCCCGAGGCCACTGCCGGCTCGCCTCATGCTGGCACGGCCCCGTCCGTGTTGGCTGCGACCTGCGCCCCCGTCACCTCTACGCCTTGAGCTGCCGCTGCCCGTTCTGCTTGAGCCGCCCTGCTGGAGCAGCCACCACTGCAACCAAGGGCCTACCTCCAAGCCAAGCTGCGCCGAGCCGTCCGTATCAACCGCAACTCCGCCCATTACCGTGGTTCGTCTCTACCTCTGCGATGAGCCACCGAGGACCTGGCCTGCGACCAAACTGCGTAGGCCGCCGCCGCTGCCTTGGAGGCACTCCGTGTTAAGTCACCAAGCTGTCGCCATTGTGGCCCGCTCCGTTTCGGCCGATTCCTATTGCTGCTCCTGCTGGTTGCTCGCCCTAGCTCTCCTGCACGTCAAGCCCTCTGAGCTGCCCTGCCCTTGCCTTGAATATGAACACAAAACTGATTTGCTTGCCTCATTTCATTTCAATGATCTGGCTGCCTCCGCCGTTGCCGCGATGAACCACCATAGTTCCTCGAGCTAAGCTGACGTTCTACCTCTGGCGACCGTGTTTTTTTTAAGTTGTCGTGGTCTACGCCAAAGTCACTTGCATTAGTAAAAATCCAATTGATTTCATGGAGTCCAAAACATCAGCTTTAGTTAAGACTTTGGGGAGACGTCGCCTCCGAGCTGCGCCCTGTCGCGAGTCGCTACTATCAAGCTGCCACGACCTCGCGTAGTTATACTACTGCACCTCGAGCCGCCGGGAGCCTCCTCTGCTGCACCATAAGCCACCGAGCACCAGTGTTCCACTGAGCCACCGGTGCCTCATTTGGCCACTACGAACAGCGCCTTTTCAACCTCTCTCCTTGTGTCAGATCTCTGTCTCGCTGACGAACCGCCGGCTATCTCTGTCGGAGTCAATGGAGCCGCCGCTTTGCCTACTGGCTCCGCTAGATTCGGCCTTGGGCAACTACAGCCGTGGCCTCGCCTGTGAATCGCCTCGTCGATCAAAGGTCGCACATGATGCATACACGTACAACCAAGAGAGTTTTGGTCTACCTGTAGAATACAATAGGGAGTCTCACCAATTATTTGATTCTCTATGTCAACCGTGGAGGATGTGAGCTTGAGCAGCTACTGAAGATATTACAAAACTTTGACACACCAGCTCTCTAATGCCATCGTTTGACTATGAGAGGATGTGAAGCTAATGTTCTGAATCACAAACAAACAGATATTGCTATAGAGCTTGACTATATATGCTTGCTTCTACAAAGTTGCACTTGCTTGGTGGGTTGCGGCGAAGAAATTCCACTGCTTTGGCTGGTCCTAAATTGGCACTTGATGCTACCCAGAGGGTATTACTTGGTCAAATTACTATGTTATGCACAAAGACTTTTTCTATTGCAAGGAGTTTGTTAATTGTTCAGATCCAATTATTGCGTACTCATGACAAGAACAAGATGTTTATCTCACTGCTGTAACTCAAAGAGAATACTGATGAGACCAATGTTGTCAATGTCATAACAAGAGAAGAGCTTATCCTATATAGACGGGCAATTTCCTAGTGATTTTTTCCGTAGCTGTTACGGTCCGTCAATGATGAGTTGGACTTCAGTACCCAAGAATCTGACCGACTCTTTCTTACAGTAATTTTTCACTCGGTGAGATGCCCGAGGAAAATACCAGGTGTTATTCATCCTATCTATTTTTAAGTACATATTAAATCATTTGAGCAATACTGTTGTGGCATGCTGTATTTTTTGTACGCGGGACAATTGTTCGCGGCAAGGGCGATGGTTGTGCCATGAATATATACCGCGCCTGTAATTAATTTTCCCATCCGCACCGGCTTACAACACCGCGGCCGACTCATCTGTCTGCTTCCGCGGCCAGCTCACCCGTGATTGATTTCAGCTTCACCATGGTGATCATCAACTCCGTGGTGGATAATCACTAGCCTAACATATCAGGTGAAATTCATTCAATATATTTTTATATTACATATTGCTTTCTTTAAAGGAGTGATTACTCTGGCTTGTAAGTTCTCCAATGCAGGGCAAGTTGTCTACTGCAAAAGGGATTATTATATCACTCTGCTGTTGAATGACTCATATCGGTTTATATCATAGTCAAATATGAGGAATCTCAAGCCAACTCCGCAAGATGACACGACTTAGTAAATGATTGCCAGTTTAAAGCAGATTCAAGAACTCCAGATCAGTGGAGGGAAGATAATCCGGTCCTGGAGGCTACTGCTATATTGATGAAAATCTAAAAGCCGTCAGAAAAATTCTGGCTCAAAATGAAGAATCCGGTTTAAAGTTCCGGTTCAAAAAGAATTAATCTCTCGCAAGTTCGAGTTCTCAGAAAAATTAAAGGGACCAAAGAGAGTCTGTTAAACACAACTCAAACATAGGTACACTGCTTCAAAGTCCAATTAGGGGCGGGTCGTATTCGAATATGCTATTAACCCCTTTTGGCCGGCTTCCTGGTCATATTCGAATCACAGCCGCAAACATTTTGATCATTTGGGGGTTGGATCATATTCGAATCATAGCTTAACCCCTTTTGGTCGGTATTACTGATCATATTCGAATCAGAGTTGTCAAACGCTTCAAGGTCATTTGGGGGCTTCCTGTTCAAACATAGGTGTATTCACCAAAGAGAACATAGATGTCGGTACCCTCTTGATCGGCGCAATGCCAATGCTTCAAGGTCATTTGGGGGCTTCCTATTCAAACATAGGTGTATTCACCAAAGAGAACATAGTTGTCGGTACCCTCTTGATTGGCGCAATGCCAACACTTCAAGGTCACTGGGGGCTTCCTGGTCGTATTCGAGTCATAGCTGTCGGTACCCTTTTGATCGTCGCAATGCCAAAAACCATCCGGGGGCTTCTTGATCGTATTCGAATCATAGATATTAACCCTTATGGTCCGGCTTCCTGGTTGTATTCGAACCATAGCCTCGTTTTTTCTCATTTGGCTTGATTTTTTGAAGATTTTTTCCGGTTCTTCTTGATACTATCTTTCCTTTTGGTTTAAAGTGATTCCGGCTATGCAACCTTCAACCTCACAGCTCATATTTGAACCATACCTGTGGTTTCTATTAACCCAGCATGGCTTTCGACGATAAGTCGCCAGCATATGACAATATTAAATACTTGGAAGTATTGGCTTCTAAGATTTGGGTTATCACCCTTACTGCATTGGTATCATAAGCCGGTAGTACGATTCAATATCACAGTATGATATTTTTTCTTATATGTATATCTAATTGTGATTAAACCAGCACATGTCACAGGAACCGGTTTTCAAACCGGGTTATATTATTCAAATCTTTAATAGCCAACATGGCTAGATTTTTATTCTGATTATCAATAGCCAATATTATGATGGAGGTCTTAAAAGTCACTTCAGCGCAATGGTTATTATTTTATTAATGGACATGATTTATTTTAACAATGGAGGGAATAGTCCCGAGTCGCTGCAGGCTTACAAGGGGGGGTTAAGGATGATCAGGTGCCGGTTTATAAGAATTCTTAACCCGGAGCATAATCTATCAAAATTGTTCTTGTGTTTGTTTTACAGGATCAGTTTAACATGGATTAATCCAAATTAAACTGGGCGCTAATGTCGGGGATATACCCCGCGGTGTGACCCGGCCAGAGATATGACCCGGCTGGGACTTGGTGTTTCATTGGTGACCCGGCAGATTGTAAGCCGGCGGACACAGTTAAGCATTGTAAGCCGGCGGACACAGTTAAGCATTGTAAGCCGGCAAACACAGTTAAGAATTGTAAGCCGGCAGACACAGTTAAGCATTGTAAGCCAGCAGACACATTTAAGCATTGTAAGCCGGCGGACACAGTTAAGCATTGTAAGCCGGCAGACACAGTTAAACATTGTAAGCCAGTGGACACAGTTAAGCATTGTAAGCCGGCCGACGGTTAAGCCAGACAATTAAGCCGGCAGACAGTTAAGCCAGATTGTAAGTCAGATTGTTAGCCGGATTGTAAGCCGGCTTACGTTAAGAAGCCTAAGACGTTAAGAAGCCCAAGACATTAAGAAGCCCATGGTGAGAAGCCCATGGTAAGACATCAAAATAGTTTAAGTCCTAATCCAAGTTTGACTCTACATGCAACCCGCCCCTTCAACTTATATAAGGAGGGGCGGGGCACCCCAAGATGGGAGAGCAAGAAAACAATCGTTAAGGCTAGACACAACTAGAGGAGAGCCATATATATGACATCTCCCTCATGAGCATAAGGAGACCTAGCCACAAACATCATGTAGGGCTATTACTGGATGATGTTTCCCGGGGCCCGAAGCTGTCTAAATCCTTGTCTTGTGTGTTGTGTCTCTCGTCCCGATCAACCCCTCTCAAGCAACCACATAGATGCGTTGGCCTCACGACTAAGTCCTCACACTAGGACATCTGCCGTGACGTTTCCACGACACCATCCCTCATGTGCGATGAAGAATCACTCCAAAGTTCTTACCTAGTGGAGAACATAAGAAGAAATTGTTTGTAGCTATTCTTTCTGATCGACCTATCCAAGAGTTCGTACTAAAATAACACTAAGTAATTCTTTCCGATCAATCTATCAAGAGTTCGTACAAAAATAACACCAAAGCAAATTCAAATAAATAATACTCAATCCAACACAAAGAACCTCAAAGAGTGCCCCAAGATTTCCACCGGAGAAACAAAGACGAGAATGTGCATCACACCTCATGCATAGATTACCCCAATGTTACCTCGGGAATCCGTGAGTTGAGTGTCAAAACACATATCAAGTGAATCAATATGATACCCCATTATCACCACTAGTATTCATATGCAAGACATACGTCAAGTGTTCTCAAATCCTTAAAAGTATTCACTCTGATAAAATGAAATCTCAAAGGGATAATTCAATTCATCAGAAGATAGAGAGGGGAAAACACCATATGATCCGACTATATTAACAAGGGACATTTACATCTCTGCCCCTAACTCGAACCCACTACTCAGTTTTGCACCTAGTTTTCGGGTATGCTCAGTTTTGCCCCTCTGCCATTAGTGCCACTTATAGAAATGCCCCTCCGCTCCGTTTCCGTCCAGTCAAGGTTGTTTGACTGCTAACTTGCCGTCAGTTTGACATATTTGCCCTTCTTTCTTACATGTGGCCCCTCTCTTACCTCTTCGCTTCACTCTCTCTCTGTTCCTCTTCAACCTCTCGACGGCTCGATTTGGAGAGGGGAGAGAGCGACCGCAGCAGGATTCAGAGGCCGACGGTGGGTCGATTTGGAGGGCGGCGACATGTCCACGTTGAGCTCGTCGGTGACTTACGAGGTAAGTGTGGCTCATCGGTGGATCGATCTGGGGTATTTCTGTCCCAATTAGGGTTCATCAGATTGGGGATTTCCTGTGTTTAGGTCGATGGTGTTGGGATTGTTCAGTTTCAATCCGAGTTCTACCTCCCCCATCCGTCATTCTCTGGGATGGAGATGAGCACGACGCGGCGGTGCGCAGGGCATGGTCTCATCCCCGCTCGTCACGTCGCCTGGGGAGGTGCAAGCACGTGAACCAGCCCGTCCTATATTCTGCCCCATTAACGACCGGTTATGCCTATGACAGAATTAAGCCTTTGCTGTCCTACAGCCTTTTAACGGCCCGTTACCATGCTGGGCCGATACCAATTACGCCCGATTACAGCCCATGTAGACCCATTTATCCGACGGCCCGAGGCACACCGATTCTACGGCCCTGTTGGAGGCCCATTTATCGAGGGCGCGTAGGAGACCCATGGATCCTGCGGCCCGTAGGAGACCCATGGATCCTACGGCCCGTATGTGGCCCATGGTAGTTGCGACCACTAGCAAACCAGGGAAAAAGAAGACTAGGAAATAAATAAGGCCGAAACTAACGCTAGGCTATTAAGGCGATTGCACAGATTACATCCACTCGGCATCAAAGATTGCCACCAGTGCAAATATAGGGAACACCCTACACTATACAAAAAAGGGTTGTTGTTTTCTTCAGCTGGTGGCTGCACGTTAAGAATAAATTTTGTATTGCACCAAAACAAATTACAACTATATAACAAAAAGAAGGTTGGCATAAAACTTAACAGTCTAGCAAATAAATGCACCACCAGAAGTTCAGAAGCTCAGTTCATTTGACCTGACTGTTACGTTTTCATGTTGTATTGTCCGATGGAGCACCATAACCGTCACCTTCATTTCCCCCTAGGCTCCTGAACAACCTAGCAAATGTCTGATAGTCTGGTTTCAAAACCATGCATATCTTGACAACATCGAACAATGTCTCTCCTTGTATCACAAAGGGTCTCTGTTAGGGAATGGACTTGTGTCTGGAGCGCAGATACAACATTGCTTTGAGCTTGCATATCTTGATCATGAGGCAGTTTGGACGATATTGCCTTAACAACCAACCCAGTATTACGTAGGAACGTGCTTTTGGCACTGTTAGTGGACATGTACTAACCCACTGTAGCAACAGCTGACATTGTGGTTATAGTTTCCTCGCCACATTCAGAAGGTGGCGGTTCCATCATTTTTTCCATAAATTGCTGAAGAGTTGAGGTTTTACATTAGTAGTACCAGAACAGAAGATATTGAGGCAGCAAAACCAAACAAAATAGCTTTGGTCTATATACAAAACTTATTCTGGTGAACCCATGTAAAATATTAGTTGTATTTTATTGCAAAGTACATACTAAAACCAGGTTCCAAACATATGACCATGTACCATCGCTAATGTATTGTTTATTTCTTCACATTGTATTGAGGGCTAAGGATAAAGAGACGAAGTTTATAATACGGTAAGCATAGTATGACATCATTCATATCACAAAACAACTGAGAACAGACAAACAGGCAATTGTAATGTTGTGTGGGAAGTCCAGCACAGAATTAGATTACGGGTCAAGATCAAAGGGACATCACTTCTCTCTTTTAAACCCTGTAAGGTGCAATGATATGCTAAGACAGTTGTGTATAAAATTGAAAAGAGTAATAAACATTGGCTGCAAAACATGCAGTTCAAGGCACAAGTCAGAGTAAGTAGTACTAGTTAAAAGGCATGAGGATTAAGGACTTCCAACAGCGGCTTTGACTGGTGTAGTCATGCCCTTCTTCTTGCTGGTGTGACAGTCCTTGAAGATTTCCACAGCATTTGGTTCAGGTACTTTTTGGTCCTTGAGGGCTTTCCTCTGCATTTCGAACAAGTCAATATAGATACGATAATATGGTACAGTGAAAAGAGTGAAACAACAGCTAATTACAAGAGCCTCGCAGTGTGCAATATAGCTACGAGATCCTGTCGTCTGTTGGAATTTCACTATCGTACGGTTGGCCTTGTTCTTTGAACAGTTCACCTACAACAAGATAGATTTGTGTGGCACATGCGTAAATAGGACTTCAACATGTGATCTTATCACATATACATAATGTAACTGATACTTCAGATCAGACCAGTGTTTAACAAGGCCCCTCCAGTCTTCATCCGATATATTTTCCACTGGAGATGTTTGGGAAAGTTCACTGTTAGCCTTGCCTTCAAAGTGAGTTTTCCTCAAGTTATACCGATACTATCACAGAGCAGACTTCAAAACATGGGTGCAAGCTTGTCTGGTTGCATCATCTTGGCTATCCAACTTGAACCACATCTGTTGAAAATTATGGGAGTCTCATTATCAGCAACCTAGAAAGTATGGGACAGAGAAAGAAGATATTACTAGTTTCCATACATAACCATACTTACAGATAAATGGTCGATGAAGGTGTTGAACTGGGTTTCGTCTTTGTCATTCCTATACTGAATCCATGTTGGGTGGATACGTACATGACACCTAACGGCAACTGCTGCCTGTGATACTAACTTGGCTGACTCTGTGGCATCACGTGGTCTTTTTAAACCTGCCTCAAAACGGATCTCCATTCTTCCTCCTCTAGATTTAGTTAACCTATCGAGCATTATCCCTGATGTTTGTTTCCTCTTGCGCCTAGGTGCTAGTCCAACAACGAACATAGGAAATGTTAGTGTACATCAAACTATGAGACTACATATAAAGAAGCATGCAAGTGTAACTTGACTCCAGCAACTACCTTCTTGCTGTTGAAGCTCACAAGGTTCATCTGATATTGCCAACTCGTCTTGTGTCAAGAGTGCTTGGGAAGTAGTGTCAGGTGAAAAGGGAGCTTGGGAACATGCTGCTAGCTCAGTTGAAGCACGAGTAAGTCGTGCAGCTGGTAGTACTGTGGTAGGTGTTGCAAGAACTAGGGCTATCTCTGCTTGTTTGGTGGCAGCTATTTGTTTCTGTTTGTCTTTTTTTGCAGCTCGTGTAGCATGGGATGTCATTTTTGTAGAATTTTCTGCTGGACTTTGACCTTCTATTGCACCATCAGTACTAGCAGAATCTGCAGGATTCATCCGCTTCTCATTCCCTGCCATTCTGTGTTTCTTCCTCTTTCTCTGTGCCATGTTAAGTCAAGCCGACAAGAAAAACGAATAAAAATTTAGTTCTTCAGAACAAATTGATGCGTGATGCAAACGAACTGAACTTTGATGTTAGACAACCACATGATAGGAGGATGTAATATGTATGAAAAACAGGACATAAGAGATAACCAGAACTATGATGTGTAAATTAAGAAGAAGACATTTCACCAAATTAGAAGCAATGCAATGGAAGGTAGACACCATATGAAAGATGCTACAAATATTGCTCTGCCAAGTTAATAGTGTCTCATCATAAATGGCGTTTAAACAAATGTGAAGCACTACAAGAAATAAATCATATGCAAGATGCAAACAACATCACACTACCATGTTAGAGGTCTCTCGTCATTAGTGCCATTGCATATTCACAGCATTGCATATTCACAGCTTATGATGTGTAAGCTAAGGAGAAGGCATTTCAACAAATTAGAAGTAATGAAAGCTAGACACCATATGAAAGATGCAACGAATATCACTCTACCAAGTTAAAACTGTCTCATCATAAGTGCCATTTCAACAAATTAGTAGTACAAGCTAGAAAAGAATGTGAGATGTAACCTATATCACACTCCGAAGTCAAACGTGTCTTATGATAAGTGATTATTGCAGGTTACACAACAGTAGTAATTTGATGTAAGAACATGGTGTGATAGATAGATATTGTATGTTCTAGAAACAGGAACACGTGTCTTATTCAAGTATAATGTGTAAAGTAAGCAGATGGAATTCAACAAAATTAGAAGCAATACAAGCTAGACATCACACATAACATGCAACCACATATAACAGTGCCAAGTTAGAGGGAGCACCGGTGATGCTGCACTAGGGGAGACGTGCTCATCATAAACACAACTTTCTTGAGTGTCTATGCATGTGTTGTCTTGGAAATCATCTTGGGGTGTGGAGGAGTAGAAACTGTAGAAGCCCTCCGTTCAGAAGGAGCACCTTTATCCGTTGCCTTGCTAACTTCCTTCCGCTTTATTGATTTTGAATTGTCAAGTAAAACCGACAAGAAAAAGCAATAAAATTCTCTCTTCATAACTCATTCATGCATGATACTGATAATCACTACTTTGATGTAAGGCAAACACATGATACCAGGATGGAATATGTACGAAAAATAGGACGGCATGGCATGTTCACAACTGTTTGTGTAAACTAAGCAGAAACCATTCCAGCAAATAAGAAGCAATGCAAGCTAGACACCACATGAAAGATGCAACCAATATAACTCTACCAAGTTAAAAGTGTCCCATCATAAATGGAATTTCAACAAATTAGAAGCAGCGCATGCTATAAATCATATGAAAGATGCAACTAATATCGCACTGCATATACTAAAGGTGTTTCGTCATATTGATTGATGCGGGATACAAAAAAACAATAGTTTTATGTAAGGACATGCTTAATAGAAAGATGTACTATGTACTAAATACAGGAAGGCATGTCACATTAACAGGTATAATGTATAAGCTAAGCAGACTAGCACATGCAGTTTAACCAGATTGGAAGAATTACAATCTAGACACCATATGCAACATGCAACCATATATCACGCTGCCAAGTTAGAGCAAGCACCTGCGATGCTAGTGTAGGGGAAATGTTGTAATCAACTATAGAGCTACGTTCACTATCTTCATCTAGCATTTCTGTTTCTTGATAATCATGTCGGGAGGCTGACGCTGCATTCTTTAAATGAGGAGTAGTCCCCTTGCCTGCCTGCCTCATCATAAGTGATTGATGAGGGATACACAAGAACATTAGTTTGATGTAAGAACATGGTTAATACACAGATGTACTAGTATGTACCAAAAACAGAAAGGCATGTCATATTCAAAGGTATAATGTGTAAGCTAAGAAGATGCAGTTTGACCAAATTGGAAGCAATACAAGCTAGACATCCGGCTGGAGTGGTGAGCATGATCATCTAGGACCTGAGAGCCTGGTGGGAGCCGGGCTGCTTCGCCACCATCGTAGCTTTTTAGTTGGCTTCCAGGTGATGCCTATCTTTGTTGGGCTTGTCACTGCCTCGGCCAGTGCCCTGACTAGCTATTTGTCTTCTGGTGCTCACGGGATGGTGGTTCATGTAAAAAAATATCTTTCCTTATCTTGGGGCTATTTGGTTTGTGACTAACTTTGCCAAATGTTGCCACACCTAAAGCTAGGCAAGTTTGACTAACTTAGGTGAGTGTTTGGTTCAAGCCACACCTTAGGCAAGCCACACTTGGACCCCACATGGCATACACACAAAAAATGTGGCAAGATTCCCTTAGGCTTGCCAACTTGTGGCTTTCATTTTGATCAACTAACCTTAGGCAAGTTCGGCAAAAATATGTGGCAAACTGTGGCAATGCTAGGCCTAGAACCAAACAGCCCCAAAGACCGACTTCGGCCATTCGAATACAAGGTAGACACCATATGGAACATGCAACCACATATGACACTGCTAAGTTAAAGCAAGCACCTGGGATGGTGGTTCATTGCGAGCGAGGTCATCAACTCCAGAGCTACAATTACTGTCTCCATCTGCTGACACTGCACCCTTTATAGTGTTGTAACGTGTCGTGCATACCCGCGAAGAAAGCTGGCGTGACTTCTCTCTTTTCTTTGCTGCTTCTCTTTCGGCAAACTCTGAAATACCCTTGCATAAAAACACAATAGTGAGAGTATGGGTGAAGTGTGTGCATAACTAGTGCACTGTAAAAGTAGCAGATAGCAGGTGGCAGAAAAATAAATGACAGGAGACATATGATAGCTCTACAACATTGCATGGCAAACAAAATTAGATTCTACTCCATATGATTTTGTAATATATGAGCACAGGAAATGCAGGTACTCCTCCAGCACACCACCACATGTGGTCATATCTAAGATAACAGTCGACTGAAAATAAATAGGTCAGTCGATTTTTTTAATGAACCGTCTGATCTATAAGGAACGGGAAGATGGCCTTCGCCTACCTCCCGCCAGTCACTATTGGCGATCTTTCTCGAACCACCAGCGAGCACCGGCCCAGACCCCTGCCTCCGCCGCCCCACCCTCCCCTCGACCTCACACCACCGCCGTGCTTGGCAGCGCCCCCAGGCCATCCCTTTAATCCCGGCCGACCTCCAGATCAGGCGCCAGTAGCTCTAGTCCGCACACGTACCTAAGATAAACACCAAGGCGCTGCTTCCCCGGTGTAATAGGCGTACTAGCGCCTGTTACACCGAGGAATGCTTCCGTTAATTGGGAATCAACTGGCCAGAAATTGAAATTCAGGGGGGTGACAGACCTCTAGCTAAGGTGAAATAGTATATGAGGAGAAACCTTGTGCATCACGAGTTACTAGGAACATCTAGTATCAAGAAGAAGCGGTCAACTAGTATCTTCTATGGGATGAATACCGTGGAAGCAGAGACGTAAGATTTGCACGAATAAGGGAAGAGGAGTACCTTTTTCGGTTGCCGGTGTGGTCACCTCCACATGTCGCGCCGATCTTCTTCTTTTTACCGGGGAAACCGATGTTCTGGAGGGTGCAGGCTTGGACGAACCTATGGCAAAATTGTTTATTGTGTTGCCGTGGCCGTATGTCGGCGGAGGGGAAGCAGATCCGAGGCGGCGAAGGACGGCGTAGCAGGAACAGCTCTGGTGCGGTGGAGGGTGGCGAAGTTGGAGCGGTAGCGGTGAGGCGCAGGACGACGTGGTTGAACTGGCTCGGGTACGGACGGCTCGGCCTCGGCTTTAACTACTAGCCGTGGAGGGCGTTGCGGTTGAGGTTGCGGTGGACGACAACGTCGGGGTATCAGCTCTGGCGTGATGGAGGAGGGCGGCGGTTGATGGGTGGGATGGGGTGGCGTACGGAGGACGCCGGGATTTCGCGGCTGGTGGAGAGGTAGTTTTGGTGCCCACGGAGTACGAATGGGGAATTGGACGGGTGGGGGGGAACCATGTTTCGGTCTGGGGCGTGCTTGTTTTTGGCTTTTTTGAACAGAAGATGGGACGCGCTTGTTTGAAATTGGGGGAAAGTACAAACTTTGCCCCCCTCTTAAATTTCGGACCTACTGCGGGTCGGGGGTAGGATGGTAATCCCAGGTGTCCCAAATAGTGGGCGGGAGCAATTTCGGCTGCGCGCATGTGTGCTTAGGCGGCCATTGTGTATGAATGTTTTTCGGAGGCAGTTGCGTGGCGTCTAGATGAAGCTACAAACCTACCCCGGTTTAGACCTTTGGAGGTCGGGCCGTTAGGTTTCACGGGTCGGAGTTATTAGAAAATCAATTTCCTTGTACTACCAAACATTGGTATCACGCAGTTTCGGGCGAGTAGAGGCACTTTTGGCGCTTCGTTTGAAATTTTGAAACACAAGCATTCACGTTAAGAGTACTCTTGAACTATGAGGATTGACCTAAATAGACAACGTTATAGTTGACCTTGTATGTTTGAAAACCTCATTAAATTATCCGCTTCTTTTTGAAATTTTGACACTTGAAAATCCTATAACTACGATTATTTTGGAATGGAGGAGCTAAATTTGAATCTATTTTGTACAGAACTATAGATGCTATTATGTTCAAAATCAGAGCAAAGATTGGTGCCCCCATAATTTAGGTATGGTTTACAAATGCCATGATATCAAATTCAAATAATTGAATGGACTTCATGTTGAATTCGAATGTTTTAAACCATCTTAAGTTGAATTCAAATGTATGCTAGTTCATACGTAGCTATTCATAATGTTCATTGTGTAACTTTCGTATGTATAATGTGCTTTACACACACAACATGAACTATACTCACGTTTATATTCGATTGCTAAAGCGATGCATTGTCTGGAGTTCAAAATACTAACTATGTGGATCAATTGTGTCAAATAATAACATGGACATGCTCAAATTTGATAGAGTCTAGATGACTGATGGATCAATGACCGCTCCTTACGCGAATTGCAAATATCATGATCCCATCCTAATATTTGGATACAATTTATATCTTCAATCAATGTGTACATCAGTCTTTTACGTGTAGTTTCACTCTCCATCGGTGGTCTCTCACACATGCTCACACACTCTCTCCCGAGGTGTCTTTCTCGCACACATGCTCTAGATATAACCCTCCCTCCCTCTCGTAACCATTTACAACTGTTTTCACTAACCCTTATCACAAGCACTCTTCCTCTCGCAAACATACACACGCACAATCCCCATCGACCCTTTCTATAAACATGGACCTGCCTACGTGTCTCATGTACGCACATTATCTTTAGGCCTGTCTCTCACGCATTGTCTCACACCTCTCTTCCTAATCGATGAGTATGATTCTAGCAGAGCATTCTGTAGGATGCCCCTTAAAGTTAGGTTGGATGAATAGTAATATCAGAGATAAATGGGTTACCTTAGTCCGAGAACCTAGGGTGACAAATCCTAGCCGGCTTTGTCAGTGGACACAAAGTCCTTCACAATTCTGCTATCTTTGTCTTGTACGACTAGTCATCCATGGGTCTTCCTAAGTGCGTCACAGGCCGACCAATGTGGCGCAGGACGGAACCGAACGAAGGGCCTCACCTCGACCCAGCGGACCTCACGCGGTGACACACCCTCTGCCCCCACGTCTCATTATCTTCTCACACCCACACATACCAACACAAACACCACACACACAGAAAATTTCTCCTGGTGCCTCTATTCCCTCCCCCTTGCATATACACACTCAAGGGAATGGAATCTCTCGTCGTGACGGCATATTCGTCTCTCTCTCTAGACCATTCTCATTTCTCGTGATATCTCTCCCACGCCCCCCCCGTCGGCCCCTCTATCCATGCCTCTCTTGAATACGTAATACACACACATACCTCTCTAGGCCCCGCAAATGCATCAACTACACATTCACACATGTTACATCACGTACCCCATCGATCTAAAAATCCCTCTCTTCACGTTTATTTCACATACAACATTCCTTTTGAATAAAGTGTGGCCAAAAAATCATTTTAGAGTTTCTACATATATACAACATTATAAAGTTATACGGAGGAGTACAAACGCTAATTTGCATTGCATGATGCCCACAATGATATTTATTCCGCACTGTGAATTTGTATGTTTTTATACTATACAAAGTTAGTCATAATAAAGAGAAATGAAGAGCATCTCTCTCTCCATCGCAAACCCCCCTATACGCCCCTTTCACGTATGCACACAAAACTATCTCTAGGTCCTCTGAAAGTAAGCCCCTAGAAAATTCACGCATGTTTCATATTTCTCTCGCGATATATGCAATGACGATCATTGTATTTGAAGCGAAAGCACGATGCATACATTGGACTTCAGAATCCACTCATTGCGGTCACCATTTACGTTTAGTGGTTATTATACAGTCACGAGCTCACCGTACAACTCTATATTTTCTCATGACATGACTAGTTGACTAGTTAAACGCTCCACGTGGCACCTCTAGTGTTGCATCACATTATCTCACTACCATCATGCCCACCAGTCGACTTGTATCTACTCTACATCTACACTCTTACAAAATACATAAAATACACTCTTATAAAAAACAGAGTTGGTGATGATGGTGTGCCTGCCATCCTGCAATATAGGCCGTCCGATTTATATCTGACGGATAGGAAAGAAACTATGGCAATTTTGCAAAAAGGCACCCACACACCTCTCCACATTTGCAAATAAGGTCTTCCCTCATTCATACTTTTCTCTCACAAGATAAACAAGTCATACAAATGCATCTTGATGTTACGTGCAACGCACGGGCATCTTGCTAGTAAGAATGAAAACAAACGACAAAAAAAATATTTGGACGGTGGTTCGAAGTCATGACCGCGGGCACAGCGGACAAGGTGGCCTTGTATTGGTATGATGAGCCGTCTATTTTAACACACAGGAGCTGGTGTGGTGATTATACACACACGCACGCATGCACACGAACTGCATCCACACAACACTCACACAAACGCATGCACCCATGCATGCACGCACGCAACACTCACACGTACACACACAACCACGCACGCACGCAACACTCACACGCACACACACACGCATGCATGCACACACCAGTACACCACATGACCAACACACACTCTCACGCTCAAGTGCTCAACCTACACGTGCATGCGCACACATCAGGCCCTGACAGACACATACACAGCCAGGTGATTCCCGCGCACGGGTTGGAGCCTTGTCGCGTTTGCATAAATTTGTGTTTATTTGACCTTTTCCCTATGCAAACTGACAGGTGGGACGCACAAGGAACATGGTCAATTTAACTAGTCAACATGGTGCCACGCAGACTATTTGGCTGGTCAACAGAGTGCAATCCGATGCTGAACTGTGAGCAAGTGACTGTATAATCACCGCAAAATGTAAATAGTGACCGTAATCAGCTTATTCTGAAGTTCGGTGACCGTATTACGCTTTTCTCTCTGTAGGCCCTCCAAAACTACATCTCTACACATTCTCCCATGTTACATCTAACAACTATCCAATACAGCACTACTACTACACTCTAACACAATAAATCATATGTGTTTTTAGTTTTACTAGATATCATATTGTTACTTATAATTATTCAGTTTGCATACATTAAAATTGCCTTTGAAATGTATGGCCAGTATCATGTACCGCACGGGAAAAATCCCGCCCTTTCCTGTTTGATCGGGTTTGTATCGATGGATCGTGCGAAACAGCAAAACTATAGTACTATACAGTACAATTGACAGTTCACTAGGCCGTCGTGTCGTCTACTCCTCCATCGTAAGAGTGGAGCGCTCTCTTTCATAAATATTCTAGTCCCTTTCGCCGACATGTGGGACATCAACTACCGGGTCCACGTGCCATACTAGAATACAGTGTAGAGCAGCCGGGGTGAAGCACCCCAGTCATGGCGCCGGCGTAGTAATGAACAATGAGGCGTCAAATAAGAAAGCTGCACCTTTCCCGCAGTTAAGTTGGAGGGACGAAGTAATAATGCTAAAAAAGAAGTTGGAGGGACGAAGCAACCATCATTTCACTCGTTGTTGAATCCGCTTCTCCCTCATTTTCTTCAACTTAACCACGTGTTGCTTCTGTCGTTGTTCTGCCTCATGTGGGATGCGGATCGGCTTGGTAAAGCACTGGTACGTGGTACTGCATGTTAGCAAACTGCCAGGACAACGTCCTCCAAAAATAAGAAGCTTAATCCTAGACTTACAAAGGGCTACGTAGCTGCTACGTATACTTTACATCTAATCTATATATGCCCCCCTGATTTTCAGGTGGGGTGGGCCTAATCCTCGCCTTTAATCCAATCAAATAGTCCCACATCACATTAGTTCATAACTTTATGTAAACCATTATGTGTATGTAGCATTGCTCAAATAAGAAGCCTCCCCCGCCATCGCGCGGCAAAATCACCTCCTTTTTACTAATCTTGATTCTATAATTTTTTAGATCAATATAATTGAGATTTGTATAGATAGCACACAGGAGCAAAACCAAGTGGTACAGTTAAGGGCATCCACAATGTGTTGCCAAATGTGAAAATAGCTTTTGGCATCATGGGAACCATTGTGCACGGTGTTGCCAAAGCCAAAAAGATGGAACCGAAGCTCCCTGATTGATTGATTGAAGGAATAGAAAAATGCAACGTCTCTCCTCTTTCTCCCATGCTTGGACGCATGTAGTATAGTATAGAGCACATAGTCTACTCCCATGTCCCTTATATCACAAACAAAGTAGTGAGGCATCAAATCACAAAAGCACGGACGAAGCAACCATCATTTCACTCTTCGCTGACTCCGCTTCTCCATCGTCTTCTTCAAGAAACCATCTCACCGCACTAGTACTCCTAGTAGTACTAGTCCTTTGGTTCAACGGACTTCCTGGATGCAAATAAGGTGGTTGTCTCGGCTTGCAGGCGGCACTTGCGAACGACTTACCGTAGTCTCCCTCAATGGTATTCTCCATCGAATGCACTTCGCCAAACCACAAAAAAAAAGATATGGTCGACGTCACCGCAATGGGGGAGGAAGTCAAGTATAGTTACTACCTCCATTTTTTGTACACAAGGCCAGTATATCAAAATTACAATTTGCAAAGGGCCACTAACACTAATCGAGGCAAAATTGATGGGGTTAGCAACCAAGGACATTAATGTCCCCTGCATGCATGCGGGAGTGAGAAAGTTGGTTTGCATGGCGCTGCATTAATCAAGCGATGAGGAGTGAGATGGTTAGCTCTTTGGTCTTCAGAGAAAAAAACGCATTAATTGACATGTGAAACGAGGATTTGTATTGATTAAATCCCACGAAGGAAAACCCCGCCTTTCTTTTTTAACACTAGTACTCCTATTACGTACGTACTTATCCTGTTTGGGTCTAGGCCTTGCATTGCCAAACTTCGCCACACATTTTTGCCAAGCTTTCCTAAAGTTTTCAAAATGAGAAGGAGGTACACTTGTGCACGGCTGTCGCGGTCGCACCGCAACCTCACACGGTCGCTCCTGCATGCCGCGGTCGCACCACACCCTCACACAGTCGCTCCTGCACGCCGCAAACCCAACCAAGGGAATGCACCCTCACTGACACGTGCTGTCGGATGTGAACAAACCAAACTCAGCCATCCTATCGCTGACACATAATTTTCGTTCATAGAGTATGTTTATCCAGCCGCATGTTTGGGAGTATCCGTACGGC
Source organism: Triticum aestivum (assembly GCF_018294505.1). Lineage (NCBI taxonomy): Eukaryota > Viridiplantae > Streptophyta > Magnoliopsida > Poales > Poaceae > Triticum > Triticum aestivum. The sequence continues at coordinate 286,901,934 of NC_057801.1, forward strand.
CCGTGCGGTGGTCTGTTGGGGAAGAAGAAGAGGTGAGGAAGAAGGAAAGAAGGGTTAGGAGATGTAGGATATTCATTCAACCGCCTGAAATGGTAGACTGACCCAAGTCAGGCGACTTGCATAACAAATATATGTTTTTACACAGCAAAAGATCCATAAAAACAACAACATAAATGAAAACTATCACTGCTCGCGGAAAGAGACGGCCTCGTCGTCTTTGGCTGCCGGCGTGAACCAGCCGTAGCTGCCGACGTGTGTCTCCGCACCGTGGTTGTCCTCAGCCTCCAGCTACTCGTTCAAGTGGAGCATGCGGGCGCTCTGCACAGACGAGAGCACAACCCAGTTCAAGTCGAGGACGTCCGGTTCCGCCTATAGGATGGCCTCGATGGCAGCGGCATCCGCGCGGTCCGTGTCAAGTCGAGCCTCCGCCGCCCGGTTCAAGTCCAGGACGTCCGGTTCCGCCTGCAGGAAGGCGTCGATGAGAGTGGCATCCGCATGCTCTGCGTCGAGTCGATCCTCTGCCGCCCGGTTCAAGTCCAGGACATCCGGTTCCGCCTGCAGGAGGGCCTCAATGGCAGCGGCATCCACGTGCTCCGCCTCAAGTTGAGCCTCCGCCGCCCAGTTCACATCCACGACATCCGGTTCCGCCTGCAGGAGAGCCTCGATGGCAGCGGCATGCGCGCGCTCCGTGTTGAGTTGAGCCTTTGCCTCCCGGTCCTCCTTTAGTATCGCCATGTTGAACCGCTGGTCCGCCTGCACCATGGGGGACTCGGACTCTGGCACGAAGTCGACTTCCATCGTATCATACCCATCGGGGGCCTTCTGCGCCATGACCTCCGCCATGAACATTGGATCGACTTCCTCCTTCTCGTAACTTGGCTCCAGAGAACTCGGGGATTAGCCCGCCGCAAAGCCAGCTTGGGAACGGAGGTCTGTGGCGCCGACCGTTGCCGTGATTTCTGCACGGCGCTCCGGCGTCATCATCTTGTAGTAAGTGATCTTGCGGCGCACCATGGCTTTCCGGCAAACTAGGGGACACTTGATGCGGGTTAGGGGATCGAAAGGTGGGGGAATGGGCTGGAGATTTGGTGTGGTTTTAGGGAAGTGGCTGGCGTAGGCCGAGTAGTGAAGGTTCTGGTGTGAATAGTGGTTCCAGTGACGACCGGTCAATCGGTTTTGACTGTACATCGCTCTTGTCACGTTCGCGTCGCAGCGCGGCATGATGTACCCTCCATGTTGCTCACCGAATGGAACGTGCTTCGTCTTGCGCTTTTGCTCGCTTGTGGGACCGCAGTTGACAGAAAACCGACGTCCCTCCCCCTCCCTCGCCCGCGTCATTTATTATACCACCAGTCCTCCATTTTATGCTGAGTAAATAAAAACAGAGGGAGTATACTACAGATGAGGATCCCCTAACGTGGCCAAACCCATTGAGTAACTGACATGCGGGGCCTAGCAAGCATGGGGTCCACCAGTAAGTGACCGAAAGGGAGAGTAAGGCAGGGATACCTACGTCAGAGGATCCACTTCCACTACTACTCCCTCCTTCCATTTACTATACAGGGCCTAATGCGTTTTTTGAGGCTAACTTTGACCAAATGTTACAGTAATAATATATGACATGCAACTTACACAAAGCATATGGCCAAATTCGTATGTGAAAGGAGTTTCCAATGATATAATTTTCACATCATACATCTCATGTACTATTAATCTTGTCAATTGTCAAATTGGAAACCATCTCGAGTACAAATCTAGGAGTACGTACGAATCTAACAATATTGATTAGGCGTTGTTGAATGTTCTTTTTGATCAAAGTAGAGATACTTTGACTACACATAAAACTTATACTCCCTCCATTCCTTTATGTAAGGTGTATTATTTCCGGCACGGTGACCAAGGCACATAATTATACACATGTTAGGACAAAATTAACCTTGGCAAAATCATTGATTAGTGGCAACTAAATCATTAGGCAAGGAAAACAAGAGATAAACACAATCAGGAGAGAGATACTTTCCTTTTTTTCTCTTTACAATAGAAGATGCATGCAATCAGGGAAGAGATACTCTCCTTTTTTGAAGGGGTAACGATGGAATTATGAGGAATTAGAAGAAATGAACCTTACATTGTGGAATTTTATCAAAAAAAATACACCTTATATAAAGGAATGGAGGGAGTATGTAAACTAGAAAGGATAGGAGGGAGTATATTGTATGTTCAAAAAGGAAACGAACATTGAATACCCTTTATATATGATTTGCGGATGCTATGATCTCCGGTTCAAAATTTTGAATCCGCCTTAGGTATCACGTGCCCCCACTCATTCCCTCTCGATTTCATATCGGGGTTCGGAGATCTATTGAAAGAGGACTAGGGTGGGTACATGCGAATGATACTCGGCGGAATGTTCAAATGAGGCATGCGGGAGGATGGACTCGACTGGAGGGCAACATGATCGATGGAGAAGAGGGTTAGAGAGGAATGAGAAATAAGCAAACGTCACATGATTATACTTGAACGTCTCAAACAAACAATAAGTTGTCTCGCTTGTCCTACATAGTGAAAGGCCTAATGCGCAACACGGAGCACTGACGCTCGAATATGGCCGGGAAAACAGGGAAACCGACATGTGGGGCACACCCGTCGGGATGACGTAGTGCAGACTAGTCCAATGGAGGAGCCGGCCCAAGACCTCCTCTCCATCGACAACCGTTCATGTGGGTCATTGGGGCCAGCAACGGGGCGCAGCTCCAGCACCGCCTCTGGACAGAGCGACCGCGGTGAGCGACACACTCATATCGTCGCCAGACACGATCGGTTTTAGTGTGCCGAGGATGGCGTTAGTGCTGTGGCACGACCAACAGTATGTTTGGTTTGTGCCCAAGGTTTCCCCATCAAAGCATTGGGTAGCCAAAATTTTGGTTGAGGTATTGGTTGCCCATGATTTGGCCGACATTGGCAAGAAAAATGAACTAGAGTTGGCTAGAGTTCATTGGCATGCCAAAAAATGGGAACCATCCAAACAAAGACCAATCTTTGGGTCATGACCAAAATTTTGGTAAGGTGCACTTTGGCCACAATCCAAACACAGCCCAACACCAGGCTCGTCGAGGATGCACGGGGCGCCGCGACGCGTCTGCGGAGTGCTGTAGCGCGGCCAACTGCATCCTCTGGACCTGAGACCATGCGGGGTCGTCTTGCTTTTTGCAATGACATGCGGGAATCGCATGTGAGAAAAGGGCATCTCCAACGTTGCCAAGACCGTAGCTGACTGCCCTGGCACACCAAAACCCTCGTCCCTCGCGCCGTCGCGCGGTGCATTCCCAGCCGGCGCCAGCTGCCCGCATTCATGCCGTCCGTTCGTATGTCGTCGTTAAGAGGCTCGGTGCCCGAGGAACCAACTCTAGCGAATTAATGACACACCCGGACGCTTGGCCTCACCAGAATGCGCTACTTAAAGAGGCAACGCCCAGCTAACCTCCACACCATAGCGCATCGTCCTCCTACCTGGCACCACATCCGCCATGACCACAAGTGCGAACGCTCTGCGGGATAGCTTGTCTTCGGGGATGAAGCTCGAGGTCGCCGCCCTTGCTCAAGTCGCCTCTCGCGACGCAATAGCAGCGTAGCCGGACGCGGACGCGACCGCACAAGCGGTGGCCACGCTGGCGGCTGACGACTGGAGCACCGTCAGCCACGCGTCCTACTTGCCGCCGTCCAACATCCGGCAACGCCGAGGTCGGGGACTCCTCCGAGGATGAGTAGGGCATGGGAGGCGGCAGGGCATGGTGTGGCAACTGGTCGGTCCATATCTCATGTTCTACTCTTCCTCTCCGGAGACCGCACCTTCACTTCACGGGTCTTGAACCCCGCCCCGTACATAGAGATCGTAGATGGAGGACGTCAGTCGCCGCCGTAGAATAGGTTTAGGGTCGGGTTTCTTTTATTTTTCTATCCTATAAAAGTTCGAAATGTAATGAAAATCTGCCGTGTTTGCATTAATCTCAGCCGGTGTAATGAACTTTCACAATAATATACATATTGTAGGAGTACTAGCAAGATGCCCGTGCGTTGCACGGAAGATCAAGATCTTGTGGGAGAAAAGGATGAACAAGGGAAAGCCTTATCTGCAAATGTGGAGAGGAGTGCGGGTAAATTGTCATAGTTTCATTCCTATCCGTTAGATATAGATCCGGTAGATATAGATCGGATGACAGGCACACCATCATCACCAACTCTGCTTTTTATTGAACCGAGAAAAATCTAACTTGCGAAGTAAAATAAACACATAGGGTCTATACATACACAAATTATCTTAGGCACTCCAATAGTACGTCCACTACACATTCACGCATTTCACATCTTTCTACATCTACGGGAACCTACGAAAGGGTTAACGTAAATTGCCTCTCTCTCTCCTCCCCTGATTTTCATGGTGGTGGGCCCCTCCCTCCCCCCAATCTACAATCAACAGCTCACACGTTTCACATTACGTTAATTACCTAACTGGGAGTACGTAGGTGTAGCATTACTCGTACTAAAAACCCAACTAAGCCAACCTACAAGCATATCGCGCGGGAAAAGACCCAGCCGCGCCATTTTAGTCGGGATTACAGGATTACTAGTAGTAGTATCGATGGATCGCATGAAGAAACAAAAAAAATTGACGGGGCGAAGCACCTAGTTTAAAAGGAAAAAAGGCGGTACACTTAACACAAATTACCAGGAGACAACATGGTAGGTTCCTTTTGGTGGAAATCAAACTTGGCACTTCTGGATCAATACAAAGCTATTGCTAGATGCAATGTGGGAGATGGGATCAGTGCTTATTTTTGGGATGATCTTTGGCACCAGGCTGTACTCAAACACAAATTCCACCACCTGTACTCTTTTGTGAGAAACCCACAGATGAACATACAATAGGTATTGCAGACAGAGTATCTTCAGGACCTCTTCTTTTTACCATTGACAACAGAGGCATATGAGGAGTTCATTGAAATGGAGGACATTTGCATCTCTATGAGACAATCTGAATTTCTGGAATCTCTAGATACTTGGAGTTATATCTGGGGTAAGGAAACATACTCTTCCATCAAAGCATATAAGGTATTAATAGGTCACAAGCAAACACCTCCCCATTTCAGCTAGATCTGGCAAAGCTCATGTCAGCCAAAACATAAAGTTTTCTTCTGGCAACTACTCCATGACAGAGTTAACACTAGAAACTTGCTTAGAAGGAAGAATTTTGTGCTGGAAGCATACAACTGTGCAGTGAATGATTGTCAACAGGAAGAAACACTTCATCACCTTTTCTGGGGATGCCCATTTGTACAACAATGCTGGGACTAGATTTGTCCAACTAGAACACAAAATATGTCAGTTCTGGAAGCATTCCAGGATCTAAAGGACAAACTGCAATACCCTTTTTACATGGAGATCATCATTCTAGGAGCATGGGCCATATGGATAAGCAGAAATAACAAAATATTCAAAAACATTACACCATCTTTTCAAGGTTGGAGGTTCATTTTCCTGGAGGAGCTAAAACTTTTAAGGTTCAGAATGAAGAGGAAACATTTGAATCATTTCAACCAATGGCTGGAAGACTTGCTGTAATTTTCTTTTTTTGCTTACTCATAGATTTTTCCTTTTCTTTTTCTTTTTCTTTTTATTTCCTTTATTAGACTTTTATTTTTTCTTAGTCTTTTATTTTTTGTTTTTTCTGTGGGCTTACCTCAAGCCTACAAGACTACTTGTTTACTTGTTCATTAATATAAAAATTGCAGTGGGGTTTTACCCTACTGTTCATAGTCAAAAAAAGGCGGTACACTCACAGCACTCCTGTCGCGGTCGCATTGCACCACACACACGTTCGGTCCTGCACACGGCTCACACAAACGGAACGCGCTTCGGCTTGCCTCTTCACTGACAGGTGGGACAGCACTTGGAGAAACCGACCATGCGCCAAACTTCCCCCGCCCTCCGTGCGAAAATCCTCCCCCCCCCCCCGCCACACAAAAATTCCCCCCAAATCCGATTCAACCGCCCTTCGGCCAACTAGCCAATAATATTCCCCAAAACCCCCTCCCACCCCATCCCCCTCCACTCCATTCACTCCACCAAAGCCGCCCTCCCCGCCGCGCCGATACATCGGCGCCGCGGTTCGTCGAGGGGATGCACGGCGATCCTCTCGCTCCCACAGTACGCTCTCGTAGACTGTCGTCCTCTAGCCGTGCCGCCACCTCTGGCTACGTTCTTGTGGAGGCGCACGGAGGTCAGCGCTGCCACCGCTGGCGATGTTCGTGTGGAGAAGCACGACGGTCAGCTTCTCCCACGGTACGCGCATTCTAGACTAAGGCCCCGTTCATGTCGGTGTTGCGCTGAATGTTAGCTGATAGACCCTGTTAATCTCACTGTTTGCCGAAGTAGTTTACTGTCAATATGCTCTGCTTAAGAAGCTTCCTTGCCCTGTTCTGCACTCAATCTGCTTAGCTGAGATGGCATGCCAAGGCCGATTAGTTGCTAAAATATCCTGCCATATATTTATTGTGATGTAGATGGCTCTGGTCTAGTAGCCAATCTGTTAGGTGAAATAGCTCTACACTGTTTTATACTCGATCTTTTTTGCTGCGATGGCCTTTGATAGTTTGATGGCTGTGTGCTCAGCCTCATTGACTGCTGAAACAGCCTGCCATAATTTAGCACTCAAATCTGTTTGCTGAAATAGCTTTACATATATTTCGTTATTTAGATCTGCTCGTCCAAATATCTTGCCATAGCTTTAGACATCGACCTAGGTATTTTTTTTCTGGACTTCATAAAAAAGCATATATGTTTTTCCTGTAATATCTAGTAGAAGAACTAATTTGTATGTCTAACAGATGGACAGGACTTGGATAACTTCTGCTCGAAGATTCTCCGCTGCATATGTAGAGGGGGTTGAAAACTTCATGAACTTTATTAGAGCTGAGTACGGTGGTCCGAAATCAGATGTGCTCTACCCGTGTAGCACTTGTATGAATTCAGTTACAAGACCCCAGTCAACTGTGCAAAATCATCTACACTTGTATGGGATGTCGGTCACATATACTAGGTGGGTTCATCATGGTGAAGCTGTGAACGTCAATGTTATTGACTACGTGGAAGCAGCAGATCACCATCTTGATCTGCCTGATGCTCAGGTGGAAGAGGAGGAGGAGGTGGTGGTGGCGGAGCCAGTGAGTTTGACCAACATTGAAACAATGCTACGAAATTCTCGTGCATTCCGTGAACTTTCACCTGCAGAAGAAAAATGGTGGGACCGCATGTTGGAACAATGCAACGTTGCTGTCACCCCAGGAAATAAGCCGTCGGACTTCTCAGCTATGGTCACCTTTCTTCAGGTGAAGACATCTGAGCGGATGACCAACAAATCATTCGATGCGATGTTGGCTGCTTTCCGCAAATCTTTCCCAGATGCATCTGAGCTGCCACACACCTATAGTAAAATGAAGATTTTCCTTCGTGCAGTTGGAATTGGATATGATATGATCCATGTTTGTAAGAATAATTGTGTTCCGTTCCGGAAGGATTATGCCAACTTAAGTGAATACCCGAAATGCAAATCATCAAGATGGAAAGATGGCGATGCTATGAAGGGATTCCTCATAATGTTCTGAGACATTTTCCAATTACACCAAGATTGCAGAGGTTGTTTCATGATGCTGAAACAAGAGAGGATGTACTGTGGCATTCTAGGAACTAGGAGTATAGAGATCATAATGTAATGAGCCATCCATCTCATGGTAGTGAGAGGAAAAACTTCAATGATAAACACAAAGAGTTTGCTGCTCGCCCGAGAAACATTTGACTTGGCTTAGCTTCAGATGGATTTAACCCATTTGGCCACCAGAGCGCCACATATAGCATGTGGCCAGTGCTTGTTATCCCTTACAAGATGCCTCCAAATGTCTGCACCAAAGAATCAAACTACATGATGGCCTTGCTCATCCCAGGTTCAAAAACTCCTGGAAAGGATGTTGATTTGCTCATGGAGCCCCTTGTGGAGGAATTTCAACAGCTATGGAAGGGTGTTCTCACTCGAGACCTATATAGCAGCCCACCAGCTGATTTCTTTCTGCGTGCTGTTATAATTTGGTGCATCCATGATTATCCGGCTTTGGGCACTATGTCAGGGCGAATGGCAGATGGTTACAATGCATGTGTTTGCTGTGACAGGAATCCGCTATCATACGCAATACTTAGCAAGATCTGTTACATTGGACACCGCCGTTTCCTTGCCAAGGACAAGCCGCATCCTAGAAAATACCAAATACATGTGTTCAATGCAAAGCATCAAAACTGTGATGCGCCAAAGAGGCTCACCACCAATGAATTGCAAGTGGAATTAGAGAAGTCAGGCATATTACACTAGGAAACCATCCTGGTAATGGTAGCGGGAAAAGGAAGCGTGGCAGGGCAAAAGAGAGATTATTGTTTACCCGCAGGTCCACTTTGTGGGACTTGGAGTATTGGAAAGATTTGGATCTGTGGCATAATCTTGATGTGATGCACATCGAGAAAAATATATGTGACATCATTATCGGCACACTTCTTAATATTGAAGGCAAGACGAAAGATACCTTAAAATCTAGGATTGATTTGACACACCTGGGTATCAGAAAGGATTTGCAGGTGCAAGATGAAAGTAAACCATGGGATATGGCACTAGCTGTGTACGTCTTGGACAAGGTAAAAAGAAAAGAATTCTGCGAGGTCCTGTCATGTGTGAGATTCCCACATGGATTTGCTTCCAACCCTGAAAGGAGAGTCGGTGTAGATGGAAACAAGGTACAAGGGTTGAAAACTCATGACTGCCACGTCCTACTTCAAAGGGTTTTACATGTTATCCTTAGAGGATTGGGCCGCCTTGACTTATACAGAGCAGTTGCAGAGTTGGGACAATTCTTTAGGGACCTCTGCAGTAGAAATATCAGGATAGATGCTTTGGAGCATCTTAGAAACAAGATACCAACTATCCTATGCGACCTTGAGAAGATATATCCTCCAGCCTTCTTTGATGTGATGGTGCATTTGGCTGTTCATCTACCTGATGAGGCACTACTTAGAGGTCCAGTACAGTATGGCTGGATGTACCCTATTGAAAGGCGGCTAGGCACTTTCAAGGGCTATGTTAGGAACAGAGCTAGACCCGAGGGTTCAATTGCAGAGGCCTACATTGCTACAGAAGCGTTGACATTCTGCTCAAAATACATTGAAATAGCTGATCATCTTAGCAAAGAGGTGGGTGAAGACAATCCCGGGCTCAATGTTTTCGATTACTTTGTTCGAGTTACAGGGAAGAGTCGACAATAGGACAAACCTAAAGATTTGGAAAAAATGGTTTGGTATGTATTGAATAACTGTCCTGAGATACTACCTTATATCAAGTAAGTGCAATACTGCAGCTTATACATCGTAATCTACTAAACTTGCAGCACATTCTTATATATTTAGATGTTTGACGCGATCACTATGTTGTGCAGCATCTACAAAGAGGAATTACTGCCGCAAAATCCAAGAAACATTGAAAAACTGGTTATGGCAGGATTTGCGAAATGGTTCAAGAACCATGCAAGCTTCTGAAGTGCACTGACAGTTTTTTTAATATATTGAGTACATAAGATGATCATCTTGTCTATTTTCTAACCATAGGTTAAGAAGATGCGGGAGGATGGGCAGGCAGTTGATGATGCCCTTTACTCACTAGCAATGATTCCTCATACTCGGGTAAGACATTATGAATCTTGTGTTGTTGGAGATGTGCGCTACAACACCCTTGCACTAGATGAAGGCAGGAAGACACAAAATAGTGCCATCATGAGCACGAATACGTATGACAAAGAGATAACTGAAATGTATGCTAACATGACAGACATTGTTCAGTTGCAATATATCTCCAGTTTTGAGGATCATTGGTGTGTGGTTCTGTTGTGCTGTCATTGGTATAGCCTGTTTTCTAGGATCGCAAAACCCAGAGCTGATGATTATTTCAAATCCATCAATGTCAAGGTAGCATACCAGACCAACGAGCCTTTTATTTTAGCAAACCAAGCAACACAGATATTTTTCTTGGAAGACACATTTGCATGTAGCGATGACTGGAGAGTATTGCAAAGGTTTGAGCAGAGGAATTCATTTAATGAAGTTGCACAACAAGATGATGCTTACACTGCTCCTGATGTACAAGATAACACAGATGTTCCTAATATCTTTGAGAACCATCACGTCAATGACGCCGGTGAAAAGATTGCCTGTCGTGCTGTGGACATACAAGAGTTGATCAAGAAGAAGCCAACGTTCAAGGACGTTGAGGACGAAGAAGAAGATGACACCGTGGGGAATTACGATTCATACTGATACACATGGCGAAGATGTTGACGCTGCTGCTGCGGATGATGATTACATTGCTTTTGTCATATTTGCCTGTCAGAAGACGTTTCTAATCTACTATGTGAAATTGTGTTTGCTATGACAACTGAAACCCGATGAACATGTTGTTTAGTATTTTGTTGTGAGAACATCACTTGTTATGTATGCTGATTTGTGTTTGGTGATTGTATGACAACTAAAACATGATGACATTGTTGTTTAGTTGTACTCATATTTGGCTGTGAAACTTGAATTTGATGACATAGTTTGTTGTTGGACTGCAATTTGCTCGACGTCTTCAAATGAGAACAAAGCTGACCCGACAGGGCCTCCGCTATTTATTTATTTATGATGAAAAGGGGATACCCCCTGATTTCCGTTAAAAGAAATCATTAGATGTTCACAACACTACACCCAGCCTGCTACACAGGTTTCATTCATTACTAGTTTCAGCAAAGTGCTCATGTCGTAGCCACTGAATACATCACGAGTGCTACATACACTGCAAATAAAGAGACAATCATCCTACAAAGCACATCAATTTTTTCCATTATCTTCACAAGCTCTTTCATCTCCTCATTGCTGTCAAGGCCGTTCAGCAGCTGTTGCTTGGCCATGATCAGAGGAATTGCATCTTTAACCTGCTGGGCCTACTTGCTTTTCTATGCCCTGCTGGGCCGGAAATCTTTCAAGACGAGGAGGGATGCATTTTGTCCAGAAAATGGGCTATAAGTAATAATAAATGGGCTGTAAAATGAAAAAATACAGGAAACAGGCAATTAGTTCCAAAATACTATTTTCTTTCGGATTTTGATATTTTAAATTTCATTGTTTTTGTGCGGGTAAAATTTCATTGAATTTAAATTAAGGTATATTTAGATTTAAAATTAATTTGAATCTGGCTAGAAATTTCGGGTTGTATGCTGTTTGGGACAGATTTGGAGGTTGACTTGTGGGTCTACTAGGTTGACGTGTACTTTGGCTTTGTCAACTTAGTCCACAAACGATTCTAGCAGCAGTGACCGTTGGATGTTAATCCAACGGCCATGCTGCTTCTTCAATATCTGATCTTCTTGCTCCAGCCACCCAAACCAGCTCCGGTGGGACCGCCTGCTCCACCTCCCTTGACCGACTGTGCTGCCGCACAGGCTGCACCGCCCCACCCTACTTCATTGCTGGCTAGACCATTCCTCTACTCACCCACACCTCCTGTTATTTTCCGGCGACGGCAGCCGGACCAGTAAACCCTCGTACTCCCCACCGCGCGGGCAACATTGCCGAGTCTTCCCCGGCTCCATGTCGTTCCCTTCCTAGGCCTCGCCATCGTCCACCGCCTTGGTGCTCTCTGCGCGGCCTGGTCAACGTGGTCAACGAACGAAATCCATCGGCCATGGACTGTGCGTGGAGAGGCTGACAGCTGGGTCCATGGCCGCACACAAGGAAATGCCTCCTTATAACGCGCAAAATAATGATTCCTCCACCTGACAGCTGGGACCCACCGGAAGGGCCTCTGTATTCGCGAAAAAAACGTTCCCCCACTGACATGTCGGACCCACCAGCTATATCTTCGCACGCAAGGAAGTGCCTCCTTATTACGCACAAAAAAATGAATACCCCCCTGCTAGTTGGGACCCACCATAGTGGGAGGATGACTTGTGGGCCAACTAAGTTGACGGGGACGGAGGGCTTTGTCAACTTATTGAATATGAACGATTCTAGCTCCAGTGACCGTACGATGTCCATCCAGCGGCCGTAGTGCTTCTTCAACCTCTGGCCTTCTTGCTCCAGCCGCCCAAAGCAGCGCCGGTCGTGCCGCATGCTCCTGCCTCCCATGGCCGGCTGTGCTACCACGGAGGCCTCAACGCCCCCTACTATTCCCACCGCTGGCTAGGCCCTGCGACGACGGCAGCCTCACACCGCAGTCGAACCAGTGAACCCTCATACTCCTCTCTGCGTGGGCTTCCACTGCCGCGTCTTCCCCGGCTCCGCGTCGTCCCCTTCCTAGGCCTCACCGTCATCCACTGTCGTGGTGCTCTCGGCGCGGCCTAGTCAACATGGTCAAGGAACAACTTCCATCGGACATGGACTGTACGTGGAGAGGCTGACAGCTGGGTCCACGGTCACAGCAAGGAAATGCCTCCTTATTACGCGGAAAATAATGATTCCTCCACCTGACAGCTGGGACCCACCGGATGGGCCACTGTATTTCGTGAAAAAAACATTTCCCCCTGCCTGCTGGGACCCACCAGCTACATCTTCGCACGCAAGGAAGTGCGTCCGGGCAAAAAAATTGATTCGCCCTCCTGACTACTGGGACCCACCAGCTACATCTTCGCACGCAAGGAAGTGTGTTCGGGCAAAAAATGATTCGCCCCCCCCCCCGACTTCTGGGACCCACCGGCTACATCTTCGAATGCAAGGAAGTGCGTCCGGGCAAAAAAATGATTCGCCCCCTGACTGCTGGGACCCACCAGCTACATCTTCGCATGCAAGGAAGTGCATCCGGGCAAAAAACAATTCGCCCCCTGACTGCAGGGACCCACCAGGTACATCTTCACACGCAAGGAAGTGCGTGACAGTCGGGACCCACCTGGTCGAAGTGTATGTAGTGTTGTCATTCTGGTGACGAACATGTATGTACATATATACTGGTTGATGTAGAGGCGCGCACGTGTCGATGTAGAGGCGCGCACGTGTCGTAGTAGAGGCGCGCACGTAGCATGTACACGTACATACAGCGCCCAGTGTGCAAGAAAGAAAATACGGCCACGTATGTGTACATACGGGCGGGGTCTTGAACGCCTACTCGCGCATACGTACGGCCAGGGCTCGTGTACATGGATGGGTCGGAACGGAGAAACAGCATCGTCGTCGTGTTCATGGGGAGGCAACAGAATGCTCGTGTTCATGGGGAGGCAACAGAATGTGTCGTGTTCATCGGGAGGCAACAAAACGCGTGGGAGCCAACCGGCTGGGTTGGAACGGAATGCGTGGTCGTGTTCAGGGAGGGCTTGGATGGAACAGGCGATGGAAACGAGGCCTGGCGTACCGTAGAATGGAAGAAACGGACCTCCTACATTCGGAACAGGGTCCTGTTGATTGGGACGGGTCTGGCGTACCATAAAACGGAGGAAACGGACCTATTACGGTCGAAACGGGGGTCGTGTTGATCGGGAGGGGTGTGGCATACGGCAAAACGGACGAAACGGACCTCCTACGGTCGAAACGGGGGTCTTGTTGATCGGGAGGGGTGTGGCGTACCGCAAAACGGACGAAATGGACTTGTGTTGGAGCGCTACAGTCGAAACAGGGGTCCTGTTCATCGGGAGGGGTGTGGCGTACCGCAAAACAGGACTCCACAGGATACTGTTCATCTCCACCTTCGACCTCCTCCAGCCACCACGGGCTACCGTCGACCTCCTCCAGCCTCCACAGGCTCCTGTTCATCCAGCCTCCACCGCGCGCTACTCCATCGGCTACTGTTCAACCACCCCTCCACGGGCACCCCCCCATCGTCTACTGTTCATCCAGCCCTCCACAGCACGGGGTCATGTTCATCCAGAGGCAACGCCAATGCTCATTGTTCATCCACCCCCCCCCCCCCGCAACGCTCACTGTTCATCCCAAAGGCAACATCGATCGGCTTAGTTAGCAGTAGTAGCGAAGGAATCGCTCGATCAGGTTCAGTTAATACCCATCGATCGATCGCTCGGCTTTAGTAACGCATAGCCTGCAGTGCAATCGCTCGGGTTCAGTTAGAGCCCAACGCCTCGCTCGGGTTCAGTTAGAGCCAATGCCTCACACACACACACGTATGTGTATGAGAGAAACGCGCATCGCTCGGCCCCTGACCTCCCACCGTAACCGGGAACTCCTCGAAATTTTCCTCTCCCTCGCTTCTACCACGGTTTTTTCCATAATGGACAGCCCAAAGAATGTCATGCAGCTGCGCCTCCGGCCCGCCCAGGACAAAAAGCCCATTTTCTATCATGATTTTTTGTCATAGAAGTAGGAGCCCACCACATCTATTATGATACCAGGTTTTGTCACAATTATTGTCATAGAAGTGTCATATGTATGACAGAAAAAAATTCGTTCGGCCCAAAATGTCACGGATGTGTCTTTTTTTTTGTAGTGACGAGAGAGAGCGAGAGAGGGAGAGAGAGAGAGATAGGGATTAAACACATAGCTACTGGTACAAACCCTCAGCGCCGAGGGTGGACTACTCCCTCCTCATCATGGTGGCCGCCGGGATGATGAAGATGGCCATCGGTGATGATCTCCCCCTCCGGCAGGGTGCCGGAACAGGGTCTAGATTGGTTTTTCGTGGCTATAGAGGCTTGCAAGAATATTAGGGAATTTATATGGCGAAGAGGCGGTGCGGGAGGCCACCGAGGTGGGCACGACCCACCAGGGCGCGCCTGGGCCCCCAGGCACGCCCAGGTGGGTTGTGCCCCCCTCGGGGCACCCCTCTGGTACTTTGGCCCATCCTGGGTGTTCTGGTGTGTAAAAATTCTCCAGAAAGTCTCGTGGCGTTTGGACTCCGTTTGATATTGATTTCCTGCGAAGTAAAAAACAAGCAAAAAACAGCAACTGGCTTTAGGCACTATGTCAATTGGTTAGTCCCAAAAAATGATATAAAGTTGCTATAAAATGATTGTAAAACATCCAAGAATGACAATATAACAGTATGGAACAATCAAACAGTATAGATACGTTGGAGACTTATCAATAATCCATATTATCATTTACCATTTTACACCCATGTTAACTAGACTTTGCTCATTTATGCATAAATAGAAAACTTGGTCATTAAGATCCTTTGTAAATTTCTAGGCATGTGCTAGGGGCGCACTCGCATGCATTGTGTGCATGTGTTGCAGTGTGCACGCTTGTGCGTCTACGTTGTGGTGAAAAGGACATAACTTGACCACTTGTAGGATAAAATACCATTGACCACATTGAATTATAAAGATACATTGCTCATAAGTACCTTTCATGTGACACTTAGTGTCTTGCATTGTCTCTTAAGTGAAATCATAGGGCCATTCCTTGTGCTTTTCCAACTCAACGCATGATTTTGTCGCATTTGCAGGTAAATCTGGTTGACTGGTTAAAAATGATGGTTGCTAGCAGACGTTCAGAAGAGGTGGTGGATCCCACCATAGAGACACGACCTTCGACAAGAGTTCTCAAATGTGCACTTCTAACAACTTTGAGGTGTGTGGATCCGGATTCAGAAAAGAGGTCGAAGACTGGTCAAGTTGTGCGGATGCTGGAGTCAGATGACCCAATTCCTCGTGTGGTACGTAATATTTTTTGAAAGATAAAAAAAGCAACTTCATCCTTGTTTATGTCATGCATGTATTCTTAATTACTTTTAATTGATTTTTTGAAACATTTCATGTGAATGTGTGGTGGGATGGAACTCACATATGGGTCACCTCGAGTACTTGCCTATGATGAAGTAGTGCAAGAGCAGCTGCGGCATGACGATGCCACAGTCCTCGAGGAAGATCGTCTCCGGGCAGCTGTACGCCTTGAGGAAGCCGACCTTGTCTTTCGTCTCATTCAGTCCGCCAAGGGTGCATACGAGTTGACGCCGAGGTGGGAAGGCCCTTACCGGGTAGTACGTGCCACCAGACCTGGCGCAGTCCGTCTGGAGACCGAAGATGGCATCCCAATGCAAAACTCATGGAATATTGAGCATCTTTGCAAGTTCTACCCATAAGGTGCGGTTGCCGACCTATTTTTTCCAAGCATAGTCCCCTGGACTTGTAACCCTTTGTACAAAGCCATGTGCAGGCCCTGTGTATAATTGAATAAAACAAAGTGTTTTCACAAAACTTGCATACATTATTTCTTGTTTGCTTAAATTTATTGTGATTACACTAGTCTTAAGATAAGATGACTAGCATGATGTGGAAGGTCATGTGCTACCATCTTTTCTCCTTTTTTCCTTTGATGACAGCAGAAGGATTTCATCACGGATAATTTTTCGGGAAAAAAGGATAAATGCGAACCCATGTGTCGGTGCAACAAACCCTGGGTCTATTGCCCAGACTGTGCACATGCACGGTAACAAAATTATGGCACCAGGCCATGCTAGAGTACAAGGGAGCAAGAACTTCGAAGGACTAACATGCAGATCAAGAGGACTAAGGTCGAGCCAGAGAAGCAAGATACCACCAAGAGAAAAACCTCCCTTGTCAGGCAGACGAGCTTGGCAAGGGCGGGGTCGCCCCCAGAAGAGAACATCCAAGACGTCTGGACAGGGCTTTCCGGGACTCACAAAGGCAAAAACCACCTTACCTAACCACTCTGCCATAACCCACCTTGTCAATCAGTGCGGTGTCAAGCCGCAAAGTGATTAAGTGGTAGCCATTCACCACATGGCAGCCTCTTTCTACAGGAAATACCTACAGACAACACCCGTCCTGCGACGTGTCAAGCAAGCAGGCGTGAAGCTGGCAAAATAGCCCGGCAAGGCTTGCCAGGCAAGCAACGATGTAACATTGAGCGACACATTTAATGCGCTCTGTCAACCTACAAAATTAGGTATGATGGCACTGTTTGCTATCTTATTAGTGCATAATGGCTGATTTTCCATTGTGGTGACCCCTTAATCTATAAAAGGAGGCCCGTGGCAACCATAGAAGAGGTTAGAAGGTGGGATACCCACACACTCATACACGCGCAGCCACTATCGCCCATAGGCAACCCTGCCGGGCAAGTGTACTGCGCTCCACCAGCATTCTTCCACCATCAATCCACAAAAGCGGGAGTAGGGTTTTACGCCTCACGACGGCCTGCACCTGGGTAAAATTGCCCATGTGATTTCTGCTGTGCTGCCCCATGCTCTTCTGCTCTTTGTGCGACATGACATCCCCCTGCCGAACCAGCAAGGGACCCTTGGTCCCATAGGTGCTCGTGGTTTCCCATGACATCTTTGGCGCGCCAGGTAGGGGAATCACTTGCGCGAACCTGAAAGTGTGTGCAGCGCGTCATCTTTATCGCCATCTTCGTCTTCGACGATGCCATCAACCATGGCGCCCAAGAAGAAATCCAGTGCTTTGGCTCACCCATCCACCTCAAAGGCTCCGCCGCCCGCAGCCACCATTATTACAGGAGGTGCGGAGGCACGTGCGGATGTGGACGCTGCGAGGGATGTGGTCAGAGCAGGCGGCACCGTCACCACTTCCCCCGCGGCCGAAGCAGGAGCGGGAGACACCGGAGGAGAGAAACATCAGCCACTCCCCGATGGCCATGCTCCATGAGGTATAGGTGAAGGGATTAATCCGTCCACACTCCTTTGTCTCGCCGACGGGCACAGCCGCAGCGATGGTGCTCGGTCCGGGGCGAATCGCTGCCCTTCGGCCACCCCCATCACGGGAGCGACCGCAATGAGTGCGCCTCCCCCGGGGCGAGTCGACCAAGCCGTTGTGCCCAACAGAGCCGCTGGCCCTCAAGCTCCTTCGCCACGCCACCATGCCATCCAGGTGGCCGCCGCTCAATAGCAGGGATGTGGTATTGTTGTTGTTGGCACCGTCAGGAGCCGAGCAATGGTACAATCTGTGTCGGGGAAAACCGATCACCTATGGGGTCACAAGGATCCCTTCTACGTTCGGCGAGGGATTAGCTGTACGAAGAGCAGGTCGAGCCGTTAGCACACATGGGATTTTTATCCAGGTTCGGGCCACAAAGATGCGTAATACCCTAGTCCTGCTTGTCTGGTTATATGAGTGTTCTTGAGGTTTTGAACTAGCTACGATGCATGCTCGGTCCAAAAGTCCGAATCCTCTCTCCGTGTGCCATGGTCCTCCTTTTATACAAAAAAGGGTTGCCATAGTGGCACAGAGGAGGTGGCAAGCTATAGCTGTACGAGCTTATTCCTTGGTCAACATAGGAAAAATGCATTTAATGCGTCGCCTACGTGTCCTCTCATTTTATTGGGGACGGCAACAGAGGCCATCTCATCTTTCACCGCTCCTCCTCGCCTTGACACGCGTCTAGGTCGACAAGGCATGCAGTGCCACGCTGGCTAACTAGCTGCTGCGTTGGCGCAATGGTAAGCTTCCACGAAGATTTGCATGCCGCCACGCAGGCGCTTGCTTAGTTGGCACGCCTATCGTTGCACTAGAGTGGTGGTTAGGTGGCGAAACCTTGCCGGGTGCGGGTCTGGCCGTGGCCCAGTCATCGTCCCCGGCAAGGCTTGCCGGGGGGCCTTGGAGTCGTCCCCGGCAAGGGTCTCGCCGGGGGTCTTCGTCTTCTGGTCCCACGTGGATCCGTGGGCTACCAATCTTCATGTGGCACTGCATGCTATCAGGCACGTGCTCTCCAGATCTTGGTCTTAACATTGTCGATGGTGTCAGAGCTCTCAGCCCCAAGGGTGATGGATTTGCTAGTGTTTGTGCAGGTTGTCTTGGCAAGGCCCTTGCCGGGCATGGTCCAGCTTGCCCCTCCACTCCTTGTGCTTCGGGTATCTGTCTTGGTAGTCTTCGTACTTTGCTTTCCTCCGCCTCGCCAAGCCCTACCGCAAGTGTGGCTACGACTGCTACAGAAGTACCCATACTTTTGTACACTGATAGGAGCCCCTAGGCCTGGGCCACACATAAGCGCAAGGCGTCGTTGGGCCAGGCCCATGGCAGTGCGCGGGTGGGCATGGCAGAGATGAATCGCCACGATCTTTCTGTCAGTTGCGGTTCCCCACGACGAGCGTCAAGCACGTGACGTGGGTGTCGTGCGTGGGATGGCCTTAGCATGCTTGCGTCATCTCATAGTCGATAGTAAAGAGGCGGCCCGTGCTTTCCTTATTTTAAAAAGAAGGAATCTGCGGGGGCGCTACTCATTTACTAAGTGGACTCGGGTCGCAGCTTGCATCGCGCCGCACCCCACGATCATGGGGTGGAAAACGGTCGTCCCACCTATCTTCACGCCCCCTTCCGCTTAGCCACTTATCCTTCATACCTTTGGGAAGGGCACGTGGTGGATGTGAAGGACATGGGCATTAATGCTGAGGCAGAAAACCAGGTGTTTGTTGATTGGGGGAGTGGGTCGGTTCCGATTCCCCACGCTTTCGGAGGCCGTATTGGCTGTGCGGGGCGGTCGCCCCTTGGGCTGGGTGGCCGGGACCCAACCTCTCTTCTTCTATAAACAAGGGGGAGGGGCGGTGTTTATCAACACTCACCCCTTCCCCTCCTTCTGCTTATCATCTTACTCTGATTCACCATGGTGAAAGGGCATGTTGGCGCTTTGACGGTAGCGACGAGGGATTCTGCTCGACAGTGCGTTGCTCCTCCTCCTGAGCCTCCGACGGTAGAGCCTGCCGTGCGGGGAAGAGGAAGGGGACGAGGCCGAGGTTGTTGCGGTGCTCGGGGAGGAGGTGGACAGGGCGGTGCTCCAGCTACGCCTCCGCTGGCGGCCCCTCCTTCGATGGGCGGCCACATCGGTGACCAGCCCTATGAGTTCTTCATCAGGCTATATAAGCCTGTGTGCAGTCGTCTCTGGCTTCCGACCCAGTTCGCCCGGGTGATGGAGCAGGATGCCCCGCGGGCCTTGAGGCTTCACATGAGAGGCTGCGGGAATAAGAAAGTGAGGTGCAGAATAAGACTCTTAACGGTGGGTCTATTATGATAACACCCTTAAGAGTCTTATTCTGCACCTCACTTTCTTATTCTGCTAACACCCACCGCCGGAACCCCACGGATTGCAAAAACAAAAACAAGAAAACTACCCCAGCCGACCAGCCGCACACACCCCACCCCCACCGAACCCACGTTCTTCCCTGGTCAACCCCCCACCCACCTCTCCCCGATGCCCACGACCCAGCGCCACCACCCCCAATCGCTCCCCAATCCCCACCCCCACGAGCATGGCGCTCCGGTGCGGCGTAGGATCCGGATCGGGCTCAGCACCCCTGCCGCCCCACTCCTCCTTCCTCTGCCCCCGCACCCCAACCTTCCTCCAACTCTGCCGGCAACCACGGCAGCCGCCGAGGTCACCGTGACCCTCTCCTCACCAGATCCGGTGAGCCCTCCATGGCCCTCTCCTCCCTACACCCCGTCGCGACCGGCCTGCGGCCTTCCTCCCCTCGCCGGTGAGCTGCGGTGGTCCTCCATCGACAGATCCAGGCCACGGCAGCCCCCCTCACAACGCCCCGCCGCCAGATCCGGTGGCCCATGCTGCCCCTCTGATACGTCTCCAATGTATCTATAATTTTTGATTGTTCCATGCTATTATATTACCCCTTTTGGATGTTTATGGGCTTTATTTTACACATTTATATCATTTTTGGGACTAACCTACTAATCGGAGGCCCAGCCCATATTGTTGTTTTATTGCCTATTTCAGTATTTCAAAGAAAAGGAATATCAAACGGAGTCCAAACGGAATGAAACCTTCGGCAACGTGATTTTGGGAAAGATTATGATCCAGGAGACTTGGAGTGCAAACCAGGGGAGCATCGAGGATGCCACGAGACAGGGGGGCGCGCCCACCCCCTGGGCGCGCCCTACCCTCTTGTGGGCCCCTCGAGGCTCCCCTGACCGACTTCTTTCGCCCATATAAGCCTATGTACCGTAAAAACATCGAAACAGAAGATAGATCGGGAGTTCCTCCGCCACAAGCCTCTATAGCCACCAAAAACCTCTCGGGAGCCCGTTCTGGCACCCTGCCGGAGGGGGAACCCATCACCGGTGGCCATCTTCATCAGCCCGGCGCTCTCCATGACGAGGAGGGAGTAGTTCACCCTCGGGGCTGAGGGTATGTACCAGTAGCTATGTGTTTGATCTCTCTCTCTCTCTCGTGTTCTTAACTTCGCACGATCTTGATGTATCGCGAGCTTTGCTATTATAGTTGGATCTTATGATGTTTCTCCCCCTCTACTCCCTTGTAATGGATTGAGTTTTCCCTTTGAAGTTATCTTATCGGGTTGTGTCTTTAAGGATTTGAGAACACTTGATGTATGTCTTGCCGTGCTTATCTGTGGTGACAATGGGATTTCATGTGCCACTCGATGTATGTTTTGGTGACCAACTTGTGGGTTCCGCCCATGAACCTATGCATAAGGGTTGGCACACATTTTCGTCTTGACTCTTCGGTAGAAACTTTGGGGCACTCTTTGAAGTACTTTGTGTTGGTTGGATAGATGAATCTGAGATAGTGTGATGCATATCGTATAATCATGCCCACGGATACTTGAGGTGACAATGGAGTATCTAGGTGACATTAGGGTTATGGTTGATTTGTGTCTTAAGGTGTTATTCTAGTATGAACTCTTGAATAGATTGATCCAAAATAATAAATTTTTGAGGTGGTTTCGTACCCTACCATAATCTCTTCATTTGTTCTCTGCTATTAGTGGCTTTGGAGTGACTCTTTGTTGCATGTTGAGGGATTGTTATATGATCTATCTATGTTATTATTGTTGAGAGAACTTGCACTAGTGAAAGTATGAACCCTATGCCTTGTTTCCTATCATTGCAATACCGTTTACGCTCACTTCTACCATTAGTTACATTGCTGTTTTTATATTTTCAGATTACAAATACCTATATCTACTATCCATATTGCACTTGTATCACCATCTCTTTGCCGAACTAGTGCACCTATACAATTTACCATTGTATTGGGTGTGTTGGGGACACAAGAGACTCTTTGTTATTTGGTTGTAGGGTTGCTTGAGAGAGACCATCTTCATCCTACGCCTCCCACGGATTGATAAACCTTAGGTCATCCACTTGAGGGAAATTTTCTACTATCCTACAAACCTATGCACTTGCAGGCCCAACAACGTCTACAAGAAGAAGGTTGTGTAGTAGACATCAAGCTCTTTTCTGGTGCCGTTGCCGGGGAGGTGAGTGCTTGAAGGTATATCTTTAGATCTTGCAATCAAATCTTTTTGTTTCTTGTTTTATCACTAGTTTAGCTTATAAAAGGAAACTACAAAAAAATGGAGTTAAGTTTGTCTCATACGCTTCATCTTTTTAATATCTTTCATGAATTTGATGAAAAGGAAAATTGTGCTCAAGTGTTAGAAGAAGAAATCTATAGAATGTTTGATACTAAATCTTTGAATGATGAGCATGGTTACAATGTTGTTAGTATGAATTCTTTGAATATCCATAGTACTAATGATGATTGCACTAGTTATGATGAAAATGTCTCCTATAAGCATATCAATTTTTGTGGACAGCATTGGGTTTGCATAGATAATCCAAATATAGAAGATAAATATTGCAAGAGGCATAAGCATTTAGAAACTAAATTGTTACAAGAAAGGCTAGATAAGAGTGCTGAAAAATTATAATTCCTTGGCCGTACTTCTGAACTTTGCAATGAAAGTGGTCATTTACATCTCCGATGCAAGTTGTTTCATGATCGAATCGTGTCCAAAAATTGTGATGATTTGATTTCCCTTGCACATTATAATGAACTTAGTTTGCTTATGGGTTATGAAGAAATGAATCATTTAATTAAGCACCTTCCAGAATTTGCCCGTTATAACCTTCTTGATTGTGATCTAGAGACGATTTATATGTTTTGTGCGGAGAATTGCATTGAAAATCCTAATATTGCCAATTACCTAAAGAAAGGGAAGCCAATAGAAGAAGAAGATAACACTAATTAAAGGGAAGAGATTTCCTACTATCCTCCTATTATTTCTTATGATGAATCAGGTAACAACGAAGAGCTTTCTATTCAACCAATCTCGTCAATAAGGAGCTCAAAGAGGAAGGTTGAACCCACACATAATGTGAAGAAGAAAAAGAAAAGAAGGAGCAACAATGGTATAAAGGTATACCTCCTAAATGATGTTGCTCCTACTACTCATTGTGATGATGATAATTGCTATACTATTGGTGCTATCCATATTTTTAATGATGAGAGTGATTATGCTTATGATATGAAAGGGCCCAAGCTTGGGGAAGCTATGTTTGATAAGGATGAAATAGTTGAGAATATATTTGCTGAAATTAATGTTTGTCCCAAGCTTGGGGATGCTATGTTGAATGAAGATGATATTTTTAGCCTCCCAAGTTTTGATATGCAAAGTTGTTATGATGATAGCATGCCTCCTACTTATGATGATGAAAGTGGGTTTGGAAGAGTGTCAACTTTAGGAAGTAGTGATCCCACTATTTTTTAGGACGTTGAATCTTATTGTGATGAATATGAAAGTGGATTTGGAAGAGTGTCAACTTTATTTAGTGATTATTCCACTATCTTGGAAGAGGTTTCAATCGATTATGATGAGAACGAAGTACCTACTAATGATGATTATTGTGATGAAACTTATGCTATAAAAAGTAGTGATGATTATATTTATAAAACTTTTCATGATTATGATTACCCTTTTTCTGAACATTACTCTTTTAATGTGGAAACAATTTTTAGTGTTCAAGTCTCTTACGATACTCCCACTATTCCGAATAAGAAGAATTTTGCTTATGTGGAGAGTAGTAAGTTTTCTATGCTTGTAGATCATGAAAAGAATGCTTTAGGTGCTGGTTATATTGTTTAATTCATTCATGATTCTACTGAAAATTATTATGAGGGAGGAAAATATGCTTATAGGAATTGCAATAATATCAAGTTTCCTCTCTATGTGTTGAAAATCTTGAAGCTATGCTTGTTTTACCTTCCTATGCTAGTTGATTATTGTTCCCATAAGTTGTTTGCTCACAAAATCCCTATGCATAGGAAGTGGGTTAGGCTTAAATGTGCTAGTCATATGCTTCATGATGCTCCCG
This sequence comes from Triticum aestivum, assembly GCF_018294505.1. NCBI lineage: Eukaryota > Viridiplantae > Streptophyta > Magnoliopsida > Poales > Poaceae > Triticum > Triticum aestivum. The sequence continues at coordinate 286,926,098 of NC_057801.1, forward strand.
TTATGTTTCAATTCTTATCTTTTATGTGAGCATCATTGTCATCATCATGCCTAGCTAGAAAGGCATTAAAGAAAAGTGCTTGTTGGGAGACAACCCGATATTTACCCTTACTGTTTTTGTGTGTACACATGATTATGCTACTGTAGTAATCATGTTTTATAGCTTTTGTTTCAATAAAGTGCCAAGTAAGACCGTTAGGATAGCTTACGGTGATAGTTGTGTTGATCCTGCTGAGAATCAGAAACTTTTGCACCCAGTAAATTAGTTTAGTTAATTCACATAAACGTGCTTATGATCTGATTCTTTTTGCTATGGATTGATACACAAATTTCTTAAGTCTTCCTAATTTGGTAGGACGTTTAGAGTTCCAGAAGTTTGCGTTAGTTACAGATTGCTACAGACTGTTCTGTTTTTGACAGATTCTGTTTTTCGTGTGTTGTTTGCTTATTTTGATGCATCTACGGCTAGTAAAATAGTTTATAATCCATAGAGAAGTTGGAATACAGTAGGTTTAACACCAAAATAAATAAAGAATGAGTTCATTACAGTACCTTATGTGGTGGTTTTGTTTTCTTTCACTAACGGAGCTTATAAGATTTCCTGTTGAGTTTTGTGTTGTGAAGTTTTCAAGTTTTGGGTAAAGCTTTGATGGACTATGGAATAAGGAGTGGCAAAGGCCTAAGCTTGGGGATGCCCATGGCACCCCAATATATTCAAGTATAGCCAAAATCCTAAGCTTGGGGATGCCCCAGGAAGGCATCCCCTCTTCCGTCTTCGTTCATTGGTAACTTTACTTGGATCTATATTTTTATTCGCCACATGATATGTGTTTTGCTTGGAGCGTCGTGTATTATATTAGTCTTTGCTTTTTAGTTTACCACAATCATACTTGCTGTAACACCTTTTGGGAGAATCCCACTTGATTAGAATTTGCTAGAATACTCTATGTGCTTCACTTATATCTTTTGATCTTGATAATTTTCGCTCTAGTGCTTCACTTACATTTTTTAGAGCACGGCGGTGGCTTATTTTGGAAGAAATTGCTAGTCTCTCATGCTTCACTTATATTATTTTGAGAGTCTTTTAGAACAACATGGTATTTGCTATGGTTACAAATTTGGTCCTAGAATGATGAGCATCCAAGTTGGGTATAATAAAAACTATCATAGAAAGTGAATTGGATGGTATGATCAATTTGATACTTGATAATTGTTTTGAGATATGGAGGTAGTGATATTAAAGTCATGCTAGTTGAGGTGATATGAAAAATGCTTGTGTTGAAGTTTGTGATTTCCGTAGCATGCACGTATGGTGAACCGCTTTGTGATGAAGTTGGAGCACAACTTTATTTATTGATTGTCTACCTTATGAGTGGCGGTCGGGGACGAGCGGTGGTATTTTCCTACCAATCTATCCCCCTAGGAGCATGCGCGCAGTGCTTGGTTTTTGATGACTTCTAGATTTTTGCAATAAGTATATGAGTTCTTTTGACTAATGTTGAGTCCATGGATTATACGCACCCTCACCGTTCCACCATTGCTAGCCTCTCTTGTGTCGCGCAACTTTTGCCGGTACCATACACCCACCATATACCTTCCTCAAAACAGCCATCATACCTACCTATTATGGAATTTCCATAGCCATTCCGAGATATATTGTCATGCAACTTTCCACCGTTCCGCTCATATGACACGCATTAATTTTGTCATATTGCACTTTGCATGATCATGTAGTTGACATCGTATTTGTGGCACGGCCACCTTCATAATCTTCATACATGTTGCTCTTGATTCATTGCATATCCCGGTACACCGCCGGAGGCATTCATATAGAGTCATATCTTGTTCTAGCTTTGAGTTGTAAATCCATAAAATTGTGATGATCTTCATTATTAGAGCATTGTCGCGGTGAGGAAAGGATGATGGAGACTATGATTCCCCCACAAGTCGGGATGAGACTTCGGACTTTACAAAAATAAAAAAAAAGAAAGGCCAAAAAGAAAAAAAGGAAAAAAGAAAGGCCAAAGGAAAAAAAGAGAAAAAGAAAAAAAGGAGAAAAGAAAAAAGGAAAAGAAAAAAATAAAATGAGAGAAAAAGAGAGAAGGGACAATGCTACTATCTCTTTTTCCACACTTGTGCTTTAAAGTAGCACCATGATCTTCATGATAGAGAGTCTCCTATGTTGTCAATTGCATATACTAGTGGGAATTTTTCATTATAGAACTTGGCTTGTATATTCCAATGATGGGCTTCCTCAAAATGCCCTAGGTCTTCGTGAGCAAGCAAGTTGGATGCACAACCACTTAGTTTCTTTTTCTTGAGCTTTCATATATTTATTGCTCTAGTGCATCCATTGCATGGCAATCCCTACTCACTCATATTTATATCTATTAATGGGCATCTCCATAGCCCGTTGATACGCCTAGTTGATGTGAAACTATCTTCTCCTTTTTGTCTTCTCCACAACCACCATTCTATTCCACATATAGTGCTATGTCCATGGCTCACACTCATGTATTGCGTGAAAGTTAAAAAAGTTTGATATTACTAAAGTATGAAACAATTGCTTGGCTTGTCATCGGGGTTGTGCATGATTAAATACTTTGTGTGATGAAGATAGAGCAACAGCCAGACTATATGATTTTGTAGGGATAACTTTCTTTGGCAATGTTATTTTGAGAAGACATGATTACTTTAATTAGTATGCTTGAAGTATCACTATTTCTTATGTCAATATGAACTTTTATTTTGAATCATTTGGATATGAACATTCATGCCACAAAAAGAAAATTACATTGAGACTTATGCTAGGTAGCATTCCACATAAAAAATTCTGTTTTTATCATTTACCTACTCGAGGATGAGCAGGAATTAAGCTTGGGGATGCTTGATACGTCTCCAACGTATCTATAAGTTTTTATTGTTCCATGCTATTATATTACCCCTTTTGGATGTTTATGGGCTTTATTTTACACATTTATATCATTTTTGGGACTAACCTATTAACCGGAGGCCAGGCCCATATTGTTGTTTATTGCCTGTTTCAGTATTTCGAAGAAAAGGAATATCAAACGGAGTCCAAACGGAATGAAACCTTCGGCAATGTGATTTTGGAAAGATTATGATCCAGGAGACTTGGAGTGCAAGCCAAGGGAGCATCAAGGAAGCCACGATACAGGGGGGGCGCCCACCCCCTAGCGTGCCCTACCCTCTCGTGGGCCCCTCAAGGCTCCCCCGACCGACTTCTTTCGCCTATATAAGCCTATGTGCCCTAAAAACATCGAAACACAAGATAGATCGGGAGTTCTGCCGCCGCAAGCCTCTATAGCCACCAAAAACCTCTCGGGAGCCTGTTCCGGCAGCCTACCGGAGGGGGAACACATCACCGGTGGCCATCTTCATCATCCCAGCAATCTCCATGACGAGGAGGGAGTACCTCGGGGCTGAGGGTATGTACCAGTAGCTATGTGTTTGATCTCTCTCTCTCGTGTTCTTGACTTCGCACGATCTTGATGTATCGCGAGCTTTGCTATTATTGTTGGGGAACGTAGTAATTTCAAAAAAAATTCCTACGCACACGCAAGATCATGGTGATGGCATAACAACGAGAGGGGAGAGTGTTGTCCACGTACCCTCGTAGACCGTAAGCGGAAGCGTTAGAACAACGCGGTTGATGTAGTCGTACGTCTTCACGGCCCGACCGATCAAGCACCGAAACTACGGTACCTCCGAGTTCTAGCACACGTTCAGCTCGATGACGTCCCTCGAACTCCGATCCAGCCGAGTGTCGAGGGAGAGTTCCGTCAGCACGACGGTGTGGTGACGATCTTGATGTACTACCGACGTAGGGCTTCGCCTAAGCACCACTACGATATTATCGAGGTGGGTTATGGTGGAGGGGGGCACCGCACATGGCTAAGAGATCCAAGGGATCAATTGTTGTTGTGTCTAGAGGTGCCCCCTGCCCCCGTATATAAAGGAGCAAGGGGGAGGGGGCGGCCGGCCTAGTAGGGGCGCGCCAAGGGGAGTCCTACTCCCACCGGGAGTAGGACTCCCTCCTTCCGTGTTGGAGTAGGAGAAGGGGGAAAGAGGGGGAGAGGAGGTAGGAAAAGGGGGCCGCACCCCTTGTCCAATTCGGACCAGAGGGGGGCTGCGCGCCTCCTTCCTTTCGGCCTCTCTCCTCTATTCCCGTATGGCCCAATAAGGCCCATATACTCCCCGGCGAATTCCCGTAACTCTCCGGTACTCCGAAAAATACCCGAATCACTCGGAACCTTTCCGAACTCCGAATATAGTCGTCCAATATATCGATCTTTACGTCTCGACCATTTCGAGACTCCTCGTCATGTCCCCGATCTCATCCGGGACTCCGAACTCCTTCGGTACATCAAAACTCATAAACTCATAATATAACTGTCATCGAAACCTTAAGCGTGCGGACCCTACGGGTTCGAGAACAATGTAGACATGACCTAGAACTATTCTCGGTCAATAACCAATAGCGGAACCTGGATGCTCATATTGGCTCCCACATATTCTACGAAGATCTTTATCGGTCAAACCGCATAACAACATACGTTGTTCCCTTTGTCATCGGTATGTTACTTGCCCGAGATTCGATCGTCGGTATCCAATACCTAGTTCAATCTCGTTACCGGCAAGTCTCTTTACTCGTTACGTAATGCATCATCCCGCAACTAACTCATTAGTCACATTGCTTGCAAGGCTTATAGTGATGTGCATTACCGAGAGGGCCCAGAGATACCTCTCCGACAATCGGAGTGACAAAACCTAATCTCGAAATACGCCAACCCAACATGTACCTTTGGAGACACCTGTAGTACTCCTTTATAATCACCCAGTTACGTTGTGACGTTTGGTAGCACCCAAAGTGTTCCTCCGGTAAACGGGAGTTGCATAATCTCATAGTTACAGGAACATGTATAAGTCATGAAGAAAGCAATAGCAACATACTAAACGATCAAGTGCTAGGCTAACGGAATGGGTCATGTCAATCACATCATTCTCCTAATGATGTGATCCCGTTAATCAAATGACAACACATGTCTATGGTTAGGAAACATAACCATCTTTGATTAACGAGCTAGTCAAGTAGAGGCATACTAGTGACACTATGTTTGTCTATGTATTCACACATGTATTATGTTTCCGGTTAATACAATTCTAGCATGAATAATAAACATTTATCATGAAATAAGGAAATAAATAATAACTTTATTATTGCCTCTAGGGCATATTTCCTTCAGTCTCCCACTTGCACTAGAGTCAATAATCTAGTTCACATCGCCATGTGATTTAACACCAATATTCACATCTGTATGTGATTAACACCCATAGTTCACATCGTCATGTGACCAACACCCAAAGGGTTTACTAGAGTCAATAATCTAGTTCACATCGCTATGTGATTAACACCCAAAGAGTACTAAGGTATGATCATGTTTTGCTCGTGAGAGAAGCTTAGTCAACGGGTCTGTCATATTCAGAGCCGTATGTATTTCGCAAATATTCTATGTCCACAATGCTCTGCACGGAGCTACTCTAGCTAATTGCTCCCACTTTCAATATGTATCCAGATTGAGACTTAGAGTCATCTGGATTGGTGTAAAAGCTTGCATCGATTGTAACTTTTACGACGGGCTCTTTTATCACCTCCATAATCGAGAAACATCTCCTTAGTCCTCACTAAGGATATTCTTGACCCATGTCCAGTGATCTACTTATTAGATCAAAATTGTATTCCTTTGCCAAACACAGAGCAAGGTATACAATAGGTCTGGTTCACAGCATAGCATACTTTATAGAACCTATGACTGAGGCATAGGGAATGACTTTTCATTCTCTTTCTATTTTCTGCAATGGTCGGGTCTTGAGTCTTACTCAACTTCACACCTTGTAACACAGGCAAGAACTCCTTCTTTGACTGTTCCATTTTGAACTATTTCAAAAATTTATCAAGGTATGTACTCATTGAAAAATCTTATCAAGCGTCTTGATCTATCTATATAGATCTTGATGCTCAATGTGTAAGCAGCTTCACCGAGGTCTTGCTTTGAAAAACTCTTATTCAAGTATCCTTTCATGCTATCCAGAATTTCCATATCATTTCCAATTAACAATATGTCATCCACATATAATATTAGAAATGCTACAGAGCTCCCACTCACTTTCTTGTAAATACAGGCTTCTTCAAAAGTCTGTATAAAACCATATGCTTTGATCAACTCATCAAAGCATATATTCCAACTCCGAGATGCTTGCACCAGTCCATAGATGGATCGCTGGAGCTTGCACAATTTGTTAGCACCTTTAGGATTGACAAAACCTTCTGGTTGCATCATATACAACTCTTCTTTAAGAAAACCATTAAGGAATGCAGTTTTGTTTATCCATTTGCCAGATTTCATAAAATGCGGCAATTGCTAACATGATTCAGACAGACTTAAGCATAGATACGAGTGAAAAACTCTCATCGTAGTCAACACCTTGAACTTGTCGAAAACCTTTTGCGACAATTCTAGCTTTGTAGATAGTAACACTATCAGCGTCCGTCTTCCTCTTGAAGATCCATTTAATCTCAATGTCTCGCCGATCATTGGGCAAGTCAATCAAAGTCCATACTTTGTTTTCATACATGGATCTTATCTCAGATCTCATGGCCTCAAGCCATTTTGCGGAATCTGGGCTCACCATCGCTTCTTCATAGTTCGTAGGTTCGTCATGGTCTAGTAACATAACTTCCAGAACAGGATTACCGTACCACTCTGGTGCGGATCTTACTCTGTAAGACCTACGAGGTTCTGTAGTAACTTAATCTGAAGTTTCATGATCATCATCATTAACTTCCTCACTAATTGGTGTAGTAGTCACAGGAACAGATTTCTGTGATGAACTACTTTCAAATGAGGGAGCAGGTACAGTTACCTCATCAAGTTCTACTTTCCTCCCACTCACTTCTTTCGAGAGAAACTCCTTCTCTAGAAAGGATCCATTCTTAGCAACGAATGTTTTGCCTTTGGATTTGTGATAGAAGGAGTACCCAACAGTTTCCTTTGGGTATTCTATGAAGACGCACTTCTCCGATTTGGGTTCGAGCTTATCAGGTTGAAAACCTTTTTCATATAAGCATCGCAACTCCAAACTTTAAGAAACGACAGCTTAGGTTTACTTCTAAACCATAGTTCATACGATGTCGTCTCAACGGATTTAGATGGTGCCCTTTTAACGTGAATGCAGCTGTCTCTAATGCATAACCCCAAAACGATAATGGTAAATCAGTAAGAGACATCATAGATCGCACCATATCCAATAAAGTGCGGTTACGACGTTCGGACACACCATAACGTTGTGGTGTTCCAGGTGGCGTGAGCTGTGAAACTATTCCACATTGTTTTAATTGAAGACCAAACTCGTAACTCAAATATTCGTCTCCGCGATCAGATCGCAGAAACTTTATTTTCTTGTTACGATGATTTTTCCACTTCACTCTGAAATTCTTTGAACCTTTCAACTATTTCAGACTTATGTTTCATCAAGTAGATATACCCATATCTGCTCAAATCATCTTGTGAAGGTCAGAAAATAACGATACTTGCCACGAGCATCAACACTCATTGGATCGCATACATCGGTATGTATTATTTCCAATAAGTCAGTAGCTTGTTCCATTGTTCCGGAGAACGGAGTTTTAGTCATCTTGCCCAAAAGGCACGGTTCGCAAGCATCAAATGATTCATAACCAAGTGATTCCGAAAATCCATCTTTATGGAGTTTCTTCATGCGCTTTACACCGATATGACCCAAACGGCAGTGCCACAAATAAGTTGCACTATCATTATTAACTTTGCATCTTTTGGCATCAATATTATGAATATGTGTATCACTATGATCGAGATCCAACAAACTATTTTCATTGGGTGTATAACCATCGAAGGTCTTATTCATGTAAACAGAATAACAATTATTCTCTAACTTTAAATGAATAACCGTATCGCAATAAACACGATCAAATCATGTTCATGCTCAACGCAAATGCCAAATAACATTTATTTAGGTTTAACACTAATCCCGAAAGTATAGGGAGTGTGCGATGATGATCATATCAATCTTGGAACTACTTCCAACACTCATCGTCACTTCCCCTTCAACTAGTCTCTGTTTATTCTGTAACTCCTGTTTCGAGTTACTAATCTTAGCAACCGAACAAGTATCAAATACTCAGGGGCTACTATAAACACTAGTAAGGCACACATCAATAACCTGTATATCAAATATACCCTTGTTCACTTTGCCATCCTTCTTATCCACCAAATATTCAGGGCATTTCCGCTTCCAGTGACCATTTCCTTTGCAGTGTAAGCACTCAGTTTCAGGCTTTGGTTCAGCTTTGGGCTTCTTCGTGGGAGTGACAACTTGCTTGTCATTCTACTTGAAGTTCCCTTTCTTTCCCTTTGCCCTTTTCTTGAAACTAGTGGTCTTGTCAATCATCAACACTTGATGCTCTTTCTTGATTTCTACCTTCGTCGATTTCAACATCACGAAGAGCTCGGGAATTGTTTTCGTCATCCCTTGCATACTATAGTTCATCACGAAGTTCTAGTAACTTAGTGATGGTGACTAGAGAATTCTGTCAATCACTATCTTATCTGGAAGATTAACTCCCACTTGATTCAAGTGATTGAAGTACCCAGACAATCTGAGCACATGCTCACTAGTTGAGCGATTCTCCTCCATCTTTTAGCTATAGAACTTGTTGGAGACTTCATATCTCTCAACTCGGGTATTTGCTTGAAATATTAACTTCAATTCCTGGAACATCTCATATGGTCCATGACGTTCAAAACATCTTTGAAGTCCCGATTCTAAGCCGTTAAGCATGGTGCACTAAACTATCAAGTAGTCATCATATTGAGCTAGCCAAACGTTCATAACGTCTGCGTCTGCTCCTGCAATAGGTCTGTCACCTAGCGGTGCATTAAGGACATAATTCTTCTGTGCAGCAATGAGGATAAACCTCAGATCACGGATCCAATCCGCATCATTGCTACTAACATCTTTCAACACAATTTTCTCTAGGAACATATCAAAATAAACATATGAAAGCAACAACGCAAGCTATTGATCTACAACATAATTTGCAAAATACTACCAGGACTAAGTTCATGATAAATTTAAGTTCAATTAATCATATTACTTAAGAACTCCCACTTAGATAGACATCCCTCTAATCCTCTAAGTGATTACGTGATCCATATCAACTACACCATGTCCGATCGTCACGTGAGATGGAGTAGTTTCAACGGTGAACATCAATATGTTGATCATATCTACTATATGATTCACGCTCGACCTTTCGGTCTCCGTGTTCCGAGGCCATATCTGTATATGCTAGGCTCGTCAAGTTTAACCTGAGTATTCCGCGTGTGCAACTGTTTTGCACCCGTTGTATTTGAACGTAGAGCCTATCACACCCGATCATCACGTGGTGTCTCAGCACGAAGAACTTTCGCAACGGTGCATACTCAGGGAGAACACTTCTTGATAATTAGTGAGAGATCATCTTAAAATGCTACCGTCAAACAAAACAGAATAAGATGTATAACAGATAAACATCATATGCAATCAAAATATGTGACATGATATGGCCATGATCATCTTGCGCCTTTGATCTCCATCTCCAAAGTACTGTCATGATCTCTATCGTTACCGGCACGACACCATGATCTTCATCATCTTGATCTATATCAATGTGTCGTCACATGGTCGTCTCGCCAACTATTGCTCTTGCAACTATTGCTATCGCATAGCGATAAAGTAAAGCAATTATTTGGCACTTGCATCTTATGCAACAAAGAGACAACCATAGGGCTTCTGCCAGTTGCCGATAACTTCAACAAAACATGATCATTTCATACAACAACTTATATCTCATCACGTCTTGACCATATCACATCACAACATGCCCTGCAAAAACAAGTTAGACGTCCTCTACTTTGTTGTTGCAAATTTTACGTGGCTGCTACGGGCTTAGCAAGAACCGTTCTTACCTACGCATCAAAACCACAACGATAGTTCGTCAAGTTAGTGCTGTTTTAACCTTCGCAAGGACCGGGCGTAGCCACACTCGATTCAGCTAAAGTGAGAGAGACAGACACCCGCCAGCCACCTTTAAGCACAAGTGCTCGTAACGGTGAAACCAGTCTCGCGTAAGCGTACGCGTAATGTCGGTCCGGGCCGCTTCATCTCACAATACCGCCGAACCAAAGTATGACATGCTGGTAAGCAGTATGACTTGTATCGCCCACAACTCACTTGTGTTCTACTCGTGCATATAACATCAACGCATAAAACCTAGGCTCGGATGCCACTGTTGGGAAACGTAGTAATTTCAAAAAAATTCCTACGCACACGCAAGATCATGGTGATGGCATAGCAACGAGAGGGGAGAGTGTTGTCCACGTACCCTCGTAGACCGTAAGCGGAAGCGTTAGAACAACGCGGTTGATGTAGTCGTACGTCTTCACGGCCCGACCGATCAAGCACCGAAACTACGGCACCTCCGAGTTCTAGCACACGTTCAGCTCGATGACGTCCCTCGAACTCCGATCCAGCCGAGTGTCGAGGGAGAGTTCCGTCAGCACGACGGCGTGGTGACGATCTTGATGTACTACCGACGCAGGGCTTCGCCTAAGCACCGCTACGATATTATCGAGGTGGATTATGGTGGAGGGGGGCACCGCACACGGCTAAGAGATCCAAGGGATCAATTGTTGTTGTGTCTAGAGGTGCCCCCCTGCCCCCGTATATAAAGGAGCAAGGGGGGAGGGGGCGGCCGGCCTAGTAGGGGCGCGCCAAGGGGAGTCCTACTCCCACCGGGAGTAGGACTCCCTCCTTCCTTGTTGGAGTAGGAGAAGGGGAAAGAGGGGGAGAGGAGGAAGGAAAAGGGGGCCGCACCCCTTGTCCAATTCGGACCAGAGGGGGGCTGCGCGCCTCCTTCCTTTCGGCCTCTCTCCTCTATTCCCGTATGGCCCAATAAGGCCCATATACTCCCCGGCGAATTCCCGTAACTCTCCGGTACTCCGAAAAATACCCGAATCACTCGGAACCTTTCCGAACTCCGAATATAGTCGTCCAATATATCGATCTTTACGTCTCGACCATTTCGAGACTCCTCGTCATGTCCCCGATCTCATCCGGGACTCCGAACTCCTTCGGTACATCAAAACTCATAAACTCATAATATAACTGTCATCGAAACCTTAAGCGTGCGGACCCTACGGGTTCGAGAACAATGTAGACATGACCTAGAACTATTCTCGGTCAATAACCAATAGCGGAACCTGGATGCTCATATTGGCTCCCACATATTCTACGAAGATCTTTATCGGTCAAACCGCATAACAACATACGTTGTTCCCTTTGTCATCGGTATGTTACTTGCCCGAGATTCGATCGTCGGTATCCAATACCTAGTTCAATCTCGTTACCGGCAAGTCTCTTTACTCGTTACGTAATGCATCATCCCGCAACTAACTCATTAGTCACATTGCTTGCAAGGCTTATAGTGATGTGCATTACCGAGAGGGCCCAGAGATACCTCTCCGACAATCGGAGTGACAAAACCTAATCTCGAAATACGCCAACCCAACATGTACCTTTGGAGACACCTGTAGTACTCCTTTATAATCACCCAGTTACGTTGTGACGTTTGGTAGCACCCAAAGTGTTCCTCCGGTAAACGGGAGTTGCATAATCTCATAGTTACAGGAACATGTATAAGTCATGAAGAAAGCAATAGCAACATACTAAACGATCAAGTGTTAGGCTAACGGAATGGGTCATGTCAATCACATCATTCTCCTAATGATGTGATCCCGTTAATCAAATGACAACTCTTTTGTCCAAGACTAGGAAACTTAACCATCTTTGATTCACGAGTTAGTCAAGTAGATGCATACTAGTGACACTATGTTTGTCTATGTATTCACACATGTATTATGTTTCCGGTTAATACAATTCTAGCATGAATAATAAACATTTATCATGAAATAAGGAAATAAATAATAACTTTATTATTGCCTCCAGGGCATATTTCCTTCAATTATAGTTGGATCTTATGATGTTTCTCCCCCTCTACTCCCTTGTAATGGATTGAGTTTTCCCTTTGAAGTTATCTTATCGGATTGAGTCTTTAAGGATTTGAGAACACTTGATGTATGTCTTGCCGTGCTTATCTGTGGTGACAATGGGATTTCACGTGCCACTTGATGTATGTTTTGGTGACCAACTTGCGGGTTCCGCCCATGAACCTATGCATAAGGGTGGCACACATTTTCATCTTGACTCTCCGGTAGAAACTTTGGGGCACTATTTGAAGTACTTTGTGTTGGTTGGATAGATGAATCTGAGATTGTGTGATGCATATCATATAATCATGACCACGGATACTTGAGGTGACAATGGAGTATCTAGGTGACATTAGGGTTTTGGTTGATTTGTGTCTTAAGGTGTTATTCTAGTACAAACTTTTGAATAGATTGATCCGAACGAATAACTTTGAGGTGGTTTCGTACCCTACCATAACCTCTTTGTTTGTTCTCCGCTATTAGTGGCTTTGGAGTGACTCTTTGTTGCATGTTGAGGGATTGTTATATGATCTATCTATGTTATTATTGTTGAAAGAACTTGCACTAGTGAAAGTATGAACCCTATGCCTTGTTTCCTGTCATTGCAATACCGTTTACGCTCACTTTTACCATTAGTTACCTTGCTGTTTTTATATTTTCAGATTACAAATACCTATATCTACTATCCATATTGCACTTGTATCACCATCTCTTCGCCGAACTAGTGCACCAATACATTTTACCATTGTATTGGGTGTGTTGGGGACACAAGAGACTCTTTGTTATTTGGTTGCAGGGTTGCTTGAGAGAGACCATCTTCATCCTATGCCTCCCACGGATTGATAAACCTTAGGTCATCCACTTGAGGGAAATTTGCTACTGTCCTACAAACCTGTGCACTTGCAGGCCTAACAACGTCTACAAGAAGAAGGTTATGTAGTAGACATCACCCTCCGCCTACCAGCAGGCGTGGCCTCCCCGTCCACTCGACGGCTACCACGGGATGGTTGGCAGTCTCTCATGGCCTTCTCCCACCTCTGTACTCGCCGGCCGCCGCGCCCACAACCGCCCCACCATCCTTTTTGGGCCTCCCGTGGTCTGCTTCATCAAGCCATCGGTGGCGGCGCCGTGCAGTCCACTGCATTGGTGCACGCAGCACACCCATCATGCACCATGCAGTCCACGCAGTGCAAAAAAGCAATAGCCATCCCCCCGCCACACACACACACACACCGCCAACGATGAGCAGAGGAGGAGCTCCACCTCGCTGGCCCGAGCCTCCCTTCGGCAATACAGATGTGGATTGATGGTCCTGCTCGTCTCCATCTGTCCCTTCTGTCCTCATGTCTTCCCGACGAGCTCCCCCCTCCCTTGCAGTCCAGGCCTCCTAGGCTTGCAGTGCGCCAGATCCGGGCCCTCGCACCTCTACCTCGCCACTGACGAGAACGCAACGCAGGAGGATCCCTCTCGAGTGGCTTGGAGTACCATGGCTGGCTTTGTGCATGCCGTTCCGAGGGCGTCGACATGTAGTTCACATTTTTCTGTTTTGGAGAAAAAATCTCTAGTGCAGTGCTGTTAGATTTATTTGTTCTGGAAAAGAAGTCTGCTGCACTGCACTTTGCTTTTTTTAGAAGGCATGCAGTGCAGTTTTACTATTTGCTTTCATGCTGGCCAGATTACTGGATTTTAGCAGAAGATGAGAGAACATCAAAAAACACATGTATATATAGTATTGATTTTTTTCTGTTCATTGTGAAGACGCTTATTGTTCACATTGTAAAAAACCAAAAGAAGATGGTTCATTGTAAAATTTCCTAGGGAAACAAAAATAAAAGCAATGCGGTTTGTTTTCAGTAGTGATGCGGTTCATTTTTAGTAGTTCACTTTTGATATTCGTGTGGTTCACTTGCCCTCGTCTTTGAGAAAACATTTTTCTAATGTGGTTCACTTTTGATATTCGTGTGGTTCACTTGCCCTCGTCTTTGAGGTCCACTCGTTCATAAAAAATGTTGAAAAAAAAGAAAACAAAAACTCGTATGAGAAAAATAACGTCCGACAAAAGAAGTTATGCAGCTCGCTTGCCCATCCGATGCAGTGCGATTTTCATTCTGAAGCAGTGCAGTCGGCCGTGTGATGTTGTTCATTCTGCAAGTGCAAAAAAAATTGTTACGGAAGCGAAAAAAAGTAATGTGGTTCACTTCTTTATAGTGTTGTGGTTCATTTACACCCGATGTGAAGTGCATTATATTTTCACGTCCTTGAAAAAATTATGTTTGAATAAAAGAAACCATGCAGTTCTCTTACCCGTCTGATGCAGTGCGGTTTTTTGTCCAATGCAGTGCGGTTTTCAATCGGATGAAGTACCCACATCGATTTAGGTGTCGCGAAAAAGAGAGTGTCCGCATTTCGGTAAATTCGAAATTCCTCTTAAACCGTAAAGAATTAGAGAGAGTGTTCTACATAAAAAACTTGCGCCTCGTCGATATATTTCCAACAGCGTATCGCCTGAATCATTCCGACCAGCAGTTCGTTAAAATTTCACCAAAAACCGCTGCTGCGACTCGTCGTCCGCAACACAATTTTCAAAATTAACTTAAAACCGTAGGGAATCTCAAAACCATTTCTACATATGAAAGTTGCGCCTTGTCTGTAGCTTTCCAATGGCATATTACATGCCTCGTTTCGACAAACGGTTCAAAAACTAGAGCGAAAATAGTACCGAAAATTGCAAAAAATTTGAAAAAACGTAATTCCGCGATTGAAACTGCTCTTAAACCGTAAGGAGTTAGAAAAATTAATAGATATGAAAAAGATGTGCCTCGACGATAACTTTCCAACAGCGTATCATTTGCTTTATTCCGATGAGCGGTTTAGAAAAAATCACGAAAATACGCTCACTGCCACTCGTCATCCGCCGCACCGTTTTTGAAACTGCTCTTAAACCGCGAGGAATCTCGGAAAGTGTTCAACATGACGAAGTTGCGTCTAATCCATAGCTTTACAACGGCATATTATACGCGTCGTTCCGATAAGCGGTTAAAAAACTAGGGTGAAAACAGTACCAAAAAACAATGCGTGCAGTTTTTTTCGACACGAAGTTCACTCGCTTGAGTTGTGCAGCACACTTGGTTCAAACAATGATGTGCACTTGCGTTGAGCGTGCAGTGCGGAAGTGTTATCAGAATAGTTATTCTACTAATATTAGCAGAATAGTTATTCTACTAATATATATATATATATATATATAAACATGGAAACTAGCAGGGAACTGGACATGCTAAAAAGCTAAAAACTATCAGGCTGCGTGCAGGATCTGTGTCTGGCTCTGTACATAGGGTTACATGCCTTGCCGGAGCTCCCGGCAACCGCGCCCTATTGTTAAACTTGTGAAGATGTTTTATATTCCAGGAGTTGCTCACTTGAATGCCATCTTCGGTCTCCAAGTGGACTGTGCCGGGCCTGGTGACTGGTATTACCCGATAGGGGCCTTCCCACTTTGGCCTCAACTTGTTTGCATTCTTGGCGGACAGAACGCGCTGAAGAACAATGTCGCCTTCCTCAAGGCTTCGAGCGTGAACCTTGCGGCTATGATAGCGGCACAAGGCTTGCTGGTAGCGAGTGACTTGCACAGCAGCTCGAAGACGATCTTCCTCAAGGAGCGTCGCATCATCTTGGCGCAACTGCTCTTGCTCAAGCTCATCATAAGCGAGCACTTGAGGTGATCCGTATATGAGTTCAGTCGGGGGGAACTGCTTCTGCCCGTAGACCAGGGCAAAGGGTGTCTGGCCAGTGGCTCGATTTGGTGTCGTTCTGATTGACTAAAGAACCATTGGCAATTCATCAATCCAGTGCCTTCGACATTTGCGCAGTCTGTCGAAAGTCCTTGTTTTGAGGCCTCGCAACACTTCAGCATTTGCCCTTTCCGCTTGGCTGTTGCTCCTTGGATGAGCAACATAAGCAAAGCAAACTTTGCTGACAAGGTCTTGGATATATTCCATGAAGGTGCGGCTCGTGAACTGTGTGCCATTGTCGATGATGACTCTGTTTGGCACACCAAAATGGCAAACGGGTCCCTTGAAGAACTTGAAAGCCGACTGTGCTGTCACCTTTCTCACTGGCTCTACTTTCTGCCACTTTGTGAACTTGTCGATCGCAGCATACAAGTACGCAAATCCCCCGATAGCATGGGGGAAAGGTCCCAGTATGTCGAGCCCCCAGATTGAAAATGGCCAGGAGAGAGGGATTGCTTGAAGGGCTTGAGCTGGTTGATGAAGCTTCTTTGAATGAAACTGGCTCGCTTCACACTTGGTTACTAGTGTTGTTGCATTGTGGAGGGTAGTGGGCCAGAAGAAACCATTCCGGAATGTTTTGCGGTCCAGGGCTCTTCACCCTATGTGGGAGCCACATATGCATCTATGTTTCTCTACCTATCGGCATTCTTGGAATGGGGGTCCCCAGACTTGCCTGCCTGCGGCCCGCGGCGTGGCTCCACCAGTGGCCCAATATGGCCCGTCTTCATCAACCATCGCTCAAGACCCTCGCGAGGGGCTAAGCCTCGCGGGTGGACGATGCAAGGCCTCCTCAGGAGCGGCCTCACCAGGCAGGCTCGCGAGGGGGCGGAGAGATCAAGGCAAGGGGTACCTCGCGAGGTTCCCATGACGACCAAGGCCAGGCGGGCGCCAGGCCGCGTAGTTTTCTCATTTCCTCTTTGGTGCTAAGGGGGAAAGCGCAGGCACGAAGTAACGAGGCATCAGGCAAAAGTTTCCATATCGGTGCAACAAGACCAAGACCAGCAGGACGGTAGGACGGAGGTCATCGTGGAGCCCAAGACGGCGTCATCACCAGCGCCTTTGACAGGCGAAGACCACCTTTAGTCTGGATAGCTTGTACTAGTTGTCCCCTTTCAAAATGGCCGTTGTTGGATCCCTTCCCGCTCAACATTAGGGAAGAGGACTGGGGCCTCTATAAATAGGGCTAGCCACCATAGTAGAAGGCAACGGAGGGAGGAGATATCAAATCCTGTAGGCGTGGAGAGGTCTGCCGTGTGGTGCGACCGAGGCCCGGGGTGCAAGCTGGAAGCAGAAGGGCGGTGCCCCCAAGGCCGCGGCATCCAGGAGCTCGGCAACGCATTCCAGCAATGTGTCCGACCGCTCTCCATCAGCCTGCATCGCAGCAGCTCCCGAGCCATAGTTGGCGCGACACTCATGTTTGCTTGCTCCCATCGGGTGTGCAGCGCCGTGGCCGCGGCGTGGCTTGAGGCCCTTGCAGCTGCCCGCACCTGCCGCAGAGTAAGGGCGGGCGGTGTGTGACCGCGCCACCCTCACCCCGCAGCGTTCTGTGGCACACGAGCTGCCTGGGGCGCGGGGTTGAGGTCTTCTTGGGCAGGCGGCGTGGCTCGGGCTGGCCAGGCCGCCCATCGGTCGGCGTTGGTCATCGGATTGCTAGACATGGATGCGACGATGCGAAGGGACGCAGATCAATGGAAGGAAGACTTCGGCACACCCCTACCTGGCGCGCCAAATGTCGGATATCGGGTTTCGGCAAAACCCTTGAGGTTCAAACACCGGGGTGTGCACGAAGATTTCCCCCTACTGAAACATGCCCTTAGCCTTGCCTCGATCTCTAGCTTAGCATGATGAACTCACAACACAAGAGACACAAGATTTATACAGGTTCGAGCCACTGTTGTGGTGTAATACCCTACTCCTGTGTGGTGGTGGTGGATTGCCTCTTGGGCTGATGATGAACAGTACAGGGGAAGAACAACCTCGCGAGGAGAGGTGTTCTTATGCTTGGCGAACTTGTGTGGATGAGGATGATCTGGATACGTACCCCTTCTACTGTGGTGGCTAGCTCTATTTATAGAGGCCCTGGTCCTCTTCCCAAATATTGAGCGGGAAGGAATCCAACAACGGCCATTTTGAAAGGGGACAGCTAGTAGAAGCTATCCTGACTAAAGGTGGTCTTCTCCTGTCAAAGGTGCTGGTGATGACACCGTCTTGGGCTCCATGATGACCTCCGTCCTACCGTCCTACTGGTCTTGGTCTTGTTGCACCTATATGGAAACCTTTTCCTAATGCCTCGGTACTCCGCGCCTGCGCTTGCCCCCTTAGCACCAAAGAGGAAACAAGGACACTACACGGGCTAGTGCCCGTCTGGCGCCCGCCTGGCCTTAGTCGTCATGGCTTGCGTCATGGGTACCTCGCAAGGTACCCTTTGCCTTGATCTCTCCGCCCCCTCGCAAACCTTCCTAGTGAGGCCGCTCCTGAGGAGGCCTCCTGTCGTCCGCCCCGCGAGGCTTGGCCCCTCGCGAGGGTCTTGAGTGTTGGTTGATGAAGATGGGCCGTATTGGGCCACTGGTGGAGCCACGCCGCGGGCCGCAGGCAGGCAAGTCTGGGGACCCCCGTTCCCAGAACGCCGACACTGTTCATCAGTCATCAGCAACGTGCAAGTCACCAGGACCCTCATCGATGGCGACGTAGGGCTTGACGTCCTCTCCATTGAGATGTTCGACAACCTTCAAGTGCCATACGATCAGCTCCAACCTACCAAGCGTTTCTCAGGAGTTACCGAAGGTTCCACCACCCCAATAGGGCAGGTCCGCCTCCCTGTCACCTTCGGACATCACGACAACTACCGGACCGAGCTCATCGACTTCGACGTCGCCCACATCCACCTGTCGTACAATGCCATCCTATGGTATCTAGCCTTGGCCAAGTTCATGGCAGTGACCCACCACGGCTACAACGTCCTCAAGAAGCCAGGAAGCGGCGGAATCATCACGGTCCCCTGCAAAGAGAGAGATGTAGGGGTGCTCCCTCAAGCGTGCCTTCCAAGCTGCAACAATCGTGGACCCAGACAGCAAGGACGAAAACCCTCCTGAGGCCACCCCCAAGAAGAAGAAGCAACCGCTCCGCTCAAGGCCCCAGGAGGTTGGCATCCCGGATGGTGCTGCGTCAGGATCAGCGCCCGTGCCTGGGGCGCCTTCTTCCATCGCATAGGAAGGCGCGCCCGACGCCCTCCTTGGGCAGGGCTCGGGGGCTCTCTTCTAGAGGGCCTCGGACCTCGCCAACATCACGAGGGAGGCGCTCGGGCACCACTTGGAGACGTGCTTCGCAGCACATTTCCCTCGGGAAGGAAAAAGGCGTGGGAAGCCCAACGTTCAGGAGTTCATCGCCAAGACCACTCAGGAGCTTCAGGAAGCAAGGGCCATGCGCGACGACCGCCACCTACCTGGTGCGGCTCCCCATCCAGGCGAGGATGGTGGGCTGCGCGTCTACGTCAACATCCCAGGGCTCAACCGAGCCGCATCTCAGGAGCGCTTCTGGCCTTCGCGTGTGGGACGCTGCAAGGTTCCGCCGCACAGCTACGTTCGCATGTCTTTCGGCCTGCTGAACGCGGTCGCCACCTACCAGCGTCACCTGCGGAGCATTTTGGCGGCTCAGGAGGCCAGGCATCACGCGGTCCTAGCGGAGATGGAGATGGTGCTCAAGGAACCACCTGGACCCCCAAATCCTCCCGAGGTTCAGGGCCTCGGCGGCTCGTGAGGGTCGGCCTCTTCACCACGCATCTCCAAGTTGCTCCAACACCCCCCATCTACAACGGTACCAGGTGACATCTCCCAAGTTCATTTCAGCTGGGAGCGCCCTCAGGGCTGCATCATTCCCAGGCTGCGTGGATCCGTCCCTGCGGCATGTATCCCTTTTTCTTATGTCTTTAGCTTATCTTGATGGGGGCGCCCCTCGGGCTGCATCATCCCCAAGCCGCTCAGGCCTGACCCAGTGGCATGTATCCATTCTGCGTTTACCTAAGCTGATTCACCTTTCATGCCTAACCCACATGTGATTATCGCCTACTCGATTGACGCCTACCACGGGAGCCGCTCGCGCTGGCATGGTGCTTGCGCACGGGTTCGTCCCTGCAACGTCGACAAATCTGAGCGGTCGAGCTCTGGCCCGCGGCAGTCTTGCGCGCATCACCTCACCAGACCCTCAGTGCCCTTACCTCTCTCTCGGAGCAACCAATGGCCAGCTGACAATCATAATGGCAACCCGTGCTTTTCTTGTGCTGATTTACAGGAACCTCCTGAGGTCTACAGCGGGCGGCACCACGAGCTCCCTCTCTTTCCCATGCAATTCGCTTATGTGCTAAAAGGGGGGCTCCTTAGAATTGCGACTCAGGAGCTCTTACTGGCTCTCCAGCCCTCACCCCTTGGCCTTGAGCACGGCATCGTGAGCTGGCATACTAGCGGCGGCTGAGCTCGCTCGAGGGCCAGGACCTGAAGATGTAGAGCATGAAGGAGCATGTGGGGAAGAAAGCGGAGGCTCACACGGGCCTAACCCAGCTGCCCCACGGCTGCCGACGCGCAAGTCTGGCACAACGTGAGGGAACGACTCCATATTACTGAGATAAGTCTTGTGCTTGGAACAACTAATCGTTGCAATGAGGAATTCTCACTTGATGCGGCTCTGTGACGGCAACATTACCTTCCTTTCTCACCTCTCAGCGGCTGCTTGCACGCTAAAGGGGACCTCCTGAGCATCGCGCCTCAGGGGCTCTTACTGGACCTCGGGCCGCTCACCTCCTGGCCTTGACCACGGCATCGCGACCTGGCATACCAGCGACAGCTACAGCCTGCCTGGGGACCGGGACCTGTCAGCGTAGAGCGCTAAGTGGTTGCGAGGTTAGAAAGGGGGAACCAAACCGGGACAGGACAAGCACTCACACAATTTCGTAATAAGGATAACATCAACAAAAGACATCGCAGACCATTTACATGCCCCCGCGGGGTGTTTTCTCGATTCCTCGCAGGGAACAAAAGACGAGAACTCTGAGGAGCCGCTGGAGCAGCGGACGGCAGGCCCAGCCCCTGCCGCATCGACGTCTTGACTGCCTCCTCCAGGGCAGCACTCCAGGCGGTGGCCTTCCGCGTCAAAGACCTTGAAGGATAACAAGGAGGCGCCATCGTATTCAAAATGGATCACGAAGGCGCCCCCCATTCGGCAGACTCAGGCAACCTCACCCCAGCCTTGGGTCATCAAGATCTTGCCCAGGGAAATGACCTCAACCTCCGCTCCGGTCGCCGGAGCACCATAGTCGGCGTGCTGCAGCCAAAGCGCTAGGGGCCCCCTCGGTGGCACCTCGATGGAGAAGAACGAAGGGAAGCGGATCCGGGTGCTTGGAGGCATCGCCGCGTGAAGCACAAGTTTGCGGGAAGTGTCCACGGCATGGATTCCAGGAGCGACGGTGCGTGCCAAAACGGCGCGCTGACCATGGCTGCGATGCGGGCGGCGCCGCTCGCCGCCCCTTTTTCCGGAGCCCTCGGCTGGGGCGTACTGGGGTAGCAGATACCCAGGAGGTGTCCGCTCGCACCAAGGCCTCGTCATCTCTAGCCTCACGGCCTCGCCACGGCGGTGGGCCAGCCTCTTCTTCGGCAGGAGCGGATCGGGTCCGTCCCGGGGAGCCTTTCCTTTCTCTTTGGCTGAAAATCTATGGATCAGTGCCATTGGCGCCAAGGCTGGAGGTGGAGCAAGGGAGAAGAAGAAGGTGAAGCAAGAAGAGATGGGAGACGGGGCTCTCGCCCCTCCTCATTTATATCCCAAGGGAGGCCAACCGTCGACCTCCACGATCGCAGGTAATGATGACCCTTTTTGCATGTAGCAGGGACTCGTCAAGTCGGGCAGTCGCCAAGCAAGCATGGGGAAGTGGAGACGCTGATACGTCTCCAACGTATCTACTTTTCCAAACACTTTTGCCCTTGTTTTGGACTCGAACTTGCATGATTTGAATGAAACTAACCCGGACTGACGTTGTTTTCAGCAAAACTGTCATGGTGTTGTTTATTGTGCAGAAAACAAAAGTTCTCGGAATGACCTGAAAATCCACGGAGATAACTTTTGGAAAATATAAAAAATACTGGCAAAAGAATCAAGGCTAGGGGGCCCACACCCTGTCCATGAGGGTGGGGGCGCCCCCTGGATGCGCCCCCCTATCTCGTGGGCCCCCTAATGCTCCACCGACCTCAACTCCAACTCTATATATTCCATTTCACGGAGAAAAAATCAGAGAGAAAGTTTCATCACGTTATACGATACGGAGCCGCCGCCAAGCCCTAATCTCTCTCGGGAGGGCTGATCTGGATTCCGTTCGGGGCTCCGGAGAGGGGGATTAGTCGATGTCGTCATCATCAACCATCCTCCATCACCAATTTCATGATACTCATCACTGTGCGTGAGTAATTCCATCGTAGGCTTGCTGGACGGTGATGGGTTGGATGAGTTTTACCATGTAATCAAGTTAGTTTTGTTAGGGTTTGATCCCTAGTATCCACTATGTTCTGAGATTGATGTTGCTATGACTTTACTATGCTTAATGCTTGTCACTAGGGCCCGAGTGCCATGATTTCAGATCTGAACCTATTATGTTTTCATGAATATATGTGAGTTCTTGATCCTATCTTGCAAGTCTATAGTCACCTATTATGTGTTATGATCCGACAACCCCGAAGTGACAATAATCGGGGTACTTCTCGGTGATGACCGTAGTTTGAGGAGTTCATCTATTCACTATGTGTTAATGCTTTGGTCCGGTACTCTATTAAAAGGAGGCCTTAATATCCCTTAGTTTCCACTAGGACCCCGTTGCCATGGGAGGCTAGGACAAAAAGATGTCATGCAAATTCTTTTCTATAAGCACGTATGACTATATTCGGAATACATGCCTACATTACATTGACGAACTGGAGCTAGTTCTGTGTCACCCTATGTTATAGCTATTACATGAGGAATCGCATCTGATATAATTATCCATCACTGATCCAATGCCTACGAGCTTTTCACATATTGTGCTTCGCTTATTTACTTTTCCGTTGCTATTGTTACAATCATTACAAAAACTGCTATCTTTACTTTTGCCACTGTTACCATTACTATCATACTACTTTGCTACTAAATACTTTGCTGCAGATACTAAGTTATCCAGGTGTGGTTGAATCGACAACTCAACTGGTAATACTTGAGAATATTCTTTTGCTCCCCTTGTGTCGAATCAATAAATTTGGTTTCAATACTCTACCCTCGAAAGCTGTTGCGATCCCCTACACTTGTGGGTTATCAAGACTAATTTCTGGCACAGTTGCCGGGGAGCATAGCTCTATTCCTTGAGTCACTTGGGATTTATATCTGCTGATCACTATGAGGAACTTGAAAGACGAAAGAACTAAGATTTTTCCCTTAACTACGAGGGGAGGTAAGGAACTGCCATCTAGCTCTGCACTAGATTCTCCTTCTGTTATGAGTAAGCTTGCGACACCTAAACCTGCTACTGCTATGAATTCTGATATGTCGCATGTTATTGATGATGCCACTTCTGCTATGCATGATACTTGTGACGAAACTACTTCTATGCTTGATACTACTGTGCCATTAGGTGAATATCTTGATGAACAACTTTCTAGGGTTAGAGAGAATGAAATTATTGAAAATGAAATTATTGAAGATAGTAATGATGAGGGTTCTCCCCCTAATTATGAATTGCTTGTTGTTCCTGAGGGTTATGTTATGGATGAAGAAGCTGCTAGAGATATTTTTTCTTGCAACGATAGATATGATCTTAAGAAGTTATTAGCTAAATGGAAGCAACAATCTCTTAATGCTAGAATGAAACATGACCCCACTTTGCTACTTCACCTATCTGTTTTACCAATAAGGATTATGAATTCTCTATTGATCCTGAGATAATTACTTTAGTTGAATTTGATCCTTTTTATGGCTATGAATCTAAAACTGTTGTGGCACATCTTACCAAGTTGAATGATATAGCCACCCTGTTTACTAATGATGAGAAGTCTCACTACTATTATATCCTTAAGATATTTCCATTCTCATTAAAGGGTGATGCTAAAACTTGGTTTAATTCTCTTGATCCTGGTTGTGTGTGTAGTCCCCAGGATATGATTTATTACTTATCTGCTAAATATTTCCCTGCTCATAAGAAACAAGCTGCCTTGCGGGAAATATATAATTTTGGGCAAATCAAAGAAGAGAGTCTCCCACAAGCTTGGGGGAGGCTTCTCCGATCAGTTAATGCTTTGCCTGATCATCCTCTTATGAAAAATGAAATACTTGATATCTTTTATAATGGACTAACCGATGCTTCCAAGGACCACTTGGATAGTTGTGCTGGTTGTGCTTTCAGGGAAAGAACAGTCGACCAAGCTGAATTACTATTGAATAATATGTTGACTAATGAAAATAATTGGACTCTTTCTGAGCCAACTCCTGAGCCTATTCCTAAACCAACTCCGAAGAAGAGGGGCGTTTGTCGCATCCCTAGTTCTGGTTTGCCTAGTGCCAGCATCTGGTGTTGCATCATGTTTACTTTCTCTCAGAAACTTGGAAATGGGGATGACAAAACTCCCAGCACCCCCCTAAAACAACTAGGGTTTACTAAAATCATTTTCAATGAATCTGAAATGCCCTTCTAAAATGTCCATCATTTTTGTCTTGCGTTAGAACCTCTGCCAAAATTGGTTCAAATTTTTCAAGGACATATAAGGTCACTGGATTAAATCATTACTTATTTGCATTTGGGCATTTAAATGCTATAAAATATTTTAAATGCTCAAATAATTCTGGAAATAAGTGTGGGCTGTTGGAAATATTCTAAACAAAGCCCCTAATTATTTTTAGGAGTTTTGGAAATGCCTAGCTATTTTTAATAAAGTCACACAATTACAGAAAAATAGAAAAACAACTTAAATGGAAAAGAGCGAGAGATAAAGTCCTCGGGCCAACTTACCTGGCTGGGTCGGCCCACTTGGCCCGTGCCAGTCATCACCTACCTCTGCCAGTAGGCAGAGGAGGGAGACAGCGCACGTGCGTGCGATGCGCCACGCCACCTCCCTGCTCGCCTGCCTCACCCGCGCCTCGAAACGCCTCCGCGGCACCGCCCCGACCCCGTGGACACCTCACATGCCCCCTGCCTCTCTCTCTCGCTCTCTCCTCTCCATGGCCGACACTGCTGCGCCCGCGCTGACGTAGTTCTCGCAGCCACTGTCATCCTCGCGCCTCCCAGCCGTGTCCACGAGCTCCGCCATCATCTGTTTTGCCGAGCTAGCCGAGCCCCGAGCGCTCGCACGCTCTGCACCACCTCCATCGACCTCATCTTCACCGAACACCGTCGGAGATCCCCTTCGCCGCCACCGTCGCAGCAGCTCGTCCCCGACCTCGCCGTCTGCTCCACCGTGATCGCCGTGAGCTTAGCTACCTCCCCGTCCTATCTGTTGCTCTCGTGCCTCATAGCGACCGCACCGAGCTCGCCCGCACGCACCGTCGCCTCTGCTCATCGCCGTCGTGGCCACAGCCATGTTGGCTCGAAACCGAGCATGTCATCGCACTCACCGTGCTCCCAGGATGCCGTAGCACCACTCCCCGCACCTCTCCGTGCCCCCTAGCGACGGGTTCGACCTTGCCCGAACTCCGGCGACCGCCAAGGTCATCGCCGGCGACGATTCGGGCCACCCCAGGTCCACCCACTGCCACCACTCGACGCGGCTCACTCCCCGCGTCACGTAGATGTGCTCCACCGTCGTTTCGATCGCCGGAGCATGAGACCCGCACCTCCCCGTCGTCCCTTGCCTTGCCGGCGACGAGCCCCGGGTCAACTCCGCCGAGTTTGACTCGGGTTGACCCCAGTTTGACCCCCGTGGGTCCATGACAGGTGGGGCCCGCCCTGCTAATTAACCTAGGATTAGGACTAACTAAAATTAGTTAGTCTAATGACACTGACACACGGGACCCACTAGTCAGTTTGACCTGGACCAGCCCTGTTGACCACTGACATCACAGTGACGTCATGCTGACGCAATAATTCTTCTGGAATTTAAATAAATCTTAAATGGTTTATTTATTTCAGAAAATTTATAAACTCCTAAAAATCATATAAAATCAACCGTAACTCAAAATGACATAAGTTATATATGAAAAATGATCAGAAAAATCCAAAATTTCCATCTGTGTTGGTTTCATGCATGTCAGAACACTTTAACCGTGCTATTTAAGTGAAACAAGCTAATGCATTAATATGACTTCATATCATGGGCTTTCATTTGAATCTTTGATTCAAATGGACTCAAACCAACCTGTTTTAGAATGCATTAGCCAAAACACACCCATATTGTCATGTCATAGCATGCATCATATTGTTGCATATTGACATGTGATGATTGTGTTTTGATGTGTCTTACGTGGTAGGTTCTGCCTCCGAGGATACCTACGAATATTCGACTGAAGGGCAGTATCCTACTACCACCCCATCAGGCAAGCAAAAACCCCCGTGTTCATTCCAATACAATCCCACTCTATCACTCCTGCTCTCTTTTACTGCATTAGGAAAAAAATGACTCATGTGTTACTTGTTGCAGTAGTTGAACCCCTTTTCCTCTGCATAACCTGTCATTGCCACAGTAATTAGATGAAACCCACTACCATGAGTAGGAGTTGTTTGAGCCCTGATGTGCCTACTCATTCTTGCTTGTTTGTCATGCCTGCTACTGCTTAGAGTTGAGTCAGGTGTGATTCATCGGGGATGAAATGGGATGGTGTTGAACATGTCCTACTGTGTGTGAGCTAAGTGTGTGAACACGATTTGGTAAAGGTAGCAGTGAGAGGCCATGTAGGAGTACATGGTGGGTTGTCTCATTGAAGCCGTCCTCAGGAACTGAGTTCTGTGTTTGTGATCCATGAAACAGTTACTACCACGCATTGGGCCCGAAACCAATGGACCCTCTCGGCTTCTTAATCACCCTTGTCCTCTATCCAGGAGTTGCAAGTAGTTTCTGGTGTTTGTAGTATGCTGGAGGCCATGGGCAGCGCTGACCCGAGGGGTGGGCTGTGATGCGGTAGGCACGTGGCCGGGTATGCCGGGCGCCCATTTGGTGTCGCGGAACCCTGTACACATCGTTCGGGGCCGTATGTGGAAACCTCGGCCAGACTGCCTACGGATGGAACCTTAATAGGCAATAAACCTGGACTAGAGACTTGAATGTTTAGGTAGGCCGATGCCGACACCCTCTTTGGGTTTCCGCTTGAAGGTTGTTGAGTACATGTCGTGTAAACGGCGGTAAGTGGTGAGAGCGTGTGTGAAGAAGTACACCCCGCAGGGTTAACATAATCTATTCGAATAGCCGCGTCCGCGGTAAAGGACCTCTGGGTTGCCTATACAGTTCATAGACAAGTGAAAGTGGATACTCTAAAATGCGCAAGATAAGCGTGAGTGCTATGGATGGCGTTCTCGTAGGGAGACGGAAGCGGATCCATAGTGGTGTATTGATATGGTGAATATGTGGACTCGTGTGCACCACCCCAAAGAGTTACTTGCAGTCGCAGTTCAGGATACCCACCGAGTCAAAGCTGTCTTGCTGCATTTAAACCCCACCATCCTTTTGTTGATAAAGATGCATATGTAGTTAGTTCTGATGTAAGTCTTGCTGGGTACATTTGTAGTCACGTTTGCCTATTTTATGTTCTGCAGAGAGACTTCAGTCTCACTAGTAATTCCGTGTGGACTTCGACGTTTAGCTTGTTACCTCAGCTACGATCTTGTGCCCTCGGCGGGATCTGGTAGATAGTTAGGCTTTTTAGCATTTTTCATTTATAGATGTCTATACCCAGACATGTTAAGCTTCCGCTTGTGCTTTGATTTGTATGCTCTGAATGCTGGGTCAAGAGACCCATGTTTGTAATATCTCGCTCCTCAGAGCCTATTGAATAAAATAGTTGAGTTGTAGAGTCATGTTGTGATGCCATGTTGTATTTGCACATATCGAGCATATTGTGTGTATGTTATTGAAATGCTTGGTATGTGTGGGATCTGACTATCTAGTTGTTTATCCTTGGTAGCCTCTCTTACCGGGAAATGTCTCCTAGTGCTTCCACTGAGCCTTGGTAGCTTGCTACTGCTCCGGAACACTTAGGCTGGCCGGCATGTGTCCTTCTTCGTTCTTGTGTCTCTCCCTTCGGGGAAATGTCACGGGGTGTCTATCGGAGTCCTGTTAGCCTGCTACAGCCCGGTTTACCGGAGTCTTGCTAGCCCAGTTGCTACAGCCCGGATTAACTCACTGATGACCGACACATTCGTTGCTGGGTCATGTATGCCTGTCCCTCTAAGTTAGTGCCACTTTAGGTTCATGACTAGCCATGTCAGCCCGGGCTCCTTGTCATATGGATGCTAGCGACACTATAATATACGTGTGCCAAAAGGCGCAAACGGTCCCAGGCCAGGTAAGGCGACACCCATGGGAATACCGTGCGTGAGGCCGCAAAGTGATATGAGGTGTTACATGCTAGATCGGTGTGGCATTGAGTTGGGGTCCTGACAGCGTTCTACTTCTCAGTCCTGAAGATATGCAAGAGGCAAAGAAATCTATGAAAGAAAAAGGTATTAAAGCTAAAGATGTTAAGAATTTACCTCATATTGAAGAAATACATGGTCTTAATATACCGCCTGTTGAAGAAACACATTGTCTTGATAACCCGACACGGGTAGTAAAGGTAAATTCTCTCTATAGATATGATAAAGTTGAAATCCTGTCTACTAAATTTCATAGCCAATGCTTAGATGAATTTGATGACCTTATGGCTAGACAAGAAAGTTTTAATGCTTATGTTGGTAGAGAGTTAAAGAATAATGCTTTCGAGATAGGACGCTTGAGTGATTATATGGCTAGAGTTAAAGGTGAACTTAAACTCATTAGCAAATATGCTTCTATGGTTACCACTCAAACTGAGCAAGTACTTAAAGCTCAAAGTGATTTGCTCGATGAATTAAATAATAAACATGACTTTGCTGTTAGAGTGGCTACTAGAACTGGTAGAATGACTCAGGAACCTTTGTATCCTGAAGGCCACCCTGAGAGAATCGAGCAAGATTCTCAGAGAAATAATTTAGATGCACCTAGTCCTTCTAAAAAGAAGAAAAAGAAAAATTATAGGACTTTGCATGCTTGTAGTGAACCTGTTGTAGACACACCTGAGAATCCCAATGATATTTCGATTTCTGATGCTGAAACACAATCAGGTGATGAACATGAACCTAGTGATAATGTTAATGATAATGTTTATGTTGATGCTCAACCTAGCAATAATAATGATGTAGAGATTGAACCTGCTGTTGATCTTCATAACCCACAATCAAAGAATCAACGTTATGACAAAAGAGAATTTGTTGCTAGGAAGCACGGTAAAGAAAGAAAACCATGGGTTCAGAAACCCATGCCCTTTCCTCCTAAGCCATCCAAGACAAAGGATGATGAGGATTTTGAGCGCTTTGCTGAAATGATTAGACCTATCTTCTTACATATGCACTTAACTGATATGCTTAAATTAAATCCTTATGCTAAATACATGAGGATATCATTACAAACAAAAGAAAGATATCAGAAGCTGAAATTTCCACCATGCTTGCTAATTATACTTTTTTAAAGGTGGAATACCAAAGAAACTTGGAGATCCCGGGGTACCAACTATACCATGCTCCATTAAAAGAAATTATGTTAAAACTGCTTTATGTGATCTTGGAGCCGGTGTTAGTGTTATGCCTCTCTCTTTATATCGTAGACTTGAATTGAATAAGTTGACACCTACTGAAATATCTTTGCAAATGGTTGATAAATCAACCGCCATACCTGTCGGTATTTGTGAGGATGTGCCTGTTGTGGTTGCAAATGTCACTATCTTAACAGACTTTGTTATTCTTGATATTCCCGAGGATGATAGTATGTCGACTATCCTTGGTAGACCCTTTTTGAATACTGCAAGGGCTGTTATTGATTGCAACAAAGGCAATGTCACTTTTCATGTTAATGGTAATGAGCATACGGTACACTTTCCGAGGAAACAACCTCAAGTTCATAGCATCAATTATATTGGAAAAGTTCCAACTATCATTATTGGAGGTTTTGAATTTCCTCTTCCTACTGTCAAGAAAAAGTATGATATTCTTATTGTTGGGGATGTTGATATCCCCGTTGAGGTAACCTAGTGTTATTTGAAATTTCTTCGGTTCCATGATATTTGGAATGAGTTTGTTAACAAGACTTGATCAACCTTGTTAGTGGATTCATTTTGATGATCATGAGATGGATGAAACTAGAAGGCACAACCTTCTGTACCCTCTTTTTACTTTCTGTTATTTAGAATAAATAAAGCAAAAATAGTATTATCTGTTTGTTTTCTGAATTATCCATGCAATAAAAAATATCCCGAAAATAAAAGTGCTCCAAATGCTCTGCAAATTTAGTATGATTTTTAATGGATTATTTGAGGAATTTAGGCACTAAAAACACAGCAGGGGGGCAAGCACCTGGCCACGAGGGTGGAGGGCACGCCCACTCCCCCTGGGTGTGTCCCCCTGTCTCGTGGGCCCACGATGGCCCCCCTACACTTATTCCTGCACCCACACACTCCATCTTCCTCCCCAAAAAAATCACCATCCAGCTCAAGCACGAGTTTTAGCTCATTTTGCTGCAGTTTTCGATCTCCTTGCTCAAAGCTCCATTCACAAAACTGCTTTGGGAGTTTGTTGCTTGGTATGTGACTCCTCCATTGGTCCAATTAGTTTTTGTTCTAGTGCTTTATTCATTGCAAATTTTTTCTGCATAGGTGACCCTGTTCTTGAGCTTGCATGTTAAATTTATGAGGTCCCAAGTAATTCTAATGCAAGATATAGGCTCTAGGCACTTGTGGGAGTAGTTGCTATCAATCTTGTTTAGTTTTATTCACTTTTATTTTGAAGTTACTAAAAATTTCAGAAATTTTCAGAAAATGATAAGGAGATTATTGAGGGGCTCTTCCAACCAAGGCTCCAAGGATAAACAAGCTAAGGAGAAAGAAAAGGCCAAGTACAATCTTCCTCGCGTAGCGGAAGTAAGGACTTGTGAGTGTCCATGTGATAATTTCTTGAGAGCAGCCGGGATTTATGAAGACTTTTATTCATTGGCTGAAAATGCGGACCTCACCGACTTTCTCCACAACCGGATTGATCAGTATCTCTTACTCACCAATACTTTCGTGCAAAACTTTTATTATTATCCCAAGAATTCACCTCCTTCAGTATCATTTCATTTATTTGATGAATTCAAGGAAATGTCATTACGTAATTTTTGCGCGGTATGTAGAATACCCTTTGAGGGCAGCTTAGATGAACCACATCGTAAAGATGTGGATGGTTTTGTTAACACCATTACTGTAGGGGATTCGAAGAAAGGTGCTGATGCGAGAATCACTAGCATACATTTTCCTGTCTTACGCTACTTTGCCATATTTTCTAGTAGATGCTTAATTGGTCGTGGAAATAGTGGAAACTTCACTGTTCCTGATATTATTATTCTGTTCCACGCCTTGTTTGGTGATAACAGTTTTAGTATGGTGCCGTTATTGCTAAACGGCTAAGCCTGAACCGT
This sequence comes from Triticum aestivum, assembly GCF_018294505.1. Classification (NCBI taxonomy): domain Eukaryota; kingdom Viridiplantae; phylum Streptophyta; class Magnoliopsida; order Poales; family Poaceae; genus Triticum; species Triticum aestivum. Next base: position 286,957,702 of record NC_057801.1, read on the forward strand.
ACAAAGGGCCCCATCTTTGGAGGTATCTATGATGCACGCCTTCCTAAACATTTTGAGATACCTATTAGGCATTATGAGAAAGAGGAGACAATGTTGCCTCTTTCCTTCTTAGATTACAGAAGCATGGTAGCGCATGAGTTTATTGTTGACAACAAAGATAAGATGCTTCTGTATAACTGAGATTTAATAAGAAACACAATGAGATTATTACCCTGCCTGCGCCTCTGTTGTTTGATTTAACTACAGATAATTATCTTGTCTTGCCGGAAGCGGTGTACTCTCATCGAGGCCAGACATCCGCTCTAGAGCCTGAGCTGGAACCTCCACTGGACCCTTATCGTCCATCATCTTATCAGTGGGATCCGGAGGAGATCGCTAGCCAGTGGTATCCTGATGACACTCCTGAGTACACCGGGGAGAGTAGTCGTAGTCCTTGGCACTAGACCAACTTAGGCCAAAAGCCTAATCTTGGGGGAGTACGTATTTCTCACCGACTTTACATTCATGTTCACACACTATTCTAGTTGTCAGTGCTCATACTCTTTCATTGTATTATCCATGCTAGTTTAATTTCTTTTTCTAGCTTTCTTCTTGTGTGTTTGATAAACCTTAAAAAAACCAAAAAAATTAGTTAGTTTAATTTCCATGCCTATAGTAGTAATTAAAATGAAAACCCAAAAAGATTTCTCGTTCTTCTTTTACTTGTTGGGAGCTTTCCCGTGTAAATAGTTTTATTTTCTTTTCTTTCCTTTGGGGGTCAAGAGTAGAAGACCATATTGAAATTCTTTAGTGGCTCTCATATGCATGATTGTTGATTTAACTTAGAGCCCATATTAATTTGTATTCTCTCTTGAATTGAATGCTTGCAGATTCCAGCTTAGTCCAATGCACGTGCACTATTATTATTATACACACCGTTCGGTCGTGCAAGTGAAAGGCAATAATGACAATATATGATGGACTGATTGAGATAAGAGAAGCTAGTATGAACTCGACCTCTTTTGTTTTTGTAAATATGGTGAGTTCATTGTTCCTGATTCAGACTATTATGAGTAAACATGTTTGCTATGACATTTAGAGATTATAGTTGCTTATGCCATGCTTAATTAGCTAGGAGCCTATAATGGTTTACCTTGCATGCCAACATGCTATTAAAATGATTGTGATGTGGTATGATGGGATTGTATCCTCCTTTGAATGAATTGAGTGACTCGGCTTGGCACATGTTCACGCATGTAGTTGAAACAAATCAACATAACCTTTACGCTATTTATGTTCATGGTGGATTATATCCTACTCATGCTTGCACCTGGTGTAGATTAATTTTAATGCATGTTCATGACTGTTGTCGCTCTCTCAGCTAGTCGCTTCCCAGTCTTTTGCTAGCCTTCACCTGTACTAAGCGGGAATACTACTTGTGCATCCAAACTCCATAAACCCCAAAGTTATTCCATATGAGTCCACTATACCTTCCTATATGCGGTATCTACTTGCCGTTCCAAGTAAATTTGTTCGTGCCAAACTCCAAACCTTCAAATGAAATTCTGTTTTGTATGCTCGAGCAGCTCATGTTTCAACTAGGGCTGTCTGTATCTTCCATGCTAGGTGGGTTATTCTAAAGAGGAGTGGACTCCGCTCCTCATTCACGAGAAAATGGCTGGTGACCGGGATGCCCAGTCCCATGATCAAAATGATAAAAGCAAATCAAAATAGTTAAACAAAACTCCCCCAGGGCTGTTGCTAGTTGGAGGCACTCGTTGTTTCGAGCAAGCCATGGATTGATGCTTGTTGGTGGTGGGGAGTATAAACTTTACCATTCTGTTTGGGAACCACCTATAATGTATGTAGCATGGAAGATATCGCCATCTCATAGTTGTTGCGTTGACAGTTAAAGTATGCCGCTCAAAATATTATTCATCTCTATTTTAAAATCGAGCTCTGGCACCTCTACAAATCCCTGCTTCCCTCTGCAAAGGGCCTATCTATTTACTTTTATGTTGAGTCATCACCCTCTTATTAAAAAGCACCCGCTGGAGAGCACACTGTCATTTGCATTCATTACTATTAGTTTATATTGGGTATGACTTGACTGGATCTCTTTTACCATGAATTACAATGTTTAGTCAGTCCTCGATCTTTGAAGGTGCTCTGCATTTATGTTTTGCGGTCTCAGAAAGGGCTAGCGAGATACCATTTTGTTATATCATATTATGATTGTTTTGAGAAAGTGTTGTCATCCGACTTTTATTATTATTGCTCGCTAGTTGATTATGCCATTGACATGAGTAAATATGAGACCTAAGTGTTATTGTGAATATGGTTAGTTCATAATCTTTGCTGAAAACTTGAATGTTGGCTTTACATTTTACAACAACAAGAGGAAATAGAGTTTGTAAGAGTTTTTCTTTATCACTTTTAGTTTATCAACTCAATTGCTTGAGGACAAGCAAAGGTTTAAGCTTGGGGAGTTGATACGTCTCCAACGTATCTACTTTTCCAAACACTTTTGCCCTTGTTTTGGACTCTAACTTGCATGATTTGAATGAAACTAACCCGGACTGACGTTGTTTTCAGCAGAACTGCCATGGTGTTGTTTATTATGAAGAAAACAAAAGTTCTCGGAATGACCTGAAAATCCACGGAGATAACTTTTGGAAAATATAAAAAATACTGGCGAAAGAATCAAGGCCAGGGGACCCACACCCTGTCCACGAGGGTGGGGGGCACGCCCCCTCCCCCTGGGCGCGCCCCCCGGTCTCATGGGCCCCCTGGTGCTCCACCTACCTCAACTCCAACTCTATATATTCCGTTTCATGGAGAAAAAAATCATAGAGAAAGATTCATCGCGTTTTACGATACAGAGCCGCCGCCAAGCCCTAATCTCTCTCGGGAGGGCTGATCTGGAGTCTGTTCGGGGCTCCGGAGAGGGGGATTTGTCGCCGTCGTCATCATCAACCATCCTCCATCACCAATTTCATGATGCTCACCGCCGTGCGTGAGTAATTCCATCGTAGGCTTGCTGGACGGTGATGGGTTGGATGAGATTTATCATGTAATCAAGTTAGTTTTGTTAGGGTTTGATACCTAGTATCCACTATGTTCTGAGATTGATATTGCTATCACTTTGCTATGCTTAATGCTTCTCACTAGGGCCCGAGTGCCATGATTTCAGATCTGAACCTATTATGTTTTCATGAATATATGCGAGTTCTTGATCCTATCTTGCAAGTCTATAATCACCTATTATGTGTTATGATCCGACAACCCTGAAGTGACAATAATCGGGATACTTCTCGGTGATGACCGTAGTTTGAGGAGTTCATGTATTCATTATGTGTTAATGCTTTGGTCCGGTGCTCTATTAAAAGGAGGCCTTAATATCCCTTAGTTTCCACTAGGACCCCGCTGCCATGGGAGGGTAGGACAAAAGATGTCATGCAAGTTCTTTTCTATAAGCACGTATGGCTATATTCGGAATACATGCCTACATTACATTGATGAACTGGAGCTACTTCTGTGTCACCCTATGTTATAGCTATTACATGAGGGATCGCATCCGACATAATTATCCATCACTGATCCAATGCCTACGAGCTTTTCACATATTGTGCTTTGCTTATTTACTTTTCCGTTGCTACTGTTACAATCATTACAAAAACTGCTATCTTTACGTTTGCCACTGTTACCATTACTATCATACTACTTTGCTACTAAATACTTTGCTGCAGATACTAAGTTATCCAGGTGTGGTTGAATTGACAACTCAACTGCTAATACTTGAGAATATTCTTTGGATCCCCTTGTGTTGAATCAATAAATTTGGGTTGAATACTCTACCCTCGAAAGCTGTTGCGATCCCCTACACTTGTGGATTATCAGACACCCACGTCCAATATGTCACTACGCGTCGACCAAGGCCGCAGGCTGTTGGGGCCCATGGCGCTCCGCACTTGCCCTTTGGATTCGCCGCTAAGCCTAGTCCGAGCACGCCTTGGGCCCCGGGGCTACTGTCGGTGTTCTGGGAACGGGGGTCCCCAGACTTTCCTGCCTGCGGCCTGCAGCGTGGCGCCACCTGTGGCCCAGTATGACCCATCTTCATCAACCATCGCTCAAGACCCTCGCTAGGGTCCAAGCCTCGTGGGGCGGATGATGCAAGGCCTCCTCAGGAGCGGCCTCACCAAGCAGGCTCGCGAGGGGACGGAGAGATCAAGGCAAGGGGTACCTCGCGAGGTTCCCATGACGCAAGCCATGACGACCAAGGCTAGGCGGGCGCCAGCCTGCGCAGTTTCATCGTTTCCTCTTTGGTGCTAAGGGGCAAGCGTAGGCGCGGAGTACCGAGGCATCAGGCAAAGGTTTCTGTATCAGTGCAACAAGACCAAGACCAGCAGGACGGCAGGATGGAAGTCATCGTGGAGCCCAAGACGGTGTCATCGCCAGCGCCTTTGACAGGCGAAGACCATCTTTAGTCAGGATAGCTCGTACTAGTTGTCCCCTTTCAAAATGGCCATTGTTGGATCCCTTCCCTCTCAACATTTGGGAAGAGGACCAGGGCCTCTATAAATAGGGCTAGCCACCACAGTAGAGGGCAACTGAGGGAGGAGATATCGAATCCTTCCGAAGCAGAACACATCACCAGCTCAAGAACACCTCTCCTCATGAGGCTGTTCTTCCCTTGTACTGTTCATCATCAGCCCAAGAGGCAATCCACCACCACACACAGGAGTAGGGTATTACACCACAACGGTGGCCCGAACCTCTATAAATCTTGTGTCTTTCGTGTTGTGAGTTCATCGCACTAAGCTAGAGATTGCGGTGAGGCTGAGGGTGTGTTTCGGTAGGGGAAATCTTTGTGCGCACCCAAGTGTTCGAACCTCAAGGGTTTTGTCGGAACCCGATATCCGACACTGCCAACAGCTCCAGTCCGTTCTCCCGAGGAATACACTTCAATTTCACGTCGTTCGGCCTTCTTCTGTAAAGGACATCATCTACAAACGGGAACATGCTAGACCGACGAGCTACTTTCTCTGCTTCTTCCTGCTCCTTAGGGAACTCCCTTGTTTGGAGGAAATAACTTGTATGCTGTGCCCATGCTAGAGCCTGGGGCTCGACGGCAAGGACCAAAGGCATGTTTTCTACTACGGGGGCAGCCGTCTCGACGGCAAGGGCCTGGGGCCCTGCCAGAGGCTGCTGCTCCTCGGCAAGCTTGGGGTACCTGTCGAATTACGGGTTCCACAAACCCTTAAAAGGTTCGGACTCTGGGGTGCGTGCAGAAATCTCAACCTACCCAGCCTGCCTACTCACGATTCTCCTAAGCCAAGCACGACGAGCTCGAAGAGACAAAGAGACACAGCAGTTTATACTGGTTCGGGCCACCTTGCGGTGTAATACCCTACTCCAGCGTTTTTGGTGGATTGCCTCGAGGGGCTGAGGATGAACTAGTACAGTGGATAAACTGGCCTCAGGAGGTGAGGTGTTCTTGAGCTCAAGAGAGCTGGTGGGATGTGAGCTAGAAGTCTGCCGGATCCCCCTCTATGATGGTGGCTAAGTCCTATTTATAGTGGCCTTGGTCCTCTTCCCAAATGTTGGCGGGAAGGTATCCCACAATGGCCAGATTTGAAAGGGGACAAGTAGTACAGCTTATCCTGACAAAAGTAGTCTTCGCCTGTGAAAAGCCCCTGGTCATGATGCTGTGGTGGGCTCGGTGATGACCTCCGTCCTGGCGGTCTTAGTCTTGTTGTACCAGAATGGAAACCTTTGGCTGATTCCTCAGGACTCCGCGCATGTAGCTTGCCTCCCTTGCACCGAAGAGGAAACTGGCGCTTTGCGCACGCTGGCGCCCGCCTGGCCTTGGTCGTCACGGCTCATGTCAGCTGAGCCTCATGAGGTGCACCTTGCATAGAACTCTCCGCCCCTCGGGAGCCAGCCTGAAGAGGTCGATCCCCTCGGGGGTCTTGGAATCCTCCTCCTTGTGAGGGTCTTGAGCTGTTGATGTCGAAGCTGGGCCGTACCAGGCCGTCGATGGAGCCACGTGGTGGGCTGCAGGCAGGCAAGTCTGGATACCCCATATCCAGAACGCCGACAGTAGCCCCCGGGCCCAAGGCGCGGTCGGACTTGGCTTCCAGGCGAAGCCAAAGGGCAAGTGTGGAGCGCCATAGGCCCTAACTGCCTGCCGCCTTGATATCTGCCAGGCCTAGTGGTCGCCCGTTGCCAGAACAGCCCGCTCTTCGCAGATCATCGCACTCGGCCTCTGCTTCTTCCTATCCCACTCTCATGATTCCGCGCGTAGATCCGGCATCGGCGTCTCGCCTCGTTTTTTGCCTCCATAATGGACGCTCAGCCGAGGAGGAAGAAGGGGAAGTCGTGCACCCCGGCCAGGCCCCCGCCAGCCTTCGAGCCGTCTCTCGAGCAGTCGACAGTGATCAACCAGGAGGGGCTGGACAGGGTCCGCCATGCCCTCGCTGCTGATTCCAATGAGTGTAAAGCAACGGCCATCTGTCATGCGTCTTGGCGCGTGAGTGAGATGAGTGCCACTGAGATCCCCATCTACCTCCCTGCTCTCCTTCCGGATCTGGTTCCTCCCTACTCTCCCTTCTTCAACGCTGTAATCTCGCATTACCAAATCCACCCGCTGCATCTGGACCCCCGTTTAGTTATCCTTATCGCTGTCTTCTCCTTTCTTTGCGAGGCCATGGTTGGCATTACTCCTTCCGTGGCCCTGTTTCGCCATTTCTTCTTGCTCCGGTTGGTCGATGCTCGCCAATGCTCAGGATGCGTGGCCTTCGAAGCCACAGCTGGAACCGCCGGCTCGGGGATTGACTTCGAGATTTCGCCTACTGCGAAAGGGTTTCGGAAGCAGTGGCTGCTCATGGATGCCGACACGTATAGCCCCCTGCTCCTGACTCCTGGGGCGCCGGCCTCGCCTAGCTCCGGTTGGGACCACGTGAAGCTCTCCGATCGGCGCCTTGCTTTCGTCTAGAAGAGGTTGGAGAGGTTGCAAGAACTGGAGGTGACAGCGCCGATGGTGGTGAAGGAATTCGTTAGGCAGCGCGTTGCTCCCCTTCAGCGCCATTCTCGCCCAATGTGGGACCTTGCCGGCGTCGAGGATCCCATGAGGCTGCAGAGGCCGTTAGTGGCTGCTGGGACCTTGAGCATGGTGCTTAAACTCCTGACAGGTGAATCCGAGCCCGCTGACCTTCCTGGGGGTGCCTGCCTCCTCTATCAATGCTCGAACAAGGCGGACTTCGTGGGGTAGATGCCCCTATTCGACGAGTGGGGATTGCTTCCGGAGGGCCTTGAGGGGCCTCGCGAGAATCCCGTCTTCGTGGCGCCCCTTCTCCTCGACCTTGCCGCGTGTGCCCCAAGTGTGGAGGCAGGGGGCGCACGCCGCCAGCAGCTGTTGAGGGCTCCTCCGGAAGCCGGCCGCCGATGATGGCCTAGGAGACTGGGGCTCCTGAGGCCCAGGAGAGGGCCACCATGGAGCTAACGCAACCCCGTTCTCTGGAGGCAGAGGTTCCTGACGCTCGGGGCGATGGCTTCGAGGTGGCTGCCGACGACGAGGCACCCACCGATGGCTTTGGAGCCGTTGGCCAAAAGACCCCGTCGGGCACCCCTGCTCTTGGCGCCTCCGCCCCGGACACCCCACTGAGCACTCCTCCTCCTGAGGATTGCCTGCCGGAGTCCGGTTGGCCCCTCCTGAGTCTTGAATCGCTCCTGAAGAGGAAGAGATCCCCGTGCCGCAGCGATGGCACCCGTCGGCCGCTGAAGTTGAGGAGATATGTGGTTGCCGATGAGTAAGTACCTTTGCTCTTGATTCCTTGCACACCGTGTTTTCTTCTGACTAGGGCCTTGCAGGGCCCCCATGAAGACGAAACCTCGGGAGGCGGGCACCTCCAAGGATTCCAGCTTGGCACCGGCACATAGCTCTGGGCGCCCCGATCCTGCACAGGGCGTGGAGCCAACTCCGGATGCCATGATGCCGCCAGGGGGCCCCGGGCCTGAGCTTCCTGCTCTCTCTCTCTCTGTGACTCAGCCTGCGAGACGGGGGATGCACCAGAGATCCTTCCTTTAGCCATTGCCGGAAGGGGGCGCCCCTTGGGTGGCCTTCATCTTCAGGTTGCGGGGCTACACCGGCCAGCCCCCAGCCGTCGGCAGGCGAGACGCCCAGTGCTTCCTCAGCAGCCTCCGGGGCCGAAGAAGGCCTTGGGGATGCGCTAGCACTTGCACGCGGGTGCAGTGACATGCGCTTCGAGCTCTTTGGTGAGGCGATGCATGCCATGATCCATCTTGGCGGGGAGCTTGCTATTGTCGACACCAGGCTTGAGGCGGAAGGCCGCCGCCTGGCGCATGAGTGGCAGCAGCTGAAGGTTGCCATCAACTTTGGGAGGCTTCAACGTGATGGCGGCCTTGCTTGCGGCTTCTCGCAAGGCTTGCACCCATGCCATGGAGGAGGCTGATGCCGCCAACCGCCGTCGCGAGGCAGCCGAGGAGCGGGAGCGGGAGCTTCTGTCTTCAAATGCAGCCCTTGAGCGAGAAGCTGAGGAGTGTCTCGTCCTCCTGGCCTCCTCACCATACGAGGCGGCCTTTGCCGAGGCAGAGCTCCTGAGGCGCTACGACGACTTGACGCTGGAGACTGTGGAGCACAGTATGGCGCTGTAGAGGCTGGAGGTGAGGGAGCACCAGGCTGTCGTGGCTGAGGAGGCTGTCGCTGCCCAAGAAGCCCAGGTCCAACTGGAGGTGGAGGAGAGGGTGGCGAAGGCGCGTGCCGACTTATCTGAGGGGCACCGCCTGGATCTGGAGCTGCTCAAGGCCGAGCTTGAAGGTAGGACCTCCCCCTGAAGGTGAAGCTGCGATCTACGGAACAGCGTGAGAATGCCACTCAAGAAGCCCTGACTTCTTCCGAATCTTCCTTGGCCTTTGCCTGCGCCGAACTGTCTTCCCTTCGACAACAGATCAAGGATACCGCATCCCTGGTAGAGAAAACCGCGAACGAAGTGAATCAGCGCCAGTCGCTGCAGCGCGAGCACACCCCGATGCTCCAGGATCTCAGAGTCAAAGCTAACTATGCCTTGGGCACCATCTGTGGCGAGAGCGCTCCTCACCCGCACGAGAACGATTATGCGAGCCATCTCAGCTTCTTCACCAACATCATGTCCCGCCTGGAGGATCGGGCCGCGAGGGCTCGCGAGCTTGTAGCGGAGAGGAGCCGGAGTCTTCTTGGGAGCGCATTCTCATGTGTCTTTAGCAACCTTCTCAACCGTGATCCTCACTTTGACTTGAATGTGGTGTTAGCCCCTGTGCCCTCGGTTATTCAGGACAACCTGGCCGGGTGGGTGGACGACCATGTGGATGCCCTGGTAGCAGAATTTGCTTCGGAGGACGACGCGTTCGTGATTGCAGCCAAAGAAGACGGTGCGGGTAGCGACGATGAGGAGGATGGCCGCCACGACGCAGGCAGCGCGAATGGAGGTGATGAAGCAGGAGCACCCAGCTAGGCTCGTGTTTCTTTTTGCTTTGACCTGTATAACAAAAACTTGAACGCATCCTCGTGAGAGCATTTTGAAAAGGGGGGGCCCTTATGATGTATGAGATTATGAAATGCTTTTGAAGTAGCTCCCGGAGCATGACCCAGCAGGGTTGCGGGCTCCCAAGCAGTGTAGTTGTTATGACTTATGTTTGGCTCTGCGGGTCTCGAGTGAGCCCTCGTGTCGCAGCGGCACTTCCTCTCTTGAGGTGAGTCATGTACTTTATGCACTGACTATTCATGTCATGTGATGTGACTACACTCGAGATTGTGTACCATCTGTGATATTAGTAAATCTAGATAGCAATTTTAGGTTCACTGCATGGGAGCAACATGCCAACATCCATATAGGGATTAACACATGACATATTCACATGGTGACATCTACTCAAATTAGCTTGATACTTGCGTAGGCTAGTCAAAAGGATATGTAAACACTATTTTTTCTTGAGCTCTAATTCTGGATACCATGTTACTCGGCTTTATTAATACAGCAAGCACTCACTAGAACTTTGTATCCTTATATTCTATTTTTGGCTATCATGTTGCTCGGCTTTATTAATGTAGCAAGCACTCATCAGAACTTTGTATCTTTATATTTTTAAAGAATAAGATTTCTACCTTGAGTCTTGTGTATAATCTGAAAGTTTAATTATAATGACTTCTATCATTTTACTTCAAAACATAGGTAAAATATGGAAACTACAGAAAGTAGAGTGATACATCTCCAACATATCTATAATTTTTTATTGTTCCATGTTGTTATATTATCATTCTTGGATGTTTTACAATCATTTTATACCAACATTATATCTTTTTTGGGACTAACCTATTGACATAGTGCCCAGTGCCAGTTGTTGTTTTTTGCTTGTTTTTTACTTCACAGAAAATCAATACCAAATGGAGTCCAAACGCAGCAAAACTTTTTGGAGAATTTTTTTGGACCAGAAGACACATGATGGGCCAAGGAAGTACCATAGGGGGGATCCGAGGGGAGCACAACCCACCTGGGCGTGCCTGGGGGCCCAGGCACGCCCGGTGGGTTGTGCCCACCTCGGCCGCCTCCCGCACCGCCTCTTTGCTCTATAAATACCCCAAAAATCCAAAACCCCTAGAGGAGTCGACAAAACACAATTCCAGCCGCCGCAAGTTCCAGAAACCATAGATCCAATCTAGACACCATCACGGAGGGGTTCATTCATTGGTGCCTCTACGATGATGCATGAGTAGTTCATTGTATACCTAAGGGTCCGTAGTTAGTAGCTAGATGTTTCCTCTCTCTCTCTCTCTTTTGATTCTCAATACTATGATCTCTTGGAGATCTATTTGGTGTAACTCTTTTTGCGATGTGTTTGTTGGGATCCGATGAACTTTGAGTTTATGATCAGATCTATTTTATCCATGGAAGTTATTTGAGTTTTGATCTCTTATATGCATGATTGCTTATAGCCTCGTATTTCTTCTTCAAATCTTTGGTTTAGTTAGGCCAACTAGATCGATTTTTCTTGCCATGGAAAGAGGTGCTTTGTGATGGGTTCGATCTTACGATGCTCAATCCCAGTGACAGAAGGGGACATGACGCATTTGTATCGTTGCTATTAAGGATAAAAAGATGGGATCTATTCCTACATGAATAGATCTTGTCTACATCATGCCGTCATTCTTATTGCATTACTCCATTTCTCCATGAACTTAATACACTAGATGCATGCTGGATAGCGGTCAATGTGTGGAGTAATTGTACTATATGGAGGCAGGAGTCGGTCTACTAATCTTGGACGTGATGCCTATATAATGATCATTGCCTGGATATCATCATAATTATTTGAAGTTCTATCAATTTCCCAACAGTAATTTGTTTACCCACCGTATGCTATTTTCTCGAGAGAAGCCACTAGTGAAATCTACGGCCCCCGGGTATCTTCTTTATCATATTTGCCTTCGGGCTCTAATTTTATTTGCTTTTATTTTCAGATCCATTAATCGGAAAACCCAAAAATACCTTGCTTCATTTTTTTATTATTTATTTTATTTCGCGTTCCCACGAGATCTATTTATCCAATCTACTACATTTTTATCTATCTTTTTACCCGGGAGGGATTGACAACCCCTCTTACACGTCGGGTTGCAAGTATTTGTTCTTTGTGTGCAGGTACCATTTACGTAGTGTTGTGTGGTTCTCTTACCGGTTCTATAACCTTGGTCTCATCACTGAAGGAAATAGTTACCGTAGCTGTGGTGCATCATCCCTTCCTCTTTGGGGAAATACCAAAGTAGTTCAAGCCGCATCAAAAGGAATTTCTGGCGCCGTTGCCGGGGAGTATCAAGTCAAGATAGTCTCCCGTCAACTTGCCAATCACTGGCGTTGTTGCCGGGGAGACATCACCAACATCTATCTGGATCCTAATCACAAATCTCATCGACTTGCAATTTATATTATTTACTATTTGCCTCTTGTTTCATCTCCCCCACTTCACAAAAAATGCAGTTTTATTCGCCCTCTTTTTCGTTCGCCGTTTTCTCGTCAAATCTGTTTTTGTGCGCAATCTTGTTTGCGTAGTCACGATGACTCAAGAGAACACCAAGTTGTGTGATTTTTCCAATACCAAGAATAATGATTTTATTATCACTTTGATTGCTCCTCCTGCCACCAGTGCGGAATCTTGTGATATTAATGCCGCTCGGTTGAATCTCGTTATGAAAGATCAATTTTCAGGTACTCCTAATGAGGATGCCGCATCCCAACTTAACGCATTCATGGAATTATGCGATATGCAAAAGAAAAAAGATGTGGACAATGATATTGTGAAGTTGAAATTATTCCCGTTTTCTTTGCGAGATCGTGCAAAAATTTGGTTTTCTTCTTTGCCTCGCAATAGTATCGATTCTTGGGACAAGTGCAAAGATGCTTTTATTATTAAGTATCTTCCGCCCATAAAAATTATTTCCCTTAGGGCCCAAATAATGAATGTTAAGCAACTTGAGCATGAACATGTTGCACAATCTTGGGAAAGAATGAAGTTGATGTCAAGAAATTGTCCTACACATGGTTTAAATCTTTGGATCATCATACAATTTTTTTATGCGGGATTATATTTTGTTTCTAGAAATCTTTTAGATTCCACCGTGGGTGGTAATTTTATGGAAATTACTTTGGGTGAAGCTACTAAATTTCAAGACAATATTATGAAAATTATTCACAATGGCATACCGAAAGAGCACCTACTAGTAAGACAATTAATTTTGTTGAAGAAATTAGTACGTTGAGTGAAAAAGTTGATACTCTTATGAAATTGGTTGCTCAAAAAAGTGCTCCTATTGATCTTAATTATGTGCCTTTGTTAACTTTGATTGAGCAAATAGTGATTCCGTAGATGTGAATTTTGTCTTGCGAAACAAATTCAATAACAACGCTTATAGAGGTAATTTTAATCCTAGGCCTTTTCCGGGAAATTCCTCTAATAATTATGGCAATTCCTATGGTAATCCTTCTTATAATAATAATAATAATAATAGGAACACCTCTGATCTTGAGAATATTATTAAAGAATTTATCAATGCTCAAAAGAATTTTAATACTATGATAGAAGAAAAGTTGAATAAGATTGATGATATGTCTAGAAGCATTGATATAATTTGTGCCTAAGGTTGAAGAATCAATTAAATCTGTATATGTTTCTATGGATGAAACTAAGAAAAGAACCGCTATGCTTAGAGCTAAAAGAGAATTTTTAGAAAAGACGTTTTCTAGTGATGGCTTTCATAAAAATGATGAAGATCTTAAAATGATTGGCGTTTCTTCTATTGATTCTTTGTTTAGTAAAATTAATATTGATGATAAAGGAGTGAAGAAGAGTCAACTTTAGCTAGAAGGCATCCCGATAATTTGGAGGGTGAAAATCTTGTTGATTTTTTTTATAAAAGTGGGTCTGGAGAGGTGAAAACTTTAACTAGTGATGTGCCCACTCTTTTGGATTATAAAGACTTTAATTATGATAGTTGTTCTTTGATTGATTGTATTTATTGGTCGCAATCCATGATAAATTCACCCCATGCTTATGAACAAAATAAACCTTTTACTAAACATATCGTTGATGCTATGATGAAAGCTTTGGAAGAAAAGATGGAATTAGAGATTTCAATTCCTAGAAAATTACATGATGAATGGGAACCTACTATCAAATTCAAAATTAAAAATTATGAGTGTTTCACTTTATGTGATGTGGGTGCTAGTGTTTCCACAATTCTGAAATCTTTATGTGATGCGCTTGGTCTTACCGATATTGGAGAGTGTTCTTTAAATTTGCACTTGGTGGATTCTACTATTAAAAAGACTATGGGAAGAATTAATGATGTTCTTATTCTTGTAAATAGGAATTATGTGCCCATAGACTTTATTTTTCTTGATATTGATTGCAATCCATCTTGTCTAATTATTCTTGGTAGATTGTTTTTACGTACCATTGGTGTCGTGATTGAAATGAAAGAAGGAAATATTAAATTTCAGTTTCCACTAAGAAAGGGGATGGAACACTTCCCTAAAACAAGAATCAAGCCACCATATCAATCGATCATAAAGGCATCTTATGGATCTAGGAATAAAGATGACAACACTTAGATCTATGCATCACGCCTAGCTAGGGGCATAAAACGATAGCGCTTGTTGTGAGGCAACCCAACGGGTAAAATTTACTTTTGTCTTTTTCTGTCTGTTCTTGAGTGTTTGCACAATTATGCTGCTGTTATGATTGTGTTTTGTGTGTATTAATTACAGTTAGTGCCAAGCAAAGCCTTTGGGATCATGTTGGGTGATAGTTGATTTGATCTTGTTGAAAAATAGAAATTTTTGCGTCCAGTAAAACAATTTTCAAAAATCACAGGAGCATGATAAAATCCTGATTTTTGTACACAAGATTAATATACAAATTTCCCACATTGTCCTAGTTTTTCAGAATTTTTCGAGTCATAGAAGTATTCAAAGTTTTTCAGATTACTACATACTATTCTGTTTTTTACAGATCCTGTTTTCTTTGCGTTGTGTGCTTATTTTGATGAATCTATGGTTTGTATCGGAGGGTATAAGCCATGGTAAAGTTGTCATACATTAGATATAATGAATAAAATAAAATATGAATAGGTTTGCAACAGTACTTAGCGTAGTGATTTACTTTGTTATACTAACGGATCTCACGAAGGTTTTGTTGAGTTTTATGTGATTGAAGTTTTCAAGTTTTGGGTGAGATCACGATGGATGAAGGAATAAGGAGTAAGAAGAGCCTAGGCTTGGGGATGAACACGGCACCCCAAGTTATTATACAAAGAGGAACAAGCAACTAAGCTTGGGGATGCCCCCGAGTGGCATCCCCTGTTTCTTCTAACGACCATCGGTATTTTTACTTGGAGCTATATTTTTATTCGTCGCATATCATGAGTTTTGCTTGGAGCGTTTTGTATTTTATGAGTCTTTGCTTGTTTTGCATTTTATTTTGTGTCATCTATCATTGCTAGACACACCTATCTGAGAGAGTCAAAATTATGCCATGATTTGTTAGAATTGCTCTCTACGCTTCACTTAAATCTTTTTGAGCTATGGAATTGCTCTAGTGCTTCACTTATATCTTTTTGAGCTCGGTGTGCTTTATTATTTTTGAAGAAATTCTCTCATGCTTCACTTAAACTATTTTGACATAATAATTTTTTTATGCTCATGTTATTCACTTAGATTTGTTTGAGCTATCAAAAGCAGCATATGAAATTAGTCTCAAAGTGATAGATATTCAAGAGGGATATAATAAAAACTTTCATGAAGATCATTGGACAAAATAAACTTGATTCTTTGTAATAGTTTTGAGGTATGATGATATAATATGTGAGTCATGTTGATGAGTAAGTATGCTCTAGTAAGAATATTGATGTTAAGGTTTGTGATTCCCTACGCAAGCACGAAAGTCAATAGTTACGCAATGAAATTACATCCTACTTATGGTGCATTATTCGGTGTTAGTTATGCTTAGTGCTCGCTTATGAGATTTTTCGTTTCTTGGTTGGATGCTTCTCAACCTTTTGCTAGCCTTCACTTGTACTAAGCATGATTACTACTTGTGCATCCAAAATCCTTAAACCCAGTTTTTGCCATATGAGTCCACTATACCTACCTATATGCGGTATTTCTGTGCCGTTCTAAGCAAATTTGTATATGCCATCTCTAATCTTCAAAATAAATTTCCTTTTTGTGTGCTCGTACCGCTCATGAAACGATAGGGGGTGGCTGATATTTTCCCATGCTAGATATATTATTCCAAAGATGAGGCCTTGTACAATGGGAGGTGCTTAGAGAGATGCTTAGAAAAATAAAGTGGGTTTTTATTAAGCACCGGTGCCTATTTCTACAGGAGAGACGCTTAGTTAAGCGTCTATCCTATACAAATAAGCACCGGTGCTTAAGAAAAGCATGGTTTACTTCTCTAAGCACCTCCCATTGTACAAGGCCTGAGTGTTTATTGACTTGTCATTGCACGAGAGTACGACAAAGGTATTAGGGATGCCCAGTCCCGATATGAAAAATGAATTTACTTTGTTGTCAAATAATAAACTCCTTGGAAAGTGTTGGTATGGACGGCACCCATGGATTTGGTTAGCCATGGAATGTGAAATTATGGTGGAAAAGGGAATAAACTTTACTTTCTGTTTGGGAACCGCCTATGATATATAGCATGGAAAGTATTGGGAACTACTCGATCGTTTTTGTTGATAGGGAAGGCATGCCACCCAAAATGTTTTATCTCTATCTTTTTTCGCTTTGAGCTCTGCCACCTCTACAAATCCCTACTTCCCTCTGTGAAGGGCCTTTCTATTTACTTTATGCAATTTTTATTTTTATTTGTGTCTCCATCTTCTCTTATAAATCACCAACTAAGGGGAACTATGATCGTACTTGAGCATGGGTGTAGCTAATATGCGAGTGTGTTTCATGAATGGATCAATGATTGAGCATAATGGGCTAGGGATAACTTGCTTTAGTGTTGATATTTTGAAATACATGGTTGCTTGTTGATATGCTTGAGTATTGAAATCTTCATACCAAACTAGACTATTGCTTTGAATCATATAAAAAGTCCAAATGTCCATTCTATGAAAGAAAACAATATGTGATGAACATGATAGGCAACATTCCACATCAAAAATTCTGTTTTATCATTTACCTACTCGAGGATGAGCAATAATTAAGCTTTGGGATGCTGATACGTCTCCAACGTATCAATAATTTTTGATTGTTCCATGCTGTTATATTATCATTCTTGGATGTTTTACAATCGTTTTATAACAACTTTATATCATTTTTTGGGACTAACCTATTGACATAGTGCCAAGTGCCAATTGTTATTTTTTTGCTTGTTTTTTACTTCGCAGAAAATCAATACCAAATGGAGTCCAAACGCAGCGAAACTTTTTGGAGAATTTTTTGGACCAGAAGACACACGATGGGCCAAGGAAGTACTAGAGGGGGGCTCCAAGGGGAGCACAACCCACCTTGGCGCGCCCGGGGCCCCCCAGGCATGCCCTGGTGGGTTGTGCCCACCTCAGCCGCCTCCCGCACCGCCTCTTTGCTCTATAAATACCCCAAAAATCCAAAAACCCTAGAGGAGCCGATGAAACACAATTCCAGACGCCACAATTTCCAGAAACCACATATCCAATCTAGACACCATCACGGAGGGGTTCATCATCCTCATTCGTGCCTCTCCGATGATGCGTGAGTAGTTCATTGTGGACTTACGGGTCCGTAGTTAGTAGCTAGATGGCTTCCTCTCTCTCTCTCTCTTTTGATTCTCAATACAATGGTCTCTTGGATATCTATTTGATGTAACTCATTTTGCAGTGTGTTTGTTGGGATCCGATGAGCTTTGAATTTATGATCGGATCTATTTTATCCATGAAAGTTATTTGAGTTTTGATCTCTTATATTCATGATTGCTTATATAGCCTTGTATTTCTTCTTCGAAACCTTGGTTTAGTTAGGCCAACTAGATCAATTTTTCTTTCCATGGGAAGAGGTGCTTTGTGATGGGTTCGATCTTGCTCAATCCCAGTAATAGAAGGGGACATGACAGTATGTATCATTGCTATTAAGGATAACAATATGGGGTCTATTCCTACATGAATAGATCTTGTCTACATCATGTCATCCACTGATACAACAAGGTGTTATACAAACCGTTTTTAACCCCTTTCCGCGACGGCATTTGGAACCGTCACCAAGTGAGTGTGGGTGATATGGGGGTCCTTCCCACACGACCCAAAAACCATCGAGGATATGCCCCCCTGGAACACACGCTCGGCAAAATTAGGTTGTGTGCGACCGGCGAGCGATCAAATACGGTTATACGTATAGTAGTGCTAAAAATACAATTATACAGGCGAAATCGTTTCCGGTCGTAAGTATATCCCACACAGTCGCTCCAAGGTAAATGTTTCCGTTCGCAGGTACATCACACACGATATTAACAATTTTATCGTTTGCATTATTTAATACATCACACATGGTGTGTAGAAGAAACTATGTGTCAAAGGTTGTCCATAACACATAGTTTTTATGTGGTAAACGTTTGCGCAAGGTGGCCTAACGCAAAAAAAATTCAAGAGAAGGCCGTGTGTGATTGTTCATTGATCCAACATGGTTTATTCCCAGAAACTATGTTCGTTGCTTGAGGTCATCGCCCACGGTATTTTCTCAATAACCGTTTTCAATAGCAAAACCCAATTAGCAGGCTAATTCGCCAATAGCAGGCTAATTACCCTATTATTAATAATCCATTTATTGATCTAATTGACATTCATATTAAGAACATAATATATTTCATTTCCATATTAAGGAAGCAGGATTTCATAATTGAAATACATCAGAGTACAACATGATATAGCTTCAGCACTCAGCTACCCCATTACACAACTACACCAGCACCAAGTTTCACATGCAACATGTAGAACCTTTCGAAATTAGCATCATAGACGGTACATAGACAGATGCATCCCATATGGAAAACTGCTGAAGCGGAAGGCGAATATTGAGCCTTCATTCATGTTGAAGGTCTTTGCAACTTTACGCCAGTGCATGTGGATGATTGACCATCTGTCCTTCATCCTCTTCAGGAACACTTCGATATTGAACCGTGGGTGTTGTATGAAAACCTTCCTCACCTCCTGACCATGGAGGTGGTTTGAGAGGTGATCATCAGTGAACTGCTTTGGAAAGGCCTGAAAATAAGGATGTGCATAAATATCTTCTCTATATTGGAAATGGGGCAAAGGAATAAAAAAGGCAAGGTATAATAGTTAGTACCATCTTGTAGTGAACTGATGTATTCTTCATTGTGCAGACAAAGATCTTGTTGTTTTTTGTCGCTAATTTCTTTATCCTAACAATCTTTCCGAGTTTCTTGATTTGATTGATATTCATGGACAACTCATTTTCCCATATGCAAAAGGGTCGAACAGTGGGTCAAAACCTCTTACAGCAGGACCTACATGTGCAAGACCAAGTTGTTAAAAACATAAATATTAGAATGGTTCCTGCAATTGCACAATAATGTGCTATTAGACAACGGACCATGCACGTGCTGACCTCAATTTTTAACCTCAGTGCTTCCCATTGTTTCCTTGCAACACATATAAGGTAGTTAGTCATCAGGTTAAGTAAGGGTTCGCATGCTATCAGTAAAATATGTTGATGAAAAATAAGCACATTGCAGATTTATCAGATTAATTCAAGCCACATGGAAAACCCATTTATCCAAACCAAGCATGATTAAGAACTAGGAAATATAGCACTTGTATATGTTTCTCATGTATTAAGTGCAGCCAAATTCGATTTATTCCTCACATGCACAACAATACAAAATTCTACCCACGACAATTGGACATTGCATTACAGAATTGTACCAAGCAGTTAACTAAACACCACAACATATGAACCAAATGTTAACTCAGCACCACATTGCACAATATAACATACTCCTAATAGAAGATCAAATAGCTAACCAAACCAAGCATGCGTAACAACTTGGAAATATGGCAATTGTATTTGTTTCTCATGTATTTACTACAGCCAAATTCAATTTATTCCTCAAATGGTATATAATAACAGAATGCACCCACAACAATTGAACATCGCATTGCAGAATTGAACCAAATAGTTAACTAAACACCACAACAAATGAACCAAACATTAACTGAGCACCACATTGCACAATATAACATACTCCTAATAGAAGATCAGACAGTTAACCAAACCAAGCATGCTTAACAACTTGGAAAAATAGCAACTGTATTTGTTTCTCATGCATTCAGTATAGCCAAATTCGATTTACTTCTCACAAGGTATACAATAACAGAATGCTCCCACAACTATTGAACATGGCATTGCAGATTGAACCAAATAGTTAACTAAACACCACAACACAAATGAATGAAACGTTAACTGAGCACCACATTGCACAGTGTATAACCAAACCAAGCATACTTGACAAATTGGAAATATAGCAATTGTATTTATTTCTCATGTATTTTGTAAAGATAATTTCGATTTATTTCTCACATGGAAGACAATACAAAATTGGAGCCTGAAGATTTGAACATCACATTTGCAGAATTGAACCAAACAGTTAACTGAAGATGACAACTAATTAACCAAACAATTAATAAGTGAGCACCACACTACACGACATATAGAACATATAAACTAGAGCAATAGATTGCATGGTAAAATTAGATAGAACAATTCACTAGAATTTGTTAAGGAAAGGCGGGAGAAACACACGCAACGGGTAAACCGAGCATGCTTAACCAGCATAGCTAGAAAATGAAAAGGTGCTCCTCCAAGATCTGGGGGTCGGCACGAATGGCAGCCATCACGACCTCATCCGCGTGTGCGGCCTGGATTTGCTTCTCCGCTGCCAAATGCACTTTGACCTCCTGGCTATATTGCATGCACCATGGCTTAGGGAGTCACTTATTTGGTGGAGGGGTCGATGATTTGGGTGGAAGGTGTCGCGCCGGCGGTCGGGGCATGTGGGATGTGGAACAAGGAGGAGGATGGGGGTCGGGTGTGGATTACCTGCCTGGATAGACGAGGCCGAGTAGCGTGAAGGACGGTCGCCGACGAGGAGGCGGTGATGCAAGAAAGGAGAGAAGGTTTCAACTTGGAAAGGAAGGCAGAAACAGGGGAGATGTGGCTTTTGGTAAGGGGAGGGGGTGGGGAGGTAGATATTTCCGCGGAAGCCGAAAATTTTGAATCGGTTCAGCGAAAAAACTGGCACACAAAGTGTCATCAGACACGGTCCCTTATTCAGAACTGTGTACGATATGTGAACATCACAAACAATTCAGATAGCTTAACCCGTGTGTGATGAGTTTGAACGTCAAAAGTTTTGGTTCCAATTTCCCTGGTTAAAGTGGTCATCCACGTCATTGCATAATTTGGGTACACATCACACCCACACTTCTTAATCGAGCAAGTTCATTAATTAAACAGAGCTAGCTGGCCTAAACATTACTCTAACGAATTAACGACCGGCGCTCTTAATTAAACAAAACAAAGAGTACTTCTACGACTGGTGCTCGTCGATCTCCGCCGCCTCCTCCATGTCCAGCTCGCGCCCGACGGTTCGTGGGGAAGGGGCTCCATGGCATCCATTGCACCATACTCGGCAAGCATCTCGCCATCTGTGTCCACCATCTCTTTGGAAAAGGCAGCCACGAGCTGGGCGTGGGCGGCCGCGATCTAGGCTTGTACGGGCTCCATTATCGCAAGGTATACGGCAGAGGAACGAATGGCTGCTCGAACGCTCTCGGCGATTGCCAACTCTTCGGTTGTGGGTTGCCGACCATTGTCGGAGAAGCTTCGCTCGATTTGTGCGGTGACCGCCATGAGCTGGGCATGGGCGGCCTCCATCAGGGCTAAGGCCGCAGGTATGGAACGTTCAGCTTTTGTGCCTATCTCACCAGTTGCTATCCCCAAGGCAGATGTTGCTGTCGCCACCTGAGAAGCAACAACGGTCGTTTGGGCTGCCTTGGCCACCCGGTCGCAGATTGCAGCCGCGCTCATGCACCTTGTTAGCACGCGCATGGTGGCTGCAGCCACGCTTTCGTCGGAGTGGGCCACCGAAGTTACCCTCACGATGCGGGTCCATGTCCCCATCTTTCATCAGCGTCGATTGAATAGTGAAATGATATTTGGGAAGCGAGCTAGTGTGCTTGACACGCCAGCTATAGACTGTAGCCAATGCACCTTCTCGCGTAAGCCTACACCGATGGTGCTCCAGGATATTTTGTACTACATCTTGATTGTGTGGTATCTACTTGTTTTTTCATCTTGATTTGAATTACATAATGGGGTCACAGCGGGAATGGATGGTGTTTGAATTGCTAGACCTTTTATCTGCAGTGAACATGCAACTATATGTGTGTCATAAAAAATTTGGAATTATTCAGGGTTTGTTTGGAATTTTTATACATTAAATTGGTTTTCTAGCCATTTCAGGTGCACAATTCAAAATTAAAACACATGCACATGCTCCGGTGCACCAACATGGGTTGTAAAATCATATATGTGTCCATGGGTTTATGCTTATGTCCCATGCAAGAAATGGGGATGAATTTGGAACACCACGGCACTGTGGCTCTCCGGCAAATGTTGAGGTACTTGCTTTTGTAATTCCAGTAAATCCAAAACCCGTCTGAAATTCATGAACCTTGGCATGCTATCATGGAATGGCATCAACATGCTGGGGTAAAAACTATTGTCCCATTTGGGGCAGGTTATGGTATAAGCTTCTCACAAACCAGAGCTTCTCACAAGAAGCCTCATGGTTCCTTTAGGGAAACGTGTCACCTTTGTGGACAAAACGATATTCGTCGCCTCTTCTTCCTTTCAATTTTTTTCCTGGTGTCAACATAGAACAACAGGAGTGTCGTGTTAAATTTTGGATTTTTTCGGGGATCGTTTGGACAATTTTATACGTTAATTGAGTTTTCTAGGCATTTATGTGCATAATTCAAAATTGAACTACATGCACAGTTGTGGCACCCCAGCTCAGAGCAACCGGTTTACCTTGCATTGCCAACCCAGAGATCATGACTTCTGGCAATACACAACATCTTGGTACAGAAAATCACCACTTTATTGAAACAAGCGGAAGCATAGTGTGATATTACATCAAGTAGCGAGGCCAAGCGGCACACTCTGTGCAACTGAACAATATGTACATTATTTAGTGAACATAAAGGGGCCTCGAGCACGACATCTACACGGCAGTAGCACAACGACATAGCGGGACTCCATAGCACAGGGACAATGATATGGACACGATCTAGACATGGCAGCACTCCGATCCGGTTAGACTTTCCTAAAATCTGGCATAACACGCCAGGTCAGTACATTGAATGTACTTGCAAGCTCACAGCAAGCATAACCATAATGACAAACAATATCATGACATTTAATCAAGTTAAATGCAAACAACAACATGCTACTCATGCAGTGAAACCAAAATTGTGTACTGAGTCACTCGGACTCTCTTAACAACGGGTTGCCTCGCAACCAAACAGTGATCATAACGGATCACAAACGGAACCATACTCAGTTCAACGGGTTACCTTGTAAACAAACGGTGATCACTCACGGATCACAAATGATACCACAACAGTCAGCCTCACTGACATCATCATGACTCAACCAGTGCAATGCAAATAACTTAGTGTGCAAGATTTCTTTATAAAAGTTGATCCATGGTGTGACATACTTATGAACTGGGCCCTTATCCATGGGCGCGGCTATCGATAGATTAATACACTCTGCAGAGGTAGCGCATTTACCCACACCACGGAACCCATGGCCTCGCACTCCCATTCGGGCGTACCAACGACATTCCGACAGAACTCTCCCATTGTCATGACACTCTTTCGGCCACTTCGACCAACTCCCCACTGGGATAAGTTATGGGTGGCCCCAGTCTACCAAAAGGAAACAAAACAACCACCATCGTGGCAAATAAATGGTCCCAAACAGGGACAAGGTACCTGAGGGAGTCCTGTACTATGGGGTCCTCGGGAAGCCGGCCTGTGTGACATGGGCCAGACTGATGGGCCGTGAAGATATGATGTCTACTACGCAACCTTCTTCTTGTAGACGTTGTTGGGCCTACAAGTGCACAGGTTTGTAGGACAGTAGCAAATTTCCCTCAAGTGGATGACCTAAGGTTTATCAATCCGTGGGAGGCGTAGGATGAAGATGGTCTCTCTCAAACAACCCTGCAACCAAATAACAAAGAGTCTCTTGTGTCCCCAACACACCCAATACAATGGTAGATTGTATAGGTGCACTAGTTCAGCGAAGAGATGGTGATACAAGTGCAATATGGATGGTAGATATGAGTATTTGTAATCTTAAATAATAAAATCAGCAAGGTAACTAATGATAAAAGTGAGCGTAAACGGTATTGCAAT
Source organism: Triticum aestivum (assembly GCF_018294505.1). NCBI lineage: Eukaryota > Viridiplantae > Streptophyta > Magnoliopsida > Poales > Poaceae > Triticum > Triticum aestivum. The sequence continues at coordinate 286,981,724 of NC_057801.1, forward strand.
GGTAGGAAACAAGGCATAGGGTTCATACTTTCACTAGTGCAAGTTATCTCAACAGTAATAACATAGATAGATCATATAACAATCCCTCAACATGCAACAAAGAGTCACTCCAAAGCCACTAATAGCGGAGAACAAACGAAGAGATTATGGTAGGGTATGAAACCACCTCAAAGTTATTCTTTCGGATCAATCTATTCAAGAGTTTGTACTAGAATAACACCTTAAGACACAAATCAACCAAAACCCTAATGTCACCTAGATACTCGATTATCACCTCAAGTATCCGTGGGCATGATTATACGATATGCATCACACAATCTTAGATTCATCTATCCAACCAACATAAAGTACTTCCAAGAGTGCCCCAAAGTTTCTACCGGAGAGTCAAGATGAAAACGTGTGCCAACCCCTATGCATAGGTTCATGGGCGGAACCCGCAAGTTGATCACCAAAACATACATCAAGTGGCACGTGATATCCCATTGTCACCACAGATAAACACGGCAAGACATACATCAAGTTTTCTCAAATCATTAAAGACTCAATCCGATAAGATAACTTCAAGAGGGAAACTCAATTCATCACAAGAGAGTAGAGGGGGAGAAACATCATAAGATCCAACTATAATAGCAAAGCTCGCGATACATCAAGATCGTGCCATAGAGAGAACACGAGCGAGAGAGATGAAACACATAGCTACTGGTACATACCCTCATCCCCGAGGGTGAACTACTCCCTCCTTGTTATGGAGAGCGCCGGGATGATGAAGATGGCCACCGGTGATGGGTTCCCCCTCCGGCAGGGTGCCGGAATAGGCTCCCGAAGGGTTTTTGGTGGCTACAGAGGCTTGCAGCGGCGGAACTCCCGATCTATCTTCTGTTTCGATGTTTTTAGGATACGTAGGCTTAGATAGGCGAAAGAAGTCGGTCGGGGGAGCCTCGAGGGGATCACGAGAGTGGAGGGCACGCCAAGGGGGGTGGGCACGCCCCCCTTACTCGTGGCTTCCTTGATGCTCCCCTGGCTTGCACTCCAAGTTTTCTGGGTTGCTTCTGTTCCAAAAATAACTTTTCCGAAGGTTTCATTCCATTTGGACTCTGTTTTATATTCCTTTTTTTGAAACACTGGAATAGACAATAAAACAACAATATGGGCTGGGCCTCCGGTTAATAGGTTAGTCCCAAAAGTAATATAAAAGTGTATAATAAAGCCCGTAATCATCCAAAACACATAATAATATAGCATGAATGCTTCATAGAGTATAGATACGTTGGAGACGTATCAAGATACGAGATAGAAGGACCTCCCCCATGTCCGGATGGGACTCTCCTTTGCGTGGATGGCAAGCTTGGCGTTCAGATCATGTACCTTCCTTTCTCTGTAACCGAATCTGTATAACCCTAGATCCCTCCGGTGTATATATAAACCGGAGGGTTTTAGTCCATAGGGGCGATCACAATCATACAGGCTAGACATCTAGGGTTTAGCCATTATGATCTCGAGGTAGATCAACTCTTGTAACCCCTATACTCATCAAAGTCAATCAAGCAGGAAGTAGGGTATTACCTCCATTAAGAGGGCCTAAACCTGGGTAAACATCGTGTCCCCTGCCTCCTTGTTACCTTCGATCCTTAGATGCATAGTTCGGGACCCCCTACCCGAGATCTACCGGATTTGACACGGACATTGGCGCTTTCATTGAGTGTTCCACAGTGTCGTCACCAGAAGGCTCGATGGCTCCACCAATCATCCACAACAATAGCGCCTTGAGGGAGACTTTTCTCCCCGGCCAAATCTTTGTATTCGGTGGCTTTGCATTGTGTGCCAATTCGATTGGCCATCTGGAGCAGATCGACAGCTACACCCCTGGTCATCAGATCAGTTTCAGAAACCTAAACTACGTTGCTGATATCCGAGGAGACTTGATCTTCCAAGGGTTCACGACGTCAACCGCAGCTCCGGCCTCAGATCCGAAACTCCTTGCCGAGTCCGAAGACGGGAGTTTAGAGCCCGCTAGACTCTCCGCAAACATAGAGCTCAACACTGGAGATACGGAGGGGATCGTTTCATCGGCCAGCCCAGAATCACTCTAGGCTCCCTCTATCCTCATCGAGCCGGACTCACCTCCGTACACCAGCTCCGAACTCTCGAGGTCTATGTTATACGAGCTCGGCCAAGGAACTCATGTCCCGCCCCGCTCCACAGATTCTCGCTTCCCTGTCCAAACCTCACCCTTAAACGAGGCTCTGGACTTAATGCAATCTCTCGCCATTACTCTGAAGACATCGCCGGCATGGACGACAATGCCGGAGAAGAGCAAAGCCAGAACCCTCTTACCGGACGCTGGATAGCTACTTCCACATATGACGTATACATGGTGGACACCCCGAAAGAGGATGACGATGAAGGGGGGAAGGGTTCACTCGAAAACAAGCCTCCCATGGCACCACCAAAGCATCAACATAAACGGTGCAGCTCTAAATGGCGGCACGAAAAAGACAGCAATACCGGTACAGGAGACAACAGTACTCTAGATAACACCGAAGATCAAGAAGCCCCTATCGAACCAACATCCGAGCATGATGATTGGGAGGAAGGGCAAGTCAACCCCGACGATTCCATCGGGAACAAGGGCTCAGAGGATAGTAATTACTTACCGACCTCCGAAGAGGAAGAGAGCCTCAGCGATGAAGAATTCATCGTGCCAGAGGAACCCCTCAAACAAGAGCGCTTTAAGCGCTGGCTAATAGCCATTGCAAGAAGCCTGAAAAAGAGGCAACAACAGCTTCAAGCTGTCAGGATCTGCTCAATGACAGATGGACTGATGTCCTGGCAGCCGAGGAATACGGCCTCGAACACCCAACCAAGAGTTACCCAAAGCGCAAGCTGCTACCCCAATTTGACGACAAGGCCCGAGAGCCTATACCGCCAACGCGAAACGCTATAGACGGGAGTGACCGACCACCACGCAGCCAGTACAGAGTGGCATCTCAAGCCGAACACTAGCCTGCACCACCCCGCCATAAAGGCAGAGAGACAACACAGCCGCAAGATACCCTTACCTACGACAGGACCTCGCTAATAGAGCCAGTCAGACTAGATCAATATATGGATCAAAGGGGCGTGCCCCAACGCGAGAAGATGGCCATCAAGCCTGGTGCGACAAGCACAAATTCACTCGGGCCGAAAACCGCATACGGACTCCATCCGAACTGCATCGTGACGTTGCCCGATATAGAGGCGCCGCACATCCCCTATGCTTCACTGATGAGGTAATGGAGCACCAGTTCCCAGAACGGTTTAAACCCGTGAACATCAAGTCATACGATGGTACAACAGATCCTGTAGTGTGGATTGAAGATTTCCTTCTCCACATTCACATGGCCCGCGGTGATGATCTACATGCCATCAAATACCCCCCCCCCTCAAACTTAAGGGACCAACTCGCACTGGTTAAACAGCCTCCCAGAAAACTCTATTGGAAGCTGGGAAGACCTGGAGGATGCCTTTAGAGACAACTTCCAGGGCACTTATATCCGGCCTCCAGACGCTGATGACCTCAGTCACATAGTCCAGCAGCCCGGAGAGTCAGCCAGAAAATTCTGGACTCGGTTCCTAATCAAAAAGAACCAAATTGTTGACTGTCCGGACGCCGAGGCTCTAGCAGCCTTCAAACATAGCATCCGCGACGAATGGCTTGCCCAACACCTCGGCCAAGAAAGTTCGAAGTCCATGGCAGCCCTCACATCACTCATGACCCACTTTTGCGCAGGCGAAGATAGCTGCCTTGCCCGTAGCAGCAACAGTACCAGCAATCCTGGAACTTCCGAAGTAAGAAACAGAAACCGCAGGCCCCGACGCAATAAAAACAAGTGTCGGAGCAACACTGAAAATGCTAAAGACACAGCGGTCAACTCTGGATTCAGTGGCTCCAAGACCGGTCAACGGAAGAGGCCATTCAAAAGAAACAAAGATGGTTCATCTAGCCTAGACCGAATACTCGATCGACCTAGCCAGATTCACGGAACCCCTGACAAGCCTGCTAACCATACCAACAAAAGTTGTTGGGTCTTTAAACAGGCTGGTAAGTTAAACACCGAGCACACAGGGAAAGGGTTGCCCAGTGAGGATCATGATGAGGAGCCTCGCCCACCAAACACAGGGGGACAGAAGAAATTTCCCCCCGAGGTCAAGACGGTGAACATGATATACGCTACTCACATCCCCAAAAGGGAGCGCAAGCGCGCGTTAAGGGACGTATATGCGATAGAGCCAGGCGCCCCAAAATTCAACCCATGGTCAGCATGCCCGATCACTTTTGATCGCAGGGACCATCCGACCAGTATCCATCATGGAGGTTCGGCCGCATTGGTCCTCAGAATGAAATAAGTTATATATGAAAATTGATCAGAAACCCAGAAGAAGGTCATCGCCGGAGAAGATGGCCAAGAAGAATGGCAAGGAGGCCAGAGGTGGCCTGCATCGTAAGGGTGCTTCGGACGCTGTATCCAAAGACACAGAGACCGCCTCCTCTCATGACGAAGATGTAGAGGAGGAAGAGAGCAACTCTCCCCCTAAGGGGGGGAACAAGAAAAGAGCAGCTTCCGCGGACCTGGAGGCAGAGTTGACCGAGAAGGGAAAACCCTCCCTTTCGGACGATTCCAAAGCGGATGCCGATGCCATCCCTGAGTGGCACCCTAGGCCGAAGCCCTTGGCCGGATCGTAAGTATCACTGAGTGGCACCCCCATCTATCTTTTTCTTAACTTCATTTTCCATTTTCAGGTTCCTTACAACCCACATCACCTTTTCATGGTGTCAAGGGCCCTTTTACCAGCCCCTTATGAAAACTTATTCATTAATCCTCTCAAAGGATCACAAACCAAGGCGAAAAGCAGCACAGATGTACGGCGGAGTACCTAAAGGATCTTTCAAGATCACCTCCTCTCCTTTTCTAATACATGTGCATAGCTTTCCCTTTCGCTCGGCATGTAAAATAGCCTCAATGCTTATAGCATTATCTTTACAAATACGTTTTGACGTATCAATTAGACTATAGTGAAACAGTTTTTCGCCCAAACTATATGGTATTCGCTTATTCCCTATTCTGTATTCTTTCTTCTTTTTCATCTGATTGCCACGTACACCTAGGCATGACCTAAATTGCCAGGGGCTCCATTCAGCCGCGTACATTTCTTAAATTTACCATAAGTCCGAACACTTCCACAAGTGTAATTTGGCGTCCCGAATCTAGCATTATATGCATCGGCTCCGAATCATATTCTGGGTCAATAGTTGGGATGGCCAGCTCCTATGATTACTACCTTATGTTCCGATTGTTCTGCTAAGGAAGTAAAGGGGGAACTACTGTGATTGTGTTATCTGGTTAGCCGGATAAACACCTCAGTAGAGAAAGCCGAAAACTGACTGACATGATGCAGCGAGAGCTGGTCAGCTATTCGGTGACTTAGTATAAATCTCTTGTGATTTTTTTCGTGTCATACGAAGGAATGGTTTTTACCTGGTCAGGTGTCTATAGCACCCGAGTTCGGATCACCGAACAATACCAGGGGCTGCGCCTACAGTCTTATTATCAAACTCCTATGGCTAAGTGAGAGCGATAAAGCCGTATAGTCTGATTGCCTGGTTCGCCACACTAGCACCTCCTTCAAGGACCAAGTCGTTGAGTTAAGTGTGTTTTTGTGCTGTTCCGAACACCCCCGTAGTATCTACGTGAGGGGCTAAAGTCGACGACTGGCCAACTCTCAGATTCAATAAACGGCCACAATGGAGGATAAATAATTTCAAATGAAACAAGACTAAAATTACACAAACACCCTGTTTTCATCATACAAAGTTTGGGCAGCATGGATACATTCATTCAAAAATGATGTCCTTCGAACACAGGCCCTCTACAATGCGGGATCCTTCAAGGACGTTGTTGAAATATTTCTCCGGCGTACGATGCTCCTTCCCTGCGGGTGGTCCCTCGGTGGCAAGACTGGTGGCATTCATCTTCGCCCACTGCACCTTGACACGGGCGAAGGCCATCCAGGCACCTTCGATACAGACTGACCGCTTTATAGCATCAAGCCATGGGCAGGCAGCGACCAGCCGCTTTAAAAGCCCAAAGTAGCTACTAGGTATTGGTTCGGCTGGCCAAAGACGTACTATGACATCCTTCATGGCTAGTTCGGCCATCCTATGTAGCTCGGTCAGCTGTTTTAGCTGATCACTAAGGGGCAAGGGCTGCTCTGGCGCAAGGTACTGCGACCAGAACAGTTTCTCTGTTGAGCTTCCCTCTTCAGCTCGGAAGAAATTCGCAGCATCCGCAACACTTTGGGGCAGATCCGCAAACGCTCCTGGAGAACTCCAAATGCGTGTCAGAAAGGTGTACTTTCTCCTTACGAATTTGCTTTTCATATTAAAAGCTTTACCCGCCGCGATCTGCTTGGCTTCTCGAATTTCCTGACAAGCGCCTTGGGCTTCAACCCGGGCCTCCTTCACACTTCGGATCATTGTAGCAAGTTCAGAGTCTTGATCCGACACCTTGTGCTCCAAGGACTCACATTTTCTTATAGCATCAGTGAGCTCTTGTTGGACTTCATCCAACCTTGCCTCATGCTTTTGGCGGGCAGCTCGTTCCTCGTCCGCCTCCTTTTTGGCCTTGGCCAGCACGCTCCTGAGGGCCTCGACCTCCGACGTGTCAACTATGAGCATAATCATAAAGCTCAGTCAGATAACAAATTGGATGTCATATTATTTTAGATATGCTTTAGTATTGCATACCTTGCTTTTCTTCCAACTTCCGCCTTAGTTCGGACACTTCGGCGGCATGTGAGGTTGTCGCTCACATCGCAGCATGTTCATCAAAATAAACATATATGTTAGCTCCTGCCAAGTATTATTCGATCCTTTGTTCTGCCTTTCTTCACAAACGCCGAACAGAGTCTCATGGGCTACTATCTATACATAGGTTTTCCTTTTGCAAATAGTCAAAAATATATTACGTCACATACCTCAAAGCCTCTTAGAAGGCTGGTGTAGGCTTGGTTTAATCTGCTCTTAGCGGGCCGAACCCTTTCAACCACTGTACCTGTAAGGGTACGGTGTTCCTCCACGATGGAAGCACTATGAAGTGCTTCCACCAGGGTGTCCGGCGCCTCCGGATTGACAGAGGACGCCTGTGGAGATGGCGCGGCCCCTGCCCTCGAAGAAGACCGCTGGTCCGATTCTTAAGCCGTATGGGTCTCCGGAATAATACTCGGTTGGGGGCCGAATTGAGCATGGCCCCCGTCGTCGGTCTCCATGGGGGTTGATTTCCCCCTCTCTTCGGCAACAAAGGTATTACCCTCCGTCGCCACCTTCACGGCCTCCTGTACCTCCCCATGACCTAGAGAAGTTATTTGGGACAACACTTCGGTGTTGTCCGTAGCAGTGGGTGGAGAGATCTGCGGAGGCGACTCGCTCTCCATCGCGTTCGGCCCTAGCGAATTCCCAGACGACGACGATCACAGGGGAAGATCACGAGCCGAACTACAAATATGAAACTTAGTATGTTAAAATAAAAAGGCATAAATTCGGATATATATATGATGTCTTCAGATACTTACGATCCGGCCAAGGACTTCGGCCTGGGGTGCCACTCAGGGATGGCATCGGCATCCGCTTCAGAATCGTCCGAAAGGGAGGGTTTTACCTTCTTGGTCAACTCTGCCTCCAGGTCCGTGGAAGCTTCTCTTTTCCTCTCCCCCCCCCTAGGGGGAGAGTTGCTCTCTTCCTCCTCTACATCTTCGTCATGAGAGGAGGAGGCCTGCGTGTCTCTGGACATGGCATCCAAAGCACCGTTACGACGCAGGCCTCCTCTGGCCTCCTTGCCCTTCTTCTTGGCCTTCTTCTCCGGCGCCTGATACGGCGTCGGAACCAGCATCTTCCTCAGCAAGGGGGTGGCCTAGTCCTCGGGCAGCGGAGCCAAACATTTGATCTGCTCCGCCTTCTTCATCCAGCCCTATGGGAATAAGAAAGTTCAATATACTCCTTGGATTTGCAAATAAAAGTTATCATAAAACTTACGGGAGTGGTCGAACGTGCGTAGTCAAGGCCGCGGTCTTCCCACGACTTTTGAGCCTTGAAGAGCAGCTTCCATATGTCTTTGTGCGTCGTGCCGAAGAACCGCTGCAGGTCCAAGGACCGGCCGCGTAGAATTCCCAAATATGTTGAGTCTGGCGTTGACAAGGGAGAATCCAGCCAAAAAGCATCACCTGGATCACACTGGTGAGGCTAGTGTTCTTGTTTATCATGCCATTGACGCGGCTCTCCAGCGTAGTCACCTTGTCAGGCGAATCCCAATCTAGGCCTTTATTGATCCAGGATGTAAGCCGCATCGGGGGCCCAGATTTGAACTCAGGAGCGGCGGCCCATGTGGCGTTGCGGGGATCCGTGATATAGAACCACCCCTGCTACAATCCCTTGACGGATTCCACAAAGGTCCCCTTTGGCCAGGTGACATTGGGGAGTTTGCTCACCATGGCTCCGCCGCACTCCGCGCATTGGCCTTCGACCACCTTCGGCTTCACATTGAAGACCTTAAGCCATAGGCCGAAGTGGGGAGGGACGTGGAGGAATGCATCGCACACGACGATAAACGCCGAAAGATTAAGGAAGGAATTTGGGGCTAGATCATGAAAGTCTAACCCATAGTAAAACATGAGACCACGGGCGAAAGGATGAAGGGGAAACCCTAGTCCACGAAGGAAATGGGGGATGAACACTACCCTCTCATTAGGCTTCGGACTGGGAATGATCTGCTTTTTGGCAGGGAGCCGGTGGATTATATCTGTGGCCAGGTACCCAGCTTCCCGGAGCTCCTGGATGTTCTCCTCTGTAACAGAGGAAGCCATCCACTTGCCCTGTGCTCCAGATCCGGACATGGCTGGGGGATTTGGTGGCAACGGAAAAGATTAGGACTTGGGCACTGGAGCTCGAATGGCGAATGAGCTGAGGAGGAATAAGGCGTGGGGTAAAAAGACAGACCCTTATCTTCTTATAAAGGCAATGGATGTCAAGCTCCCCCTCACAAGCCTTAAATCTCGCCTATTCCCAAGGGGACGTGTGAATGACACGGTTAGATTACCCAAACCCCTGTTAATGAGAATCCCGTGATAAGAGGACACGGTCTCTCCTTTGACAAGACATGTCAATGGCCGTGTCACGAAATGCGAAACGGGGCTGTAAAACGGTTCAGAATGCTAACAAGGCCAGGACATAACGCCTCGCTGGAAAAATCGCCTATGGACGTGACTTATTCCGTTTCGCATATTTTTCCCCTTACAGCTTAAGGCCGTAATTGTCTAATAAAGTCGGATACAACTATTTTGCATGGAGGGCTGCGTTGGAGTATTCAGAGAAGGAACCTGCCTTGCAATGTCGAAGACAATCTATGCGCTGAATATATCGTCATTGAAGCCCTGTTCAAGGGCTACTGAGCGAGTGCTGGGCTATGGGGTCCTCGGGAAGCCGGCTTACGTGACATGGGTCGGACTGATGGGCCGTGAAGATACGAGATAGAAGGACCTCCCCAGTGTCCGGATGGGACTCTCCTCTGCGTGGATGGCAAGCTTGGCGTTTGGATCATGTACCTTCCATTCTCTGTAACCGACTCTGTACAACCCTAGATCCCTCCGGTGTCTATATAAACCGGAGGGTTTTAGTCCATAGGGGCGATCACAATCATACAGGCTAGACATCTAGGGTTTAGCCATTATGATCTCGAGGTAGATCAAGTCTTGTAACCCCTATACTAATCAAAGTCAATCAAGCAGGAAGTATGGGATTCCATTAAGAGGGCCCGAACCTGGGTAAACATCGTGTCCCCTGCGTCCTTGTTACCTTTGATCCTTAGACGCATAGTTTGGGACCCCCTACCCGAGATCTGCCGGTTTTGACACCAACAGTACCATAACAACAACTGGCTCACAAGGTTATGTCTGCTTACTGGGCCAGGGTAACACATGCCCATAACCTTCCCTCATTGGAGGCATCAACAAAAGGCATGACAACGGGCCGACTAATGGCCTCCCCATACTAAGGAAAATGTGGTTATACTTGTCAGCCTGATTCAGTGGCACAATGACCCGACCAACTTTATGTTCAAGTTCAATTATCATCAGGTTTAACTTGAAATAAAATGCTCGTGTCACTATATGACATGCTTATGCAACCATATATCATGCATCATATATCATTTAGAAACAACAGATCAACCTCATTCAAAGTTCTACTTGCACAAACTCATCTTTCAACATTTCTGGTCCTTACTTACTGGTCATCTATACTCACCACTTTTTAGTTGGCATTTATCATACGAAACTCATCATGGATATAAGGAAAATAATACTAATGCTCATATTACTAAAGTCATGACAAACTCACTTAGTAAAGTCATGAAAAACTCACTTAGTCTCACTACTCAAGCTATATCTCACTAGTTCAAGCATTCATTTATGTTAACTAAGCATCTTGATCATGACAAAATAATAACACAAGCATTATTTATTTCAATACCATATGCAATGAATATCATATATATTCAAGTGGAAAATCATGGATATTGCAAAGACACCATGAAAATGTTGTTGTGGCTTGCCTTAGTGCAGAGGGGCTTCACAGTCCTCCATGATGCCTACAAGACAAGCTTCACCTTCTGAAAATAATTCAAATGACAAAAAGAAAATATCAAGAACACTTCTGAAAATTACCAGAAATTCTAGACAGTAGAGAAAAATCTCATCTTGGGTGTGCTGTACGGATTTTCCAGTAAGAATACAATGCAAAAAGAATCAACTCATTTGGACTTGTAGAATAAAAGTTATTGCATTTCAAAGTTTCTGTTATACTTTGAAATAGAAAAGAAAAAGAAAACATGGGGGGTGACGTCGAAGGCGTAAACCAGCGGGGTGCCACCACTTATACCGCTTCGGGCGCGGCATGAGTGGCTGACAGCGGGCCCCAGCGGTCAGGTCGGAGAGGGAGGGGGAGAGAAGCAGAGTCGAGCGGCGCGGCGGCAGCACTTTCTCCGGAGAGGAGTGACCGGCGATGAGATATGAGAGGATAGGAATGAACAAGAGATCGAGGCGCACCTACCCGTACCCGTAGCGTGGCTAGGGGTGGCTGGACGGGGTCGGAACGAAGCTCTCCAGCAGCGGCAGCGGGCGGAGCTCGTCAGAGATGGTGATTCCGGCGAGGCAGGGCCAGTCCAGCAGCTCCAACGGCACCAGCTCGCACCAGTGGACTACCACGGACACACCGGAGAAGTCAGTAGAGTTCGAGCGGCTCTGGAGAGGGAGGGGGTAGTGGACGGGGATCGCCGGCGAGCTCGGGGCGGGAACGGCGGTCAGACGCCTGCCCGGCTGGGCTGCGGCTTCCTACGGTGTTGTGGAGGTGTGGTGAGAGCGTGTGTGGAGAGAAACAAGCTCGGGGGGTTCTATTTATAGGCGAGGCCGAGGCGGGGATCGAGAGCTCTTCGGAGCTCTCTGGAGTGGTGCCCGGCAACGAATGGCATCAGTGAGAGGGGGAGAAGGCGCCGGAGATCACACGGGGACTGTAGGCGAGTAGCGACGAGCATAGGAGCGCGGTACTCGATGAGCACAGGGGCACGGGCGCATTGTTGGCTTGGCCGCGCCGTGCCCGTGCTCGCTGTGGCAAGCTCCGGTGTCGGCGAGTGCCAGGGCGGGGTTAAGGAGGTGCAGATGAGGATGGGGGCACGGTTTGGCAAGGTGCGGCGGCCGCGGCATCGAGCACATGCAAAACAGAGACGCTGGCGCACCGCAGAGCATGTCGGCCGCATGCGAACCCCCTTGGACGAACGTGGTCACGACGTGAACTTTGGCATCAGGAGCGCAAACACGATGTCTAGCGTGTAGTCCTTATTGGTTTTGGTTGTTTTGCATGGTTGGCTGGGTCACAGGTGAACTGTGTGAGTGGGTTTCTTCCTAGCAAGTTTCTGGACAAAAACTTGTGAGCTTTACTAAGAAAAATCTACTAAGAATTAAGGGTTGTGCTTTGGGGTTTAGCAATCTCTTAGGAAGGTAATGAGACTCATAAAAGATCAGCCCCAAAAGATCAAGCAAAAATATACTTGATGTGTTAAGTGTTCATTCTGTCCGGAAGAGAAATGATTTTATGTCGCAAAAATATTCCAAAAAGTTCTGCAATATTTTTTCTCAAGAAGGTTCCCTAGGGTTCAAAGAATATTTGTGAATTTATTCAGGATTTTAGGAGCAATAAAACTAGGGTTTTCTTTGGAGCATACTTCTCTAAAGTGATTTTCACGGAAGAAAATAAATATTTTTCTTTTATGAAAAATATTCCTTGTGCTTTCGATGGAGTTTTTCAGAGAAGGAAAGGCGAGTTAGAGGTGGATAGGTCACTTGGGTGAAAGTCAATGGTAGGACCAAGTGATCAAGTCCATGTGAATTGATTCAAAACTCCAAATCCAAAGCAAATGCAAAAGAAAGTCCGGAAAAGGAGAGAAAGAAAATCTAGGCTGTCACAAACCTCCCCCACTTAAGATGAATCTCGTCCTCGAGATTCAGTTGCTTCGGAAAACAATTCTGGGTAGGTTGTCCTTAAAAATTCCTCTCTTTCCCAGGTTTCTTCTTCTTCGGTGTAATGCTTCCAGTGGACCTTGTAAAACTTGATCGCTTTGCTGCGTGTGACCCTTTCTGCCTCATCCAAGATTCTGAATGGTCTCTCCTCATAAGTTAAATCCTTGGCAAGCTCAATTTCTGACATATCAGTCCTCTTCTCGGGTTGTGAAATACACCTTCTCATCTGTGATACGTGGAACACGTTGTGTACTTCCGACAATTGTGGTGGCAATTCCAACTGATAAGCAACTGTGCCACCTCGGGTCACGACTGGGAACGGACCAATATATCTTGGTGCAAATTTTCCCCGGGTCTGAAATCTCTTGATTCCATTCATGGGTGTGACTCGGAGATACACGTGTTCACCAGGCTCAAAACTGACTTGCCGATGTTTGGCATCATAATAACTCTTCTGCATGACTTAGCCAGTTGCATTCTCGAATTTCCTTGACTTGTTTCTCTGCCTCCAATATTAAATCAGTACCGAAGATACGGTTGTCTCCGTTTTGAGACCAATTTAATGGAGTGCGGCACATACGACCATACAAAGCTCCGAATGGTGACATCTTCAGACTGGTTTGGAAACTGTTGTTGTATGAGAATTCCGCATATGGCAGAAAATCTTCCCATTTGGGCCCATGGGCTAAAGCACAAGCTCGAAGCATGTCTTCCAGGATTTGATTTATCCGCTCAGTCTGACTGTCTGTCTGTGGGTGATAGGCGGTGCTGTATTTGAGTGCGGTTCCCAAAGCTAGATGGAGTTGGGACAGTGAACCTCTGTCCGAAGTGATTGTTTTCGGCACTCCAAGCAAACTGACAATCCGGGATACATATAAGTTTGCAAGTTGATCAGCACGAAATGTGATGTGGATGGGAATAAAGTGAGCCACTTTAGTCAGCATGTCCACTATGACCCATACAACATCATTGCCTCGGTGAGTCCTGGGTAGAATGGTGATAAAGTCCATGCAGACATCATCCCATTTCCATTGCGAGACGGGTAGAGGTTGGAGAAGTCCGGCGGGTTTCTGGTGTTCTGCCTTTACTTTGTTGCAGATGTCACAACAAGCGACAAAATATGTGATGTCCCTTTTCATTCCATCCCACCAAAATATCTGGCGAAGGTCTTCATACATTTTAGTGCCACCGGGGTGTATCGAATATGAAGACTCGTGTGCTTCTGCCAAAATTTTATTTCTCAAGTCTGCTTGCTCGGGTACACATATCCATCCTTGGAACCTAAGTGTACCCAGTGCGTCCTCAGAGAAACCCTGAGTCTTGCCTTCTCGCAAACATTTGAGATGTCCTTGCAGAATCTTGTCGCCATCATGTAACATGCGAATCTCATCCTCGAGAGTAGGAGTTACTTCCAAAATATTTGCAAGACCGGCATTTACAATTACCAAGTTGAGCTGAGCGATCTCTTGTTGGAGTTCCGGAGGCAATGACTCCATCATGGCATTTAAACTGGCAGGCTTGCAACTGAGGGCATCAGCAACAACGTTGGCTTTTACCGGATGGTAATTTATTCCCAGATCATAGTCCTTGACCAACTCGAGCCATCTTCGTTGTCGAAGGTTTAAGTCTGGCCGGGTAAATATATATTTGAGACTCTTGTGGTCGGTAAATATTTGACATCTTTTTTCAATGAGGTAATGTCTCCAAATCTTTAGAGAGTGCACAACAGCGGCTAGCTCCAAATCATGTGTAGGATAATTTCCTTTGTGAGGTCGTAGCTGGCGAGATGCGTAAGCTACCACCTTGCCGTCTTGCATGAGTACGCACCTAATACCCTTTCTGGATGTGTCACAATACACATCAAAGCTGCGGTAAATGTCTGGGAGAGTCAGTACTGGTGCTGATGCCAATCTGGTTTTTAACTCGTTAAAGCTCTTCTCGCAATCCTCAGTCCATTCAAACTTCTTGTCTTTCTTGAGGAGTTCTGTCATTGGCTTGGTAATTTTGGCAAATCCTTCGATGAACCGACGGTAGTATCCTGCTAATCCAAGAAAACTCCAAATTTTGGATACCATCATGGGTGCTGCCCAATCAAGCCCATCTTTTACTTTGCTAGGATCCACAGCGATGCCTTCTGCTGATAGAACATGTCCCAGAAATCTGACTTGTTTGATCCAAAACTCACACTTGCTGAGTTTTGCATTGAGCTGATGGTCATGGAGTCTCTGTAAAACTGCTCGGAGGTGTTCGTTGTGTTCTTCATCACTTTTAGAGTATATGAGAATATCATCGATGAAAACAACCACAAACTTATCCAAGAATTCCATGAACACCTTATTCATCATATGCATGAAATAGGCAGGGGCATTTGTGAGACCGAAAGACATCACCGTATATTCATAGAGACCGTAACGGGTAGTGAATGCGGTCTTAGGAATATCTTCCTTCTTGATCTTGAGTTGATGATATCCCGTCCTTAAATCAATCTTGGAAAATAGTTTTTCCCCCTTGAGATGATCGAACAAATCATCAATCCTTAGTAGTGGGTATTTGTTCTTGATGGTGACATCATTCAACCGACGGTAGTCCAGGCACATTCTGAGACTATCATCTTTCTTGTCTACGAATATTGCGGGTGATCCCCATGGTGACGAGCTTGGGCAGATATATCCTTTCTGCAGCTTCTCATCCAACTATTTCTTTAATTCCATGAGTTCGAATGAAGGCATTCGATAATACTTTTTGTACAATGGTGTAGTTCCAGGTACAAGATCAATTGCAAACACAAGCTCTCTGTCTGGAGGCATTCCGGGCAATTCCTCGGGGAATACATTGGTAAACTCACTGACCACGGGAATCAGATCCAATTCTTCGGCTACTGCTGTGAACACCAGTTCTCCTTTGGGTATGCTTTTGCAGGCATAAAATTTTATGGATCGCCCTTCCTGATTTGTCAAGGTGACTTCTCAGCTTGCACAATATATGCATACTTGATATTGGGTCAACCAGTTCATTCCCAAAATAACATCCAACTTGGCAGACTCGTTGACTATCAAAGCGGTTGGAAAACGGACTCCCTTGATATCAGTTTCCAAATTTTTGCAGACCAGATTGCTTTTGAGTACGGATCCCGGGGATTGAACCATCATACTTTTTTCCAAAAGCGAGCAAGGAAATTTGTTTTGAGCAATGAAACTCCAGGAAACAAAAGAGTGGGAAGCCCAGAGTCAAATAAAATTATTGCGGGTATGTTATTAATGAGAAACATAGCAATGAAAACTTTGGGGTTTTCCTGGGCTTCGTGTGCGGAGAGGTGATGAACTTGCCCTTGGATGATCTTCTGGGTATGGTATGGCCCCATGTGATTGACTTGCGGTCGGAACGGGGCATTTCACTTCTTGGGACACTGCCTAGCATAATGCCCGGTCTATCCACAATTAAAGTAGGCATTGTTGCGTTGACGCTCCTCATGCACTGTACTACTCACGACATTCTTGACTTGAGTAGTGGTCTTGTTCACATTCTGCTGCCAATTTGGTTTGTACTCCACTTGAGTCTGTTGCCAGGTACGGGCCTTCTGCACGAGTTGTCCATCCTTCTTTGGCTTTAATTTATGCTTGTGGTCATTATTTGCAGGTCAGTTGTCTTACACACGCTTGTACTCTCTTTCTGCGATGAGGGCCTTGTTCACGAGAGACTGAAAATCTAGAAAGTCGAGCATTCATAGAGCACTCCTGAGGTGTTGATTTAATCCTCCAAGGAACATGTCGATCTTCCTGTCACATCCTAGTTAGCCATGCATTAGAGTGTTGCATCATGTTTACTCTTTCATCAGAAACCTGAAATGGGGATGACAGAACCCCCAGTCCCCTCTGAAACCAATTAGGGTTTACTAAAAACTTTTTCAATGAACCTGAAATGCCCTTCTAAAATGCCCATCATTTTTGTCTTGGTTCAGAACCTCTGCCAAAAGTGGTGCACATTTTCCTAGGCCATCTTAGGGTTTTTGAATTAAATCATAAGTATTTGAATTTGGGCATTTAAAATTATATAAAATAATTAATTGCTCAAATAACTCCAAACCAAAATGTTTCATGTTGGAAATAATCCAACTATGGACCAGGAGTAGTTTGGTGGTTTTTGGAGTTGCCCAAGTATTTTATTTAATTCAACAAAGTGGCAGAAGTATTAATAAAAAACAGAAAACAGAAAGAAATGGGAAAAGGCTTACCTGTCGCCCAGCACCGGCCCACCTGCCGGCCCAGCCCAGCACCGCGCCAGCGAGCTGCTTGCCGGCCAGGCAGGCAGGCAGGTGCTCGACGGCGAGCACCGCATGGGTGCCACGCACCTGCTCGTCGCCTCGCCGCCTCCCTCGCCCGGCTAACGCCGTGAATCGGCCTCCCTCTCTCCCCCGAACCTCCCAGACACCCCCTCTCCCCTCCAGCTCCTCTCCCTCGCTCTCCCACGCCATGGCCGAAGCCATCGCCGCCACCCCCTCGCCGTAGCCACGCCCTCCGTCAACCCCACGCCGTGCCGCCGTGTCCAGGAGCTCCGCCGCCGTCCACTTCATCGAGCTAGCCGAGCCCCGTGTGCTCGTGCGGCCCGAGACCACCGCACCGACCTCGCCCGAGCTCGCCGTCGCCGGAGATCCCCTTCAACGCCATCGCCGCCTCAGCTCGTCCCCGACCCCGCCGGTGGCCTCTACGGGAGCGCTGTGAGCCTAGCTACCTCTCCGACCCTCTCTCTCTCATTCCCGAGCCGTGTAGCCACCGCACGAAGATCACACGCACGCACCGCCGCGGATCTCATCGCCGACGTGCTTCCGGCCATCCTCCGGCCAACCCGCGGTGTCCAACGCACTCACCACGCTGCGTTAGGCCCAACCGTGCACTCCCCGCACCTCACCGATCCCCCTAGCGACAAGTTCGACTTTGGCCGAACTCCAGTGGCCGCCAAAGTCGTCGCCGGCGCCAACTCCGGCCACCCCGACCCCAACGGACTCCACCAAGAGCTGCGGCTCGACCTCAGCTCCTCTCGGGTGCCCTCCGCGGCTCGTTTGGTTGCCGGAACGGCAAAAATCACTTCTGCCGCCGCGTCGGGCTCGCCGGCGGCTAAACGCCGGTGCAGCCGACCCGGATTTGACCACGGGTGGGCCCTGGTTGACTCCCCTGAGTCAATGACAGGTGGGGCCCAGCCCTGTTAATTAAACAGGTTTAGTTTTAATTAAACTTTAATTAATTTAATCACCCTGACATGCGGGACCCACTGTCACGTTTGACCCTGACGTGTTCCTTTGACCTGCTAACGTCACACTGACGTGAGGCTGACGCAATAATTGATTTTCTGGAATTATTCTATTATAGGAAATTCCAGAATATAATTTAAACTTCAAAAATTCATAACTTTTATTCTGTAACTCCAAATCAGACAAATTATATATGAAAAATGATCAGAAAAATCCAATCTATCCATATGTACTATTTTCATGCATGACTAAACAAGTTAACTTGATGTTTAATGCAGAACAAGGAAAAACACTTTAAAGGGCCATGTTTGAGTTTGAAATTTGAATCTTTGATTCAAATTGGTTCAAACCCTTCTGGTCTTAGCTGCATTAGCCCAACACACTCATATTGCCATGTTTCATGCATGCATCATATTGTTGCACATTGTTTGGTGATGGTTGTGTATCGGTGTTCTTTGCGGCAGGATCTGCCTCCGAGGAGTACCGTGATTACCCTAACGAAGAACCATATCAGTGCATCGAACCATCAGGCAAGCAACCAACCATTTGATCATATCAATACAATCCCATGTTCTCGCTCCTGCTCTCTTTTACTGCATTAAGACAACGCGTTTCAAACTGCTGTGTGCTACGGTAGTTGAACCCACTTCCTCTGCATGACCTGTCATTGCCATAGTAACTAGATGAAACCCACTAGCATGTGTAGGAGTTGATTGAGCCATATGTATGTGTTGTTCCTACCTTGCTATGCCTACTATGCTTAGAGTCGTGTCAGGTCTGGTTCATCTGGGTGATGGACTAGAGTGAAATGATTATGTCGGTAATGAAAGTGGTGTGGTGAACATGATTTGGTAAAGGTATCGATGAGAGGCCATGTAGGAGTACATGGTGGGTTGTTTCATTGCAGCCGACATTAAGCACTGAGATCTGTATGTGTGATTTAAGATTCAGCTACTACCATGCATTGGGCCCGAAACCAATGGACCCTCTCGACTTCTTATTCACCCTAGTTCTCTGTCCAGGAGTTGCAAGTAGTTTCTGGCGTTTGTAGTATACTGGAGGCCGTGGACAGCGCTGACCGTAGGGGTGGGCTGTGATGCGGTAGGTACGTGGCACGGTGTACCGAATACCCGTTAGGTATCTCGGGAACCCTGTTCACATCATTTGGGGCTGTGAGCGATACCTCGGCCGGATCTCCTCATGGATGGAACCCGAATAGGCGATAAACCTGGACTAGAGACTTAGGTGATTAGGTAGGTCGTGGCCGACACCCACGTTGGGCTTCCGCTTGAAGGTTGTCGAGTACATGTCGTGTAAACAACGGTAAGTGGTGAGAGCATGTATGAAGAAGTACACCCCTGCAGGGTTATCATGATCTATTCGAATAGCCGCGTCCGCGGTAAAGGACTACTTGGTTGCCTATACAGTTCATAGACAAGTAAATGGAAACTACTAAAAGCCTCAAGACAAGTGTCAGTGCCGAGGATGGCTCTTCCGTAGGAAGACGGAGGTGGATCCTCGGTAGTGTATTGAATTGGTGAGTAGTGGACTCGTGTACGCAAAACCGTTTCAAATTGGAGTCTTGTAGGTTAGCCTAGCCAAGAGTCAAAGCTGGCTTGCTGCAACAACTCCACCAACCCTTCTTGATAATGTGCATGTATATAGGATCTGATGTAAGTCTTGCTGAGTACCTTTGTACTCATGATGCTATAATTTACATTTTTACAGAAGACGCTGCAACCCCTTCTGATGGGTTCTACGTAGACGTTGACATCAATGAGTAGGCTAAGACCCAGGTGGTGATCCTGAGCTTGTGAAGGACTACGTAGTATAGCTAGGCTTTCCAAGCCTCTTTTATTTTCTAGTTGTCTGTACTCAGACAAGTTACTTCTGCTGCTGGTTTGTATGACTGTATGACTTGAATGTTGGGTCGTGTGACCCGTACCTTTGTGTATGTAATGTATGGCTCTCTGAGCCTTAAATAAAGTACTTGTGTCGTAGAGTCATGTTGTGATGCCTTGTTGTATTTGCACATATCGAGCATATTGTGTGTATGATTGAAATGCTTGGTATGTGTGGGATCTGACTATCTAGTCGTTTATCTTTAGAAGCCTCTCTTACCGGGAAATGTCTCCTAGTGTTACCGCCGAGCCATGGTAGCTTGCTACTGCTCTGGAACACTTAGGCTGGCCGGCATGTGTCCTTCTTCGTTCCGGTGTCTGTCCCTTCGGGGAAATGTCACGCATTGAGTACCGGAGTCCTGTTAGCCCGCTACAGCCCGGTTTACCGGAGTCCTGCTAGCCCAGTGCTACAGCCCGGACCCACTTGCTGTTGACCGACACGTTCGAAGCTGGGTCATGAATGCCTGTCCCTGTAAGTCTGTGCCACTTTGGGTTTACGACTAGTCATGTCAGCCCGGGCTCCTTATCATATGGATGCTAGCGGCACTATCATATACGTGAGCCAAAAGGCGCAAACGGTCCTGGGCAAAGGTAAGGCGACACCCGTGGGGATACCGTGCGTGAGGCCGCAAAGTGATATGAGGTGTTACAGACTAGATCGATGTGACATCGAGTCGGGGTCCTGACAGCGTTGGCATCAGAGCCGGACTGCCTGTAGGTTCTCCAAGCCAAACTGGTCGATGTTGAGTCTAGAAATTCTTTAGCTCTATGTAGGGGAATTGTTTGTTGGTTGGAACGTAAGGCTCTTTTACTCCTTTATCTTATAACATTCTGATCTGAGTCAGTCTATTCTTCCACCGGGGGTTAAGGAGTTAGGATCTATTCTTTCTATCAGGATCACGTGTTACTAATCAGTAGTACCTTATTGGTTTGATGGATACAAGCCTAGTTCAATTCTACTACCACATTATGTTGCTAGGATGGACTCAGAACTTGATATGATGATGTTGAGTATGTATGTAATCCTTTGTCAAATGTCTCAAAATCCTTCTTGAGCATTTACAGCTGTTATGCTGCCGAAATTTTGCTAGAAATTCTAATGCCTTTGCATTATGATTGTGTTTTCAGATGGCCACTCGCGACCTCAATCAAGTGGTTCGCCTGACTCGATGCCTAGATGTACCCGGTCATACCGCCATATTGGTCAGGGTAATGACTGAGGCTGGATACCGCTGGTATCCTGAGTACACGGTCGAAGAGCAATTTCGAGACTTTAATCAAAGCCAGTATCTCTGCACTGTCAGGATATTTCCATCTTATCCTGGGTCTACCGAGCCCCTTCACTGTTCCTATGGACTCGGGGTTACTATTGAGATGGCTGTGCAGGACGCCGCCTACTCTATGATGACCATCATGCGAGTCAGGTCCGGTCTATTTCGGGACTCTGATTTTCGGTATATGCCAGGATCACTTCCGGGAGCACAAGGGTATCTCCAGGCTATCTATGCTGACCCCACCCAGGAGGATTCACGGACTCGCACCACTGCTGAGATGCTCGAGGATAAGGACCGTGAAAATCGGGCCTTGAGGTTAGAGCTCTTCAATACCCGTGCTGACCACTGGGCCACATTGGCTCAGTTTGCACCGGCGGTGCAAGCTGGATGTTCGGATATGCACGATCTCTATCCTGTGAGATCTGCTCTGCCAGGCGTGATGGGTTGGCGTGATGTAGGAGGCATCACCCCACCTCGCGGTCCCCGCAGGCCACCGTCTGTTGGTCCAAGACCTCATCCTAGCCCTTATGGTCCACAAGCTCCACGAGATCGTCTGTTTCCGGATGATCATGTTGAGCTTCCAGGCTATGGAGGTGATTTCTACGAGAACTACTACGGATCGGTCTGAGTTAGTGGTAGTATCACTAGTCCGCACTAGCTGTGTCGTCTATCGTTCCGCGTGACTCGTGGGATATGACCTAGTTTGTACTCTTTCCGGAGGTGTAGAAAAATAATGTATAGGAGCTTGGGATGCCTCCGATGAGATGTAATCCTCTTTTCATCGTAATAGTACTTTGTTTGGTCTTGTACTAAACCCTGTATGGTGTGTATGACGATGGAATAAAGAAGCAGTTTCTGTATCTACCATGTCATACGGATGATCATCTTGCATTTCGAGTTATTCCTTACATTTTGTATCCTATGTCGGAATTTTATCATTCTGACTAAATCATTGTCTTGTTTACCTAGGATGGTCAACACGCGCACTAACCCTGCTCCTCAAGAGCAGGCCGAAGGTAGTGAAGTCAGGAATGCAAATCTGCCTCATCCTCCTTCCCTAGCCGAGGTTATGATGGAAGCTGAGAGAAACAAGCGGGAGACCAACCGTTTGTTGGAGCGTATTGAACAGAATACAGCACACCATCAGAGGACTAACGTGGTGTCACTCAGTGATTTCATCAAGTTACACCCACCCACGTTCCACCACTCCGTCGAGCCTCTCGACGCTGATGACTGGCTTCGCAATATCTCTCACAAGCTGCGTTCCGCGCTAGTAGCTGAGGCTGACAAGGTCACCTTTGCTGCATATCATCTTGAAGGCCCCGCCAGTCTATGGTGGGAGAATTATGGAGCTATGCGCCCAGTGGGCCATGTCACTACTTGGGCTGAATTCAGCGAGGCTTTCCGTGAACATCACATTCCGGAGGGTCTCATGGACCGTAAACGTGAGGAATTTTGCAATTTCACCCAAGGCCGACTCTCTGTGGATGCTTACAGCAGGGAGTTTGGTAACCTCGCACGCTATGCAACTGAGGAAATTTCTACCGATGCCAAGAAGCAAGCAAGGTTCCGTAAGGGACTTAGTCCTGAGCTTCACCGCGACCTCCGTCTGCATGAGTGCACATCTTTTCAGAAGCTTGTTAACAAGGCCATCAGTGCTGAAACTGGTCAGACTGATTATGACGCAACACGCAAGCATGGCCGTGACATGGGTTCCTCATCCGGTGCTGGTCCTCAGAAGCGCCGCGTGTGGGTGCCCAACACCGCCCTGCCACCCAGGTTCACACCGAGGCCATCTTTCCAGACGCCTCGCCCTGTTCAACAGTCTGCTCCAGCCAAGCCCTATGGGGGTCCAACCAACAATGCTCCTCCACGTACCAATTCCTGACTTGTTTCAAGTGTGGGGAATCTGGTCACTATATGCGTGAGTGTCCCCAGACCAACCCCAACCAATCTGCTAAAGCTGTTGGCCGTGGCAAGCCGACAGGGAAATTGTTCCACGCCAAGCCGGCCACCGCTACACGTGGCCATGTCAACTGTATCTCTGCCGAAGAAGCTCAAGAGGATCCCAACTTCGTTCTTGGTACGCTTCTTGTTAATTGCCACCCGGCATCTGTTCTTTTCGATACAGGAGCCTCTCATTCTTTTATATCCGAAGATTATGCTCGTTTGCATAACATTGCATTCGGTGATATGCCAACCTCTATGGTAATTCAAACTCCGGGATCCAAATGGCAAACCTCTAGAGTAAGCCATGGAAATGAAATCCAAGTCGACAGACTAGTTTTCCTCGCATCTTTGATAGCTCTCAAATTTTCAGATATTAATATCATTTTGGGTATGGACTGGATGTCAGCTCATCATGCCAAAATTGATTGCTTCACTAGGACTGTTCAACTCACTCATCCTTCGGGGAAGATAGTCAATGTTTTGACCCGATTAGCCAAGCGACAATTATATTCTCTTAACGCCAGCCCTTTGCCAGACCTTGAGGACGTTCCGGTAGTCCGTGACTCCCCGGATGTCTTCCCAGAGGAATTGCCAGGTGTTCCACCTGACAGGGATGTTGAGTTCGTAATAGACCTCATTCCAGGAACCGTTCCGATTGCTAGAAGACCCTATAAGATGGCACCACTAGAACTAGCCGAGCTTAAGAAACAACTCGATGAGTCCTTGAAAAAGGGTTTCATCCGACCTAGTTCATCTCCGTGGGCTTGCCCCGTCCTCTTCGTCAAGAAGAAGGATGGTACGGACCGGATGGTTGTAGATTATCGACCTGTCAATTTGGTCACAATCAAGAACAAATATCCGCTTCCCAGGATCAACGACCTGTATGATCAGCTCGCTGGATCCTCAGTCTTCTCCAAAATGGATTTGAGGTTGGGCTACCATCAAATCAAAATCAGAAACGGGGACATTCCTAAAACGGCCTTTGTTACTCATTATGGCCAATACGAGTACACCGTCATGTCCTTCGGATTAACCAACGCTCCAGCCACCTTTTCTCGGTTAATGAACTCAATCTTCATGGAGTATTTGGATAAATTCGTCGTAGTTTATCTCGATGATATACTCATCTACTCCAAGAACGAGGAGGAACATGCCGAACATCTAAGGCTAGTGTTGAAGAAACTTCGAGAGCATCGCCTTTATGCCAAATTTTCTAAATGTGAATTCTGGTTGTCAGAAGTGACCTATCTGGGTCATGTAATATCTGGTAAAGGTATTGCTGTTAACCCTGAGCGAGTTCAAGCCGTCCTTAATTGGACTCCACCTGAATCGGTCAAGCAAGTTCGGAGTTTTCTGGGCTTAGCGAGCTATTGTCGTCGCTTTGTCGAAAACTTCTCCAAAGTTGCCAAACCTCTAACCGAACTCCTCAAGAAAGATAAGAAGTTCGAATGGACTCCACAATGTGAGCACAGCTTTCAGGAACTGAAAAGACGCCTGACTTCTGCTCCCGTTCTGGTACCGCCAGACTTCTCTAAGGACTTTGTTATCTACTGCGACGCCTCGCGACAAGGACTAGGTT
The DNA here is from genome assembly GCF_018294505.1 of Triticum aestivum. Classification (NCBI taxonomy): domain Eukaryota; kingdom Viridiplantae; phylum Streptophyta; class Magnoliopsida; order Poales; family Poaceae; genus Triticum; species Triticum aestivum. The sequence continues at coordinate 287,006,273 of NC_057801.1, forward strand.
GCATTCTCATGCAAGATCGACACGTAATTGCCTACGCTTCACGGCAATTGCACCCACATGAGGAGAATTATCCTACGCATGATCTAGAGCTTGCAGCCGTAGTCTATGCACTTAAGACCTGGCGACATTACCTCCTCGGTAACCGTTGCGAAATATTCACTGATCACCAAAGTCTGAAGTACATTTTCACCCAACCGGATTTGAATCTCAGGCAAAGACGTTGGGTTGAGTTGATCACAGATTTCGACTTAGGAATAACTTACACCCCAGGAAAAGCCAACGTCATGGCTGATGCGCTAAGTCGTAAATCCGATTGTAACAACCTGATGTTACAACAAAGTCAACCGCTTCTCCATGAGGAATTCCGGAAGCTTAATCTTCACATTGTTCCTCAAGGTTTTCTTTCCACCTTGGTGGCGAAACCTACCCTTACGGATCAGATCATCAAAGCACAGAAGGTAGATCCGGGAATTTCCCGCATCAAGAGAAACATCAAGAAAGGAGTTGCGAATTGTTTCTCCATTGATGATCAAGGGGTCGTATACTTCGGGAATCGACTAGTGGTTCCCAAGGTGCGAAACCTGAGGCGATTGATCCTTAAGGAAGCTCATGAATCTCCTCTCACCATTCATCCCGGTAGTACTAAGATGTATCAGGACCTACGCCAAAGGTTCTGGTGGACTAGGATGAAGAGAGAAATTGCTCAGTATATTGCTAATTGCGACGTCTGTCGTCGTGTAAAAGCAGAGCATCAACGGCCTGCTGGCACCCTTCAACCCTTAGCTATTCCCGAATGGAAATGGGATAAAGTTGGTATGGATTTCATTACCGGTTTTCCCAGGACCAAGAGAGGGAATAATGCTATCTTCGTCGTTGTCGATCGTCCTTCCGAAGTAGCCCATTTCCTACCTGTTCGTGAGAGTATAACCGCTAGTCAATTGGCAGACTTATACATCTCCCGGGTAGTGTCTCTCCATGGTGTTCCTTTGGAAATTAATTCGGATCGAGGAAGTCTTTTCACCTCTCGATTTTGGGAAAGTTTCCAAAATGCTATGGGAACCTGTCTCTCCTTTAGCACCGCTTTCCACCCTCAGTCGAGTGGTCAAGTGGAACGCGTCAACCAGATTCTAGAAGACATGCTACGAGCCTCTGTTATCTCATTCGGAATGGATTGGGAGAAGTGCCTTCCATTTGCCGAATTCGCTTACAACAACAGCTATCAATCTAGCTTGGGTAAAGCCCCTTTTAAAGTTCTCTATGGACGACGGTGTCGAACACCCCTTAACTGGTCAGAGACCGGGGAAAGACAATTCTTTGGCCCGGATATGATTCAGGAAGCAGAAGAGCAAGTTTGCATCGTTCGTGAAAAATTGAAAACAGCCCAATCCCGTCAGAAGAGTCAATATGACCGAAAACATAAGGCTATGACTTTCGAGATTGATGAGAAGGCTTACCTTCGGGTTACCCCTCTGAAGGGAACCCATCGTTTCGGTATCAAAGGCAAATTGGCTCCTCGTTACATTGGACCTTTTCGCATTCTCGCCAAACGAGGAGAAGTTGCCTACCAGTTGGAACTACCTCCGCACCTCTCCAGAGTCCACGATGTCTTCCACGTTTCTCAACTCAGGCGTTGCTTCTCGGATCCTATCCGCGGAGTGGACCACGAAACGCTTGATCTCCAAGATAATCTTACATATCGAGAGTACCCCATTCGTATCCTTGATCAGGCCGAGCGTACCACTCGACGTCATAATATCAAGTTTCTCAAAGTTCAATGGTCGCACCATTCTGAGGATGAAGCAACTTGGGAAAGGGAGGATCGTCTTCGACTTGAGTATCCCGCCTTCTTTCCGGAAGAACCCAAATCTCGGGACGAGATTCTTTTGAGTGGGGGTGAGTTGTCACATCCTAGTTAGCCATGCATTAGAGTGTTGCATCATGTTTACTCTTTCATCAGAAACCTGAAATGGGGATGACAGAACCCCCAGTCCCCTCTGAAACCAATTAGGGTTTACTAAAAACTTTTTCAATGAACCTGAAATGCCCTTCTAAAATGCCCATCATTTTTTGTCTTGGTTCAGAACCTCTGCCAAAAGTGATGCACATTTTCCTAGGCCATCTTAGGGTTTTTGAATTAAATCATAAATATTTGAATTTGGGCATTTAAAATTATATAAAATATTTAAATGCTCAAATATCTCCAAACTAAAATGTTTCATGTTGGAAATAATCCAACTATGGACCAGGAGTAGTTTGGTGATTTTAGGAGTAGCCTAAGTATTTTATTTAATTCAACAAAGTTGCAGAAGTATTAAAAAACAGAAAACAGAAAAAATGGAAAAAGCTTACCTGGCGCCCAGCACCCGGCCCACCTGCCGGCCCAGCCCAGCACCGCGCCAGCGAGCTGCTTGCCGGCCAGGCAGGCAGGCAGGTGCTCGACGGCGAGCACCGCATGGGTGCCACGCACCTGCTCGCCGCCTCGCCGCCTCCCTCGCCCGGCTAACGCCGTGAATCGGCCTCTCTCTCTCTCCCGAACCTCCCAGACACCCCCTCACCTCTCCAGCTCCTCTCCCTCGCTCTCCCACGCCATGGCCGACGCCATCGCCGCCACCCCCTCGCCGTAGCCACGCCCTCCGTCAACCCCACGCCGTGCCGCCGTGTCCAGGAGCTCCGCCGCCGTCCACTTCATCGAGCTAGCCGAGCCCCGTGTGCTCGTGCGGCCCGAGACCACCGCACCGACCTCGCCCGAGCTCGCCGTCGCCGGAGATCCCCTTTAACGCCGTCGCCGCCTCAGCTCGTCCCCGACCCCGCCGGTGGCCTCTACGGGAGCGCTGTGAGCCTAGCTACCTCTCCGACCCTCTCTCTCTCATTCCCGAGCCATGTAGCCACCGCACGAAGATCACACGCACGCACCGCCGCGGATCTCGTCGCCGACGTGCTTCCGGCCATCCTCCGGCCAACCCGCGGTGTCCAACGCACTCACCACGCTGCGTTAGGCCCAACCGTGCACTCCCCGCACCTCACCGATCCCCCTAGCGACAAGTTCGACTTTGGCCGAACTCCGGTGGCCGCCAAAGTCGTCGCCGGCGCCAACTCCGGCCACCCCGACCCCAACGGACTCCACCAAGAGCTGCGGCTCGACCTCAACTCCTCTCCGGTGCCCTCCGCGGCTCGTTTGGTTGCCGGAACGGCAAAAATCACTTCCGCCGCCGCGTCGGGCTCGCCGGCGGCTAAACGCCGGTGCAGCCGACCCGGATTTGACCACGGGTGGGCCCAGGTTGACTCCCCTGAGTCAATGACAGGTGGGGCCCAGCCCTGTTAATTAAACAGGTTTAGTTTTATTTAAACTTTAATTAATTTAATCACCCTGACATGCGGGACCCACTGTCAGGTTTGACCCTGACGTGTTCCGTTGACCTGCTAACGTCACACTGACGTCAGGCTGACGCAATAATTGATTTTCTGGAATTATTCTATTATAGGAAATTCCAGAATATAATTTAAACTTCAAAAATTCATAACTTTTATTCTGTAACTCCAAATCAGACAAATTATATATGAAAAATGATCAGAAAAATCCAATCTATCCATCTGTACTATTTTCATGCATTACTAAACAAGTTAACTTGATGTTTAATGCAGAACAAGGAAAAACACTTTAAAGGGCCATGTTTGAGTTTGAAATTTGAATCTTTGATTCAAATTGGTTCAAACCCTTCTGGTCTTAGCTGCATTAGCCCAACACACTCATATTGCCATGTTTCATACATGCATCATATTGTTGCACATTGTTTGGTGATGGTTGTGTATCGGTGTTCTTTGCGGCAGGATCTGCCTCCGAGGAGTACCGTGATTACCCTAACAAAGAACCATATCAGTGCATCGAACCATCAGGCAAGCAACCAACCATTTGATCATATCGATACAATCCCATGTTCTCGCTCCTGCCCTCTTTTACTGCATTAAGACAACGCGTTTCAAACTGCTGTGTGCTACGGTAGTTGAACCCACTTCCTCTGCATGACCTGTCATTGCCACAGTAACTAGATGAAACCCACTAGCAAATGTAGGAGTTGATTGAGCCATATGTATGTGTTGTTCCTACCTTGCTATGCCTGCTATGCTTAGAGTCGTGTCAGGTCTGGTTCATCTGGGTGATGGACTAGAGTGAAATGATTATGTCGGTAATGAAAGTGGTGTGGTGAACATGATTTGGTAAAGGTATCGATGAGAGGCCATGTAGGAGTACATGGTGGGTTGTTTCATTGAAGCCGACATTAAGCATTGAGATCTGTATGTGTGATTTAAGATTCAGCTACTACCATGCATTGGGCCCGAAACCAATGGACCCTCTCGACTTCTTATTCACCCTAGTTCTCTGTCCAGGAGTTGCAAGTAGTTTCTGGCGTTTGTAGTATACTGGAGGCCGTGGACAGCACTGACCGTAGGGGTGGGCTGTGATGCGGTAGGTACGTGGCACGTTGTACCGAATACCCGTTAGGTATCTCGGGAACCCTGTTCACATTGTTTGGGGCTGTGAGCGATACCTCGGCCGGATCTCCTCATGGATGGAACCCGAATAGGCGATAAACCTGGACTAGAGACTTAGGTGATTAGGTAGGTCGTGGCCGACACCCACGTTGGGCTTCCGCTTGAAGGGTTGCCGAGTACATGTCGTGTAAACGACGGTAAGTGGTGAGAGCGTGTATGAAGAAGTACACCCCTGCAGGGTTATCATGATCTATTCGAATAGCCGCGTCCGCGGTAAAGGACTACTTGGTTGCCTATACAGTTCATAGACAAGTAAATGGAAACTACTAAAAGCCTCAAGACAAGTGTGAGTGCCGAGGATGGCTCTTCCGTAGGAAGACGGAGGTGGATCCTCGGTAGTGTATTGAATTGGTGAGTAGTGGACTCATGTACGCAAAACCGTTTCAAATTGGAGTCTCGTAGGTTAGCCTAGCCAAGAGTCAAAGTTGGCTTGCTGCAACAACTCCACCAACCCTTCTTGATAATGTGCATGTATATAGGATCTGATGTAAGTCTTGCTGAGTACCTTTGTACTCATGATGCTATAATTTACATTTTTACAGAAGACGCTGCAACCCCTTCTGATGGGTTCTACGTAGACGTTGACATCAATGAGTAGGCTAAGACCCAGGTGGTGATCCTGAGCTTGTGAAGGACCACGTAGTATAGCTAGGCTTTCCAAGCCTCTTTTATTTTCTAGTTGTCTGTACTCAGACAAGTTACTTCCGCTGCTGGTTTGTATGACTGTATGACTTGAATGTTGGGTCGTGTGACCCGTACCTTTGTGTATGTAATGTATGGCTCTCTGAGCCTTAAATAAAGTACTTGTGTCGTAGAGTCATGTTGTGATGCCTTGTTGTATTTGCACATATCGAGCATATTGTGTGTATGATTGAAATGCTTGGTATGTGTGGGATCTGACTATCTAGTCGTTTATCTTTAGTAGCCTCTCTTACCGGGAGATGTCTCCTAGTGTTACCGCCGAGCCATGGTAGCTTGCTACTGCTCTGGAACACTTAGGCTGGCCGGCATGTGTCCTTCTTCGTTCCGGTGTCTGTCCCTTCGGGGAAATGTCACGCATTGAGTACCGGAGTCCTGTTAGCCCGCTACAGCCCGGTTTACCGGAGTCCTGCTAGCCCAGTGCTACAGCCCGGACCCACTTGCTATTGACCGACACGTTTGAAGCTGGGTCATGAATGCCTGTCCCTGTAAGTCTGTGCCACTTTGGGTTTACGACTAGTCATGTCAGCCCGGGCTCCTTATCATATGGATGCTAGCGGCACTATCATATACGTGAGCCAAAAGGCGCAAACGGTCCCGGGCAAAGGTAAGGCGACACCCGTGGGGATACCGTGCGTGAGGCCGCAAAGTGATATGAGGTGTTACAGACTAGATCGATGTGACATCAAGTCGGGGTCCTGACACTTCCTTTCTTCCGTGGCCACATCATAGAGGGAATAACGGGCTAGATGGTTGAACTTGTGCAAATATTCGCTTACTGACATACTTCCTTGAGTGAGACCAAGGAATTCACGTTACTTGACCTTCATGATACCAGATGGAATATGGTACTTGAAGAATTGGTCCTTGAAATTCGTCCACGTGATTTCTTCTCCCGCAGGCCATAGAGCTTTAGCATTATCCCACCATATAGCAGCGGCTCCTTTGAGATAGTGGGTAGTGAACGGAACCTTGTTAGCTTCGTCAGTGCGAGAAATTTCAAGTTTCTTCTCAATAGTTCATAACCAATCATCTACTTCCAAAGGGTCAACCACTTGACTGAAACTGGGAGACTTAGTCCTTTCAAAATCTGATAGCTTGGAGTGATGTCCATTTTGATTCCCATTCTGCCCAACCATAGCTTGCACACTTTTTAACAGCTCAATCAGATCATTGTTCCTTCTTTCTTCAAACATGCGCATAATTTGTTCAGTGGAGGGTGGATTTGGCGGTGAAGGCGGTGGTTGCGGATACGGCTCGGGGGAGTGTCCTGCCTGTCTTGCTGAGCGATGAACAGGGACATCCTCACAAGCCTGCGTGCTGCTGCCTCCCTGCGTCATCCGACTGTTTATTTTTTCCAATAAGAGCAACCGCGATGAGCAACATCCAAACAGGGGAAGAAAAGCCAGCGACAAACCTGAAAGAGCAAAATGAACGAATCGAGAAACATGGCGATCGAATAAAAAGCTTCAACATAATTATACATAGACTCATACATGAAAGATAGACATCATGACTGGTGCGACTACTCGCATTCATGCAATGATACATCATGGCTCATACAACTACATCCGTACATCACATGACCACTGCGGATACTCCGACGCTCTAGGACTCTGCCGGTGCTGCCGGATCCTCTCCTGAGTCAGACCCAGATCTTGAATTGACGACGCTAACCAAGACCTCTGGGTTAAAGGTAACACGACAATGCTGCCTCGAGGGTTCTCCTTTAGGGGTAGGCGCGGGATGAGAAGGGATCATGGGAGCTGCGGGGGTAGCAAGAACAGACGCCCACTCCATAGGAGCACTGTGTGGGTTCACAATCGAGGTGCCCGAGCTACTCGGGGGAGTAACTGGGGAAATAGGCGAGCTAGAAATGGGCACAATATAAGGAGTAAATCCCATAGGAGGTGGAGTAGGGTAGGATCTAGCGGCGGTTAAAGCAGAACGAGCACGATTCAGCTCTCGAGCCAACTCGTGCATCAGAAGATAACTAGCAGTGATATATCAAGAAAGGTGGCTAGTGTCACTATCAGACGTCGGATCATCGGAATGAAAGCGAACATGACCATCATCGTGCAAAGATGGGTAGAAGCGAAAACCTGGGTGGTTTTGCATCCGAGCCTCTGTATAGCGTAACTCAACAAGAATCTCCAAAGCAACATACTAGACAGTCTAAGCGGCGGTGGATGCATAACCGCTCTGAGAGGTACGAGTGTAAGAGCCTGCTCACGAACTGGTGCGCAGAGTAACCACGGCGTGATACTCATACACGGAGTTGGCTAGACGCTCCCGGTACACCTGATGTGCTGGGTCGTCACCGTGAGGGTACAGTCGATGCCACACGTTATGAAGGAGATGCGGTGAAGTGTATGGCATCAGCTGCAACTGACGCAGATACGACACCGGGGCCATCTACACTAAGAACCATTAACTGGTTAGAAATAACAATAAGTCTAATGCATGCAATGCAGCATCCATATTCAAACACTAACGATGCACAATTACCAAACTAACTAGCGTTTACTTCACGTGTCAGGGTCTAGGGTGTCCTACAGTCAGCGCGGCTCTGATGCCAAGCATGTGGCACCTGACTCAGGGCAACATGTTTACCTTGCATTATCAACCCAAAGATCATGTCTTCTGGCAATACACAACATCTTGGTATAGAAAATCGCCGCTTTATTGAAACTAGCGGTGGCATAGTGTGATATTACATCAAGTAGCTAGGCCAAGCGGCACACTCTGTGCAACTGAACAATATGTACATTATTTAGTGAACATAAAGGGGCCTCAAGCACGACATCTACACGGCGGCGGCACAACGACATAGCGGGACTCCATAGCACAGGGACAATGATATGGACACGATCTAGACACGGCAGCACTCCGATCCGGTTAAACTTTTCTGAAATCTGGCATAACACGCCAGGTCAGTACATTGAATGTACTTGCAAGCTCACAGCAAGCATAACCATAATGACAAACAATATCATGACATTTAATCAAGTTAAATGCAAACAACAACATGCTACTCATGCAGTGAAACCAAAATTGCGTACTGAGTCACTCGGACTCTCTTAACAACGGGTTGCCTCGCAACCAAACAGTGATCATAACAGATCACAAACGGAACCATACTCGGTTCAACGGGTTACCTTGTAAACAAACAGTGATCACTCACGGATCACAAATGATACCACAACAGTCATCCTCACTGACATCATCATGACTCAACCAGTGCAATGCAAATAACTTAGTATGCAAGATCTCTTTATAAAAGTTGATCCATGGTGTGACTTACTTACGAACTGGGCCCTTATCCTAAGGCACGGCTATCGATAGATTAATATACTCTACAGAGGTAGCGCACTTTACCCACACCACGGAACCCATGGCCTCGCACTCCCATTCAGGTGGACCATTGGCATTCCGACAGAACTCTCCCATTGCCATGACACTCTTTCGGCCACTCTGGCCAACTCCCCACTCGGCTAAGTCATGGGTGGCCCCAGCCTACCAAAGGCAAAACGGCCACCATCGTGGCAAATAATTAGTCCCAAACAGGGACAAGGTACCATAACAATACTGGGCTCACAAGGTTATGTCTGCTTTCCGGGCCAGGGTAACGCACGCCCATAACCTTCCCTCGTTGGAGGCACTAACAAAAGGCATGACAATGGGCCCACTAACGGCCTCCCCATACTAAGGCAAATATGGTTGAACTTGCCAGCTGATTCAGTGGCACCATGATCCGACCAACTTTATGTTCAAGTTCAATTATCATCAGGTTTAACTTGAAATAAAATGCTCGAGTCACTATATCCCATGCTTATGCAACCATATATCTTGCATCATATATCACTTAGAAACAACAGATCAACCTCATTCAAAGTTCTACTTGCACAAACTCATCTTTCAACATTTCTGGTCCTTACTTCCTAGTCATCTATACTCACCACTTTTCAGTTGGCATTTATCATACGAAACTCATCATGCATATAAGGAAAATAATACCGATGCTCAAATTACCAAAGTCATGACAAACTCACTTAGTCCAACTACTCAAGCTATATCTCACTAGTTCGAGCATTCATTCATGTTAACTAAGCATGTTGATCATGACAAACTAAATAACACAAGCATTATTTATTTTAATACTATATGCAATGAATATCATATATATTCAAATGGAAAATCATGGATATTGCAAAGACACCAAGAAAATGTTGTTCTGGCTTGCCTTAGTGCAGAGGAGCTTCACACTCCTCCTGGATGCCTTCAAGACAAGCTTGACCTTCTAAAAATAATTCAAATGATAAAAAGAAAATATCAAGAACACTTCTAAAAATTACCAGAAATTCAAGACAGCAGAGAAAAATCTCATCTTGGGTGTGCTGCTAGGATTTTCCAATAAGAACACAATGCGAAAAGAATTAACTAATTTGGACTTGTTGAATAAAAGTTATTGCATTTCAAAGTTTCTGTTATATTATGAAATAGAAAACAAAAAGAAAAACTGGTGGGTGACGTCAAAGGCGTAAACCAGCGGGGCGCCACCACTTATACTGCTTTGGGCGCGGCATGAGTGACTAACAACGGGCCCCAGTGGTCAGGTCGGAGGGGGAGGGGAAGACAAGCAGATTCGAGCGGCGCGGCGGCGGTGCTTTCTCCGGCGAGGAGTGCCCGTCGATGAGATCTAAGAGGATAGGAATGGAGAGGAGATCGAGGCGCACCTTCCTGTACCCGTAACATGGCTAGGGGTGTCCGGACGGGGTCGGAACGAAGCTCTCCAGCGGCGGCGGCGGGCGGAGCTTGTCGGAGATGGTGATTCCGGCGAAGCAGGGCCAGTCCAGCAGCTCCAACGGCACTAGCACACACCAGTGGACCACCCCGGACACGCCGGAGAAGCTAGTAGAGCTCGAGCGGCTCTGGAGAGGGAGGGTGCAGTGGACGGGGATCGCCGGCGAGCTCGGGGCGGGAATGGCGGCCGGAGGCCTGCCTAGCCGGGCTACGGCTTCCTACGGCGTTGTGGAGGTGTGGTGAGAGCGTGTGTGTGGAGAGAAACAAGATCGGGGGGCTCTATTTATAGGCGAGGCAGAGGCGGGGATCTAGAGCTAGTCGGAGCTCTCTAGAGTGGCGCCCGGTGACGAATGGCGTTAGTGAGAGGGGGAGAAGGTGTCGGAGATCACGCGGAGACTGTAGGCGAGCAGCGACGAGCACTAGAGCGCAGTATGCGACGAGCACAGGGGCACGGGTGCACTGTTGGTTTGGCCGCCGTGCCCGTGCTCGCTGCAGTGAGCTCTGGTGTTGGCGAGCGCTAGGGCGGGGTTAAGGAGGTGCATACAAGGATGGGGCGCGGTTTGGCAAGGTGCGGCGGCCGGGGTAGCGAGCACGCACAAAACAGAGACGCTGGCGCACTGCAGAGCGCGTCGGCCGCATGTCAACCCCCTTGGACGAACGTGTTCACTGCGTGAACTTTGGCATCAGGCTGAGCTAAGCGCAAACACCATGTCTGGCATGTAGTCCTTAGTGGTTTTGGTTGTTTTGCACGGTTGGCTGGGTCACAGGTGAACTGTGTGAGGGGGTTTCTTCCTAGCAAGTTTCTGGACAGAAACTTGTGAGCTTTACTAAGAAAAATCTAGTGAGAATTAAGGGCTGTGCTTTGGGGTTTAGCAATCTCTTAGGAAGGTAATGAGGCTCAGAAAAGATCAGCCCCAAAAGATCAAGCAAAAATATACTTGCTATGTAAAGTGGTTATTCTGTCCAGAACAGAAATGATTTTATGTAGCAAAAATATTCCAAAAAGTTATGCAATAGTTCTACTCAGGAAGGTGCCCTAGGGTTCAAAGAATATTTGTGAATTTATTCAAGATTTTAGGAGCAATAAAACTAGGGGTTGCTTTGGAGCATACTTCTCTGAAGTGATTTTCAGGGAAGAAAATGAATATTTTTCTTTTATGAAAAATATTCCTTGGGCTTTTGATGGAGTTTTTCAAAGAAGGAAAGGTGAGTTAGTGGTGGATAGGTCACTTGGGTGAAATTCAAGGGTAGGCCCAAGTTATGAAGTCCATTTGAATTGATTCAAAACTCAAAATCCAAAGCAAATGCAAAAGAAAGTCCGAAAAAAGAGAGAAGGCAAATCTAGGCTGTCACAACATGCTCCGGTCCATAAAAACGGGTTGCAAAATCAAATGTTTGTCCTTGGTTGCAAGATTAGGTCACATGCAAGAAATGAGAACGAATGTCAAACACCTTGACACTGTCGCTCGGCCGCTAACATTGAGATACATGGTTCTAAAATTCTAGTAAATCGAAAACTCATCTGAAATTCATGAAACTTGACATGATATCATGGAACGGCAGTGACATGCCGTGGTAAATATAATGTCCCATCTGGGGCAGGTGTGGGTATAAGCTTCCCGCAAACCATTGCTTCTCTCACGACAAGCCTGATGGTTTCGGTAGGGTACGTGCCACCTTGGGGGACAAAATGATATTTGTTGCCTCTTCTTACTTTCAAAATGTTTCTCGTGTCAACATAGAACAACATGATTGTTGTGCCATTTTTGGGATTTTTTGGGGTTCGCTTGGACATTTTTATACATTAACTGAGTATTCTATGCATTCATGTGCATAATTCAAATTTGAACTACGGGCACATGCTCTAATGCATATAAATTAGTTGAAAATTCAAATCTGTGTCCTTGGTTGCATGCTTAGGTCCCATGCAAGAAATGGGAATGAATGTCAAACACCCTGCCATCGTCACTCGGTCGCAAATATTAAGATACCTGGTTTTTAAATTCTAGTAAATCCAAAGCTTGTTTGAAATTCATTAAATTTGGCATGCTATCATGGAGCGGCATCAACAAGTCGTGGTAAATTGTTTCCCATTTGGGGCAGGTTTAGGGATATGCTTCTCACAAAGCAGAGCTTCTCACAACAAGCCTGATGGTTTCAGTAGGGAACGTCCCCCCTTTGGGGACGAAACGATATCCATTAACTCTTGTTGCTGTCAAAAAATTCTCGTGTCAACATAGAACAACAAGAGTGTTGTGTCAATTTTTGGGATTTTTCGGGGTTCGTTTGGACATTTTTATGCATTAATTTAGTTTTCAATGCATTTATGTGCATAATTTAAATTTGAACTACATGCACATGCTCTAATGCATATAAGTTGGTTGAAAATTCAAATGTGTGTCCTTGGTTGCATGCTTAGGTCACATGCAAGAAATGGGAATGAATGTCAAACACCCTGCCACCGTCACTCAGCCGCAAACATTGAGATACCTGGTTTTTAAATTCTAGTAAATCCAAAACTCGTCTGAAATTCATGAAACTTGGCATGCTATCATGGAGCGGCATCAACATGTCGTGGTAATTTTTTTGTCCCATTTGGGGCAGGTTTGGGTATATGCTTCTCACAAACCAGAGCTTCTCACAACAAGCATGATGGTTTTGGTAGGGAACATCCCACCTTTGGGTATGAAACGATATCCATTGCCTCTTATTGCTATCAAAAAATTTCTCGTGTCAACATAGAACAACAGGAGTGTTGTGTCAAATTTAGAATTTTTCGGGGTTTGTTTGGACATTTTTATGCATTAATTGAGTTTTCAATGCATTTATGTGCATAATTCAAATTTGAACTACATGCACATGCTCTAATGCATATAAATTGGCTGGAAATTCAAATATGTGTCCTGGGTTGCATGCTTAGCTCCCATGCAACAAATGGGAATGAATGTCAAACACCCTGCCACCGTCACTCGGACGCAAACATTGAGATACCTGGTTTTAAAATTCTAGTAAATCCAAACCTCGTCTAAAATTCATGAAACTTGGTATGCTATCATGGAGCGGCATCAACATGTCACGGTAAATTTTTTGTCCCATTTGGGGAAGGTTTGGATATAAGCTTCTCACAAACCAAAGCTTCTCACAACAAGCCTGATGGTTTCGGTAGGGAACGTGCCACCTTTGGGGACGAAACGATATCCACTACCTCTTATTGCTTTCAAAAAAAATCTAGTGTCAACATACAACAACAAGAGTGTTGTGTTAAATTTTGGAATTTTTCGGGGTTCGTTTGGACATTTTTTATATATTAACTGGGTTTTCTAGGCATTTTATGTGCATAATTCGAATTTCAACTACATGCACATGCTCCAGTGCATATAAATTGGTTGAAAAATCAAATCTTTGTCCTTGGTTGCATGCTTAGATCCCATGCAAGAAATGTGAATGAATTTCAAACACTGGGGCACTGTTGATTGCCGGCAAAACGTTGAGATACTTTGGTTTTAAATTCTAGAAAATCCAAAACTCGTCTGAAGTTCATGAAGCTTGGCATGCTATCATGGAATGGCACCTGACATGTTGTGGTATTTTTCATGTCCTTTTTGAGAGAAGGCGCACTCGAATAACAGCCAACAAAGGCATTTTGAAACAAATAGTTGCCACTCTAACATCACAAACGTTTGTATAATTCAAATCGTGTGCGTCATGTTAACCATTCATGTGATGCCACGTGTCTTGGTTTTAATGGCTATAGGAGGTGTCGTGCGGACAGCTGCTTGACTAAACGGGAGGCGTGCGAGCGTAGTCCGGTGCGCAGGCTAACCGAGAGGCGTGCAAGCTGTCCTCCAATGCGCAGGCTCACTGGGAAGCGAGCCCTTTGACTTCCATGCCCGCCTGCCTTCCTCTCCATTAATGGAGCTCGAGTTCCTGCATAATACGGACGTCCTTACTGTTTGCCTCCCATTCCCCTCCCTCCCGTAGACCTCCACCAATGGCATGGCGCAAAAGGATCATCTGCCACTAGTCTTCATGTTTGGTGAAGTCGACTCCGAGCCGGAGGAGATAGAAAATATAATGAGGAATGGGGCCTCATGGACATGGCCCAGAACGAGCTGGTTGTGGCGGTTGCTGCCCTCGCTCCCGTCCCAGCTCCCATCCCCGCACCCGCGCCAGCGACCATCCCCATCAGCGAGGTCTCCGCGGACCCGCGTGAGCTTGTGTACATGCTAGCGCTAGCGCCCGTGCCCATCTGTGCCCCTCCACACACCATGGCGCTGGTCCCCATGCGTGCACCCCTCTCAGCTGCATGGGACACCGCCATCGACCGCTACCTCTCAGCACCGCGAGCTGTCGCCCTCCTGCGCCCCGCCCATCGATCGTGTGACGACATGATGTTTGATTTACAAGTGAAGAACATTTTGTGCTACATTGAAGACTTCAACAACGGCGTCCCGGAGGACGACAACGACAACACCGCCGGAAATAGTTTTTTTTCTTGTGTTTAATACTGTATCTCAATCATATGAATATAAATTTGCAGTATGACTGAATGAAAGATATGGTTTGAGCGAACTTGTGTTTTTCTCTCTTAATGTACAGACTTATCAAACAATTTTCTTTTGAAAAAAATGTCAATGGTTTCTAAATATAAAACACTCATCACAAATGTTTTACTTAGAACACCCGTATGCAAACCGACAGCTTCCCCAGGAAGCCAAGGGAAAATGTGCCGAGCAGGATTTGTGCAGCTCTTGATCGCAAATGTTTTAGATAGAACACCCGTATGCAAATTGAGAGTAGGATTTGTGCATCTCTTTAATGCAAATGGTTCTTTTGGATGACCCGTGTGCAACAACTTACAAACAATTTGGTAAGATTTGCATCTGTCATATTGGGTATGTTGCCATTTGTCAAACTGAAAAGATTGACATTTGTTGATCTAGTAACATTGCCATTTGTCAACCTTGTAACACTGCGATTTGTCAAACTATGAAGCTAAAAATCACTAGCAGTATCTAATTTTTGCAACTAAAATTCAGTAATTAAGCATAGATTTCATTCATAGATTAAGCAGTCATTCTTTATACAAATTGTTCAACTCGACAGCTGAACCGATCAAACTTTTCACCAATTGTTGCCAACCACATACTGGAATAGCTAGTTCTACTTTATATACTAGCTAATTTTAAGTAAGTTGTACAGTTCCACCACATCTAGTCAGATGAACTACCACTTGGCCACAAGGCCTTGCGAGCGTTTATCCAGGTTTATCAACAGCTCCGACTATAATTACGCTACGGTGGACACCACCAACGATCTAAAAGCGCTCAAGGTTTCAGACTTGAAATGCCAGAATCTTGTCAACGTCCAGGACCACTACAAGGTCTGGGGCGGTGACAACAGCAAAAAGAACTCCCTGCTTGACCTCGCCTCGGTCATCATCGACCCCTACTACATGAAGATGAAGGTTGAGAGCAAGAAGGATAAGAATGCCTGGCACAGTGTCTGGCATGAGAGACTGGATGAACAACACGTCACGTATGTCGCCAAGGACACATACACAAGCTACGAGATGTACAAGCGGATCGTTGACATGAGGGAGTGTCTTCTTCCTGCCCTAGACGAAGGATCGAGCCACAAAGCAGTGGCGGGAGCATCACAAGAAGTAGATGACTAGACGATCGTTTCCCCTAGTTTAGAATGCATACAATTGTTTATTGAGGTGTGTGTGAATTATCTGTATAGTCACTTATGTAATTCTGTTGTAGACAGAGCAAATCACATGGCTTATTAGTAGAAACCGTCTGTGTTATTATTTGTCTTCACACACATTTCTTATTACGGACCTGTCTGCCGCGTATCACACACATCTTATTCAGTTGAACAGTTTCTGTTGTGTTGCCTAATCACAGACAGTTCATCCTAGTGAACTGTATACCGTATATCGCACACGTCCTCATCTGGCTGCCCATTTCTATTGTTCTGGATCATCGCAAATAGTTCTCCTGAATTAACCGTTTGCCACTCATTGCACACGTAACTCCAATATGAACCGTGTTTGATGTCACCGCCATCGCAAACATTTTGCATCTTTTTTTATGGTTTTATTACATCACCATTTGTGATTGATGCATCACACACAGTTTTGTCGAAAGGTCTCTGATTCGACTGTCGCATTTGGACCATCCTGTAGTAGTGATCATTCTTATTGCATTACTCTGTTTCTCCATGAACTTAATACACTAGATGCATGTTGGATAGCGGTCGATGTGTGGAGTAATAGTAGTAGATGCAGACAGGAGTCAGTCTACTAATCTTGGACGTGATGCCTATATAATGATCATTGCCTGGATATCGTCATAATTATTTGAAGTTCTATCAATTGCCCAATAGTAATTTGTTTACCCACCGTATGCTATTTTCTTGAGAGAAGCCACTAGTGAAATCTACGGCCCCCGGGTCTCTTCTTTATCATATTTTCCTTCGAGATCTATTTTTATTTGCTTTAATTTTTAGATCTATTAATCCAAAAACCCAAAAATACCTTGCTGCAATTTTTATTATTTATTTTATTTCGCGTTCCCGCGAGATCTATTTATCCAATCTACTACAATTTTATCTATCTTTTTACCCCGGAGGCATTGACAACCCCTCTTACACGTCGGGTTGCAAGTATTTGTTCTTTGTGTGCAGGTATTGTTTACATAGTGTTGCGTGGTTCTCCTACTGGTTCGATAACCTTGTTCTCATAAATGAGGGAAAATACTACCGTAGCTGTGCTGCATCATCCCTTCCTCTTTGGGGAAATACCGACGTAGTTCAAGACGCATCATAGAGCTACAGAAAAAAATTACATAGTAAAAAAATTGAAATCAAATCACTTAGAGATGCACTTTGATAGCATGTGAACCATTTAGTTTCTTTAGCAAAGAATTTGTACATGTGGCACACAAATGAAAATTTTGTGAGCATTTCAAAGTAGACTATTGGTAACAAAAAATAATATGCAAGAGATGAATACTCCCTCAGTCCGGAAATACTTATCGGACAAATCTGACAGTGTGAGCCCCAATTATGTAAGACAAAATTGAGATATCTGCTGATCACCGTAGCAAAACAAAGCACCTCCTGGGCTTGTGGTAAGCAACAAAAACATGACATAAGCAAACAAGGAATAACCACCTTTATTATCCAATTATTCAGAGACATCATATATCATTGGATTTGCTAATTGCTACGACCGCCCGTGATATAGTTCGCCATATATTAGCTCTTCACATTGACTAAATGACAGACGGCCAGCTCATATGGTTTTTGTTTGAGATCAAAATGAAATCGCTGTCATCTGTTGATGGTTACAGGCCCCTCTTATACGTCCCGGAGAGACACGACGATCCATTGCGAGGGGGTGTCGGTTCCAGGGAATCGAAGGGAGGCGTCCGTTGCGGGAGCAACCGCATGACGGTTGGGCAAGGGAATATTTCCCCCTAATTACATAATTAGTTTTGATCCCCCTAATCTATGCTTGACCATGTAGAACCATCTTCGCGATTGTCCGGGAAGCTCTATCATCTCAAAAGATTCTCCTCCAAAAGTTCTTCATAAAATCTTTGATGAGATCCTGAAACATATACTCACAAAGAGAGATAGCGTAATATGATGTTTGAACAAGGATATCTCAAGAAGAGACTCCCCCTGATGCTTGCAAGTCCCAAAGCCGTCGCATACCAATTCCATGAACATATTTCTGGAATGTAGAATTTGGTAGAGACTTGGTAATTAAATCAGCAAGATTTTCGCATGATTTAATTTGCAAGACGTTTATTTCCCACTTTACTAAAGATCATGGGGGAAAACCACTTACGAGAAATATGCTTAGTGATATTACTCTTGATGTATCCTGTTTGAATCTGTGCAACACATGCCGTAATATCTTCATAGATAATGGTTGGTGATCCTATCGAACCAATTCCACATGACTATTGTATGTGGTTTATCATTCTGTGATGACATACACATTCGCATGTTGCTTCAAATAATGAAATTATTTTAGAATGATTGGTAGAAGTTACCACCGGAGTCTGTTTCGAAGACTTCCATGATATAGCAGTACCACCATGTAGGAACACGAAGCCGGTCTGTGATCTGGCATTATGGGGATCAGACAAATAGCTGACATTTGCATATCCAATCATATCGGAGTCCTGATTTTTCTGTAACTGAAAAAAATATACCAAGATCCTTTGTGCCTTGGACATATCGAAAGATATTCTTCAGTCCAGACCAGTTACGTTTGGTACGAGCTGTGCTATGTCTAGCAAGTCACTACTGCAGGATGCTACTAACACGACTCTCCGATCAGATACCCTTTGATGAAACTATGTGTGATGCATTCATCGCAAACGGTGATGTAAAAAACCATCAAAAAAGGTGCAAAATGTTTGCGATGATGGATGCATCAAACACGATTCTGATGTTAGTTGTGTGTGCGATGAGGCGCATATAGTTCAGTTCAATGAACTATTTGCGATGAGGCAAAACAAAAGAAACGGGCAGCCAGATGAAGGCGTGTGCGATATACGGTATACAGTTCACTTGGATTAACTGTTTGTGATGAGGAGGAACAACAGAAACATGCAGCTAGATAAAGGTTTGTGCGATTGAGGGCATATGCTTCAGAAGGATTAACTGTTTGTGATTAGGCAACAGAAATGAAATGGTCAGCCAGATCAAAGTGTCTACGATTGATGGCATACACTTCACACGAATGAACCGTTTGCGATTAGCCACAACAAACAGAAACAGTTAGATAGATCAGCGTGTGTGCGCTAGACGGGCACACACTCTAATTAAAATAAGCGTGCGCAATGGTAATAATGAGCACGCATGGTTGTTGGAACAAGATGTGTGCTGACATTGCCTATTGCAGTGTACCCTATGGTGCGAACGCCACGTACGTGGCCGAGAAAGCGTGCCCACATTACGCCATCCGGGAATAGTGCCGCACTTAGAAATGATAGAGCCGTCAATAAATTTTATGCCTGTGTCCCGTCACATTCCAAATTACTACCACGCTATATTTAATTGCAAACCTATTTACACCGATCAAAACCTAAACGGTTTCCCACTTAGGAGCATATTAGTATTCGGTTATAAATACTACTACTCCAAGATGACTGCACATTCCTCCTCAACTCCTCATCCACAAAAACAAACAAGTCATTCATCATCGTTCCCTCACATCTGCAATGGCCAGCGTGAGTTCTGGGTCGAGAGATTGCCACCAGGGAGAGGCGAGCATGGAAGAGGAAGCATGAGAGATGTCCCGCCTCACCATAAAAGCAGCCGACATGTCCCGCCGCACGGCCGTAGTAGCACAGAGGTCCCGCAGCTCCACCGAGGCAACACGGAGGTCCTGCCACACCGCCGATGCAGCAGACTAGCCCAGCCGCCCTGCGGAAGCAACAGAGATGTCCCACCGCGCCGCGAATGCAGCAGAGATGTCCTCCGGAACCGCGGCAGCAAGGGAAAATGTCTCACGGGCAGGCGAGGACTCTTACAGGCGCATGCATGCGATTGTCCATCGCCATATGGATTAGATCTCCGGATGGGCAAAGTTGCAGGACGACATGAAAGCCTCGTTTGAAAAGGCTACCAGCGTCATCCGACAACTAAGGGAGAGCAATGCGAAGCTCCGGGCCGAGCGCGACCTGCTAAGGGCGAAGATCACTGGAAGTGCGGAGCAGCAGGAGGAGACCACTGCCTTGCTGAAGAGGACTGGCATCATCGTCGAGAAACTTATGGACGAGAATGCCATGCCGCATCAAACGCAGAAGGCTGGTGGAGGAATCTGTGGATGCTCTCAAGTAGCATCTTGAGGAGAAGAAAGCGCTCATCGCCGCTCGCCGCGGAGACTAGTTCCCGCGGCTTGCAGCAACGCATCAAGAAAGTAGAGATCAGCAAGCCAGATCATTATCTTCCTTCTTCTTTTGCCCTTGTGTATTTTGCGCGTTGCCGCATGTGTATTTTTTGTTCCTAAATATGTAAGACAATTATTATCCACTATCATCGTTCTTATATTCACCAGTCTTGCTATAAATCGCAGTCCATGCTGTATAGGTCCATCGGATCTTACATCAAGATTCGTGCAAAGTTTTCTTTTCAGATTTTTCTTTTTCTCTCTTAAATCTCAGTCTAGTGAGACATAGCCACGCCATGAAACAGGGGCTCGGGCGCCATTAATGGAGACGCTGGGAGGGAGGTGCACGGTGGATAGAGGTCAAAGGGCTCTCCTCCCGATGAGCACGCGCAGGGGTCTGATCGCACGCCTCCCGTACTCAAATAGCTACCCCGCACGACACCTCCTAGCCAAAAAGGGGGCGCGTGGCGGCATGTAATTGGTACGTAGAACACCCATGGTTTCAATAATACTTGTGTTTCTGATTTGTAATGTAACAGCACTTGTTCCAAAATGACTTTGTTGATTGTTATGTGTGCTCCTTCGCAAACTGGACAGAAAAATTACCACAGCATGTTGGTGCCATGTCATGACGCCATGCCAAGTTTCATGATTTTCAAGCGTGTTTTGGATTTACAGGAATTAAAAAACCAACTTTCTTAATATTTCCAGCCGAGCCACGACGCCCACGTGTTTTAATTTCATTCCCATTTCTTGCATGGGACCTAGAAATTCACCCAAGGACACACATGTGAGTTTTCAACCAACTTTGGTGCACTGGAGCATGTGCTTGTAGTTCAAATTTGAATTATGCACATTAAATGCCTAGAAATTCAATAATGTTTAAAAAAGGCCAAACGAACCCGCAATAATTCCAAAGTTTAGCATGATACTTCTATTTGGTCTAATCTACTTGTGTAAAAAATTAAGGCAGGAGAAGGCAGTGTATGTCGTTTCGCACACGGAGGTGACACGTTCCCTCTCGGAACCATGAGCCATCTTGAGAGAAGCTCCGGTTTGCAAGAAGCTTATACAAAAGCTTGTACCAATTCGGCCAAAAAAATTACCACAACATGTTGGGGCCATGTCATGACACCATGCCAAGTTTCATGATTTTCACGCGTGTTTTGGATTTACAGGAATTAAAAACCAAGTTTTTCAATCTTTTTGGCCGAGCCACGACGCCCAGATGTTTGAATTTCATTCCCGTTTCTCGCATGGGACCTAGAAATTCACCCAAGGATACACATGTGATTTTTAAACCAACTTTGTTGCACTAGACCATGTGCTTGTAGTTCAAACTTGAATTATGCACATTAAATGCCCAGAAATTCAATTAATGTATAGAAAAAGCCAAACGAACCCGAAGTAATTCCAAAATTTAGCACGATACTTCTATTTGATCTAATCGGCCTGTGTAAAAAAATTAAGGCGGGAGAAGGCAGTGTACGTATGTCGTTTCGCACATGGAGGTGACACGTTCCCTCTCGGAACCACGAGCCTTCTTGAGAGAAGCTCCGGTTTGCAAGAAGCTTATACCAAAGCTTGTCCCAATTCGGCCAAAAAAATTACCACAGCTTGTTGGTGCCATGTCATGACACCATGCTAAGTTTCATGATTGTCACGCGTGTTTTGGATTTACATAAATTAAAAACCAAGTTTCTCAATCTTTTCGGCCGAGCCACGATGCCTAGATGTTTGAATTTCATTCCCATTTCTTGCATGGGACCTAGAAATTCACCCAAGGACACACATGTGATTTTTCAACCAACTTTGGTGCACTGGAGCATGTGCTTGTAGTTCAAATTTCAATTATGCACATTAACTGCCCAGAAATTCAATTAATGTATAAAAGGGCCAAACGAATCCAGAATAATTCCAAAATTTAGCACGATACTTCTATTTGGTCTAATCTGGCTGCGTAAAAAAAATTAAGGCGGGAGAAGGCAGTGTATGTATGTCATTTCGCACATGGAGGTGACACGTTCCCTCTCGGAACCACGAACCTTCTTGAGAGAAGCTCCGGTTTGCAAGAGCTTGTACCAAAGCTTGTCCCAATTCGTCCAAAAAATTTACCACAGCATTTTGGTGCCATGTCATGACACCATGCCAAGTTTCATGATTTTCAGGCGTGTTTTGGATTTACATGAATTAAAACAACAAGTTTCTCAATCTTTCCGGCCGAGTCACGACGCCCAGGGTTTGAATATCATTCCCATTTCTTGCATGGGACCTAGAAATTCACCCAAGGACACGCATGTGATTTTTTAACCAAATGTGGTGCACTTGAGCATGTGCTTGTAGTTCAAATTTGAATTATGCACATTAAATGCCCAGAAATTCAATTAATGTATAAAAAAGGCCAAACGAACCCGGAATAATTCCAAAATTTAGCATGATACTTCTATTTGGTCTAATATACGTGTGTAAAAAATTAAGGCGGGAGAAGGTAGTGTACATATGTCATTTCGCACACGGAGGTGACACATTCCCTCTCGAAACCACGATCCTTCTTGAGAGAAGCTCTGGTTTGCAAGAAGCTTGTACCAAAGCTTGTCCCAATTCGGCCAAAAAATTTGCCACAGCATGTTGGTGCCATGTCATGACACCATGCCAAGTTTCATGATTTTCAGGCGTGTTTTGGATTTACATGAATTAAAAAACCAAGTTTCTCAATCTTTGCGGCCGAGGCACGATGCCCAGATGTTTGAATTTCATTCCCATTTCTTGCATGGAACCTAGAAATTCACCCAAGGACACACTCATGATTTTTCAACCAACTTTGGTGCATTGGAGCATGTGCTTGTAGTTCAAATTTGAATTATGGACATTAAATGCCTATAAACTCAATTAATGCGTAAAAATGTCAAACGAATCCGGAATAATTCCAAATTTAAACACGACACTCATGTAGTTGCATGTTCACTGTACATAAATGTTCTAGCATACACTTCATCATCCTTTCCCTCTATAACACCATTTTGTCTTTCAAAACATAATGAAAAAATCAGGTATACTACAAATAGTTTACTAGAAAGAATCGTGTGGGATGTGATATAAAATATCTTGGTGCACCATCTTGTCTAGCTTACGCAGGAAGCTTCATCATCAACAGTCCACCACCCCCACTCGAACCACACTTGTGCGCCAGTTTCTCACTACACCGAGCAAATTTTTCTGCCACCGCGGAAATTTCTATCTCCCCGCCCCCTCCCTCCCACCAAATGCCACATTTCCACTGTTCCTCCTTGCTTTCCATGTTCAAACCTTCACAACTGCTTACTGGCAGCTCAGCCTCCTCGCCAGCGACCCTTCTTCTTGCAGTGCTGCTTCCTTGCCGGCTACCCTTCTTCTTGCAGCGCCGCCTCCTTGCTGGCCACCATTCTTCTTGCAGCGCCGCCTCCTCGCCAGTGACCCTTCTTCTTGCTGCGCGGCCTCCTCACCGCCGACCCTTCTTCTTGTTGTGTGGCCTCATTGATGTAGTCAGGTAATCCACACCCCACCCACACCATCCTCCTCCTTCCCTGTCCCACATGCCCTGACCGAAACCGCGACACCTTCCGCCGAAATCACTGTCCCCCTCCTCCAATTAAGCGTCGCCCACATCCATTTTGCACGCAGTATAACACGAAGCTCAGTAGCATCTGGCAGCGGAGAAGCAAATCGCGACCGCACGCGGGCACGAGGTCGCTATGGCTACCATGCGTGCCGACCGCTAGATCTTGGAGGAGCACCTCGTCTTCGAGGCCACCATCGACACCGCCACACGGTTGTCTACTTTAAAATACAGTTTGTGTTGTTTTCTCGAGGCCACCGCCAGTGCCTTCTAGTGATTTGTCCTTTGTAATGTTAATATGCAATCTGATGTTCAGTTAACAATTTGGTCCTCTGAAATGTAATGTTCAGTTAACAGTTTAGTCCTCTGAAATGTAATGTTCAGTTAATAGTTTGGTCCTCTGAAATGTAATGTTCAGTTAACAGTTTGGTCCAACAATTGCTACATTTCGTAGTACTGTTCTCAAGCATTCTTTGTTTTGTTAACTGTCTTATCTTCTAGTACATGATCCTATTCGCAATATCGTGCTCAGTTAACTGTTTTGGTTCATCTGGTCTGCAGTCCATTTAACTGTTTGGTTCAATTCTGCAATTTGATTTTCATTTGTTGTGGGTACAATTTTGTATTGTTATGCATGTGAAATAAATCGAATTTGGTTGTACTCAATACATATTCTACTGATAGTATGGCAACTCCCAGTTAACCTGATCAAGATCTTCCTTATGTGTGTTGCAGGGAAACAATGGGAGACATTGTGGTCTACCATCGAGGTTTGCTCATGCATGGTCCTTTCGCTAATAGCACATTATTATGAAGTTGCAGGAATCATTCTAATATTTAGGTTTCTTACACTTTGGTCTTGCACATGTAGGTCCTACTGTCAGAGGCTTAGACCCACTATTCGACCCATTTTGCATATGGGGAAATGAGATGTCCATGAATATCAGTCAAGTTAAGAAACTCAGAAAGATTGTTTGGATGAAGAAACTTGTGACGAGTAACAGTAAGATCTTTGTTTGCACAATGAAGAAGACATCAGTCAACTATAGGATGGCACTAATGTGACAGCCTGGTTTTTGCCCTCCTTTCTCTTCTGGTTTTCAGTTGGGTTTTGATTTGAATTTTGGAGTTTGAATCATTTCAGTTGGACTTAAAACACTTGGGCATCACCTTGGCTTTCACCCAAGTGGCTCACTCCTCCTCCAAACCCTCATTTCCTCTCTGGTCTACCTCAAAATAAGGTTATGGATATTTTTCTTTAATGAAAAATATTCATTTTCCTCTCAAAAACCCTAAACAGAAACTTGTGCTCCGAAGCAACCCCTATTTTTCTTGCCCACAAAAATCTGAGAAAATTCACAAAAATCCTTTGAACCCTAGGGCACCTCTCTGAGCAAAAATATCACACCACTTTTTGGAATATTGTTGCTACAGAAATTATTTTCTGTTCTGGACAGAAATGGTAGTTTCTACAGCAACTACCATTTTACTTCCTCCATTGGTGCTGCATTTTCTTGTGCATCACTACCCTCCTAGATCATTTCTAACCACCAAAGCATAGCTCCCAACTCCCAGCCATTTAACCTCAACAAGCTCTCAAAGTTACTGTCCAGTAACCTGCAGTGAAGTAAAAATCATGTTTACTACGTTTGAGCTCAAACCAAAATGTGGTAACCTCTAAATCTACCACGGACAACACGCCAGACATGAAGTTTAGGATTAGCTCGGCCTGACGTCAGAGTTCACGCGGTGACCGTGTTCGACCAGGCGTGCTGGCATGCAACCCACGCGCTCTGTGTTGCACCCTCGCTTCTGTTGCTCGCGTGATCGCTTCCCCGCCTGCCAAACCTTGCCAAACCCCGCCACCATCACCGTCCCGACGCCATTAACTTCACCCTAGTGCTCGCCGACGCCGGAGCTCACCGCAGCGAGCACGGGCGCGGTCCGGCCAACCCAACAGTGCGCTACGCACTGTGTTCGTCGCCATCCCCTCGCTCCTATGCTCGTCTCCGCGAGCCCACAGTTCCAGCATGAGTTGCGTCGCCTTCCCCCTCTCTCACTAACACTGCTCGTAGCCGAGCGTAGTGTCCAGGTGTCCTCCAGTGGAGCCCGAGCACCTCTCATCGCTCGTCTATAAATAGAGCTCTCCCAGCCTCCTCGAGCATCATCCACTCCTCACACACACTCCACAAACCTGTAGAAAGCCGTGGCCCGGCCGGGCAGGCCTCGGGCTGTCGTCCCTGAGCTCGAGCTCGCCGGTGATCCCCTATGTCCATCCGCACCACTCCAGCGCCTCCCAAGCTCAGGCGACCCTTCCAGGTCCTCCGCCGTGCCTCGGTGGTGTCGTTCCGCCCGGTTGGAGCCCCCGGTGTTGCCTCTAGTCGCCGTCATCTTCAACTCCGGTGACCTTTGCCTTATGTTGCTGCTGGAGAGGCCATTTCCGACTCCATCCGACCACCCTTAGCTAACCTATGGGTACGGGCAGGTGCACATCCGTCCCCTCTTTCGATCCCTCCCTCTAGTTCTGGCCAAGGCGCCCTCCTCATTGGCGTGTGCTCCGGCGGAGCCCCGCCGCCCTCTGTCTCTCTCTCCCCTCCCTCTCACCTGACTAGCGGGGCCCGCTAGTCAGCCACTCTGTACGCGCCCGAAGCGGTATAAGTGGAGGCGCCCCGCGGGGTTTACACCTTCGACGTCACCCCCCCTAGTTTTGTTTATTTAAATTCAGAATTTAAATAATTCCAGAACACTTCAAACAGCCACAACTTTTTAACCTTAAGTCCAAATGGATTGATTCTTTTTGCACTGGGTTCTGTGTGACAATCTCTAGCAGCACACCAAAGATGGGATTTTTCCCTGCTGCCGAGATTTTCTGGTAAATTTCAGAAGGGTTCTTGATGTTTTCCTTTTCTGTTAATAATTGTTTTCAGAAGGTGAAGCTTGTCTTGAGGATCACCAGGGAGAGTGTGACCCTCATCTGTACTAAGGCAAGCCACAACAACATTTTCATGGTGTCATTGCAATATTTGTGATTTATTTTTGAACTTGAATGGTTTAATTAGTTCATGCATTTAAATCACCTAGTTAAATAATTATTTTCATTCTGTTGCAAGCTTATTCATGTGGGTATGTTGATTTATAGAAAGTTGTGAATTAACTAAGTTAGATTTAAGTTATTATAAGTGATGATAGGCTATGGAGAAATAATTTGCTTATAAAGAGGACTAGTTTGAAGAATATTTTCTAGAGTAAGAAAAGGATTATGCTAAGTTTTGCCATGCTTAGTTGCTGCATAAACACAACCAGAAAAGTGCCATGAGGTTCTGAATTGTTTGATTAGTGCTTGATATAAGTTGACCCGGTATGGTTCTGATGATTAGTGAAGCATGTTATATGAGTGCATTTGCATGGCATGTCATGACACCGGTCATTTTTATTTTAAGTTGAACCAGATAATAAATCAACTTGAACATATCGTTGATCGGATCATGGTGCCACTGAATCGAGTTTTTCTAGCGCAACCACATTTGCCTTTATGGGAAGGCCTCTATTCGGTCTGTTGTCATGCCTCTGGTCGGTACCTCCAATGAGGGAAGGTTATGGGCGTGCGGTACCCTGGCCTCGTAAGCAGACATAACCTTGTGTGCCCGTTGATGTTGTTATGGTACCTTGTCCCCGTTTGGGACCGTTTTGCAACGATGTGGCCGTTTTGCCATGACGTTGGCCGTTGGTGTCTGGGATAGACACGGGGCCACCCATGACTTAGCCCAGTGGGGAGTTAGTCGGAGTGGCCGGAAGAGTGTCGTGGCAATGGAGGGGTTTTGTTGGAATGCCGTTGGTCCACCCGAATGGGAGTGCGAGGCCATGGGTTCCTTGGTGTGGGTACAGAGCGCTACCTCTGTAGAGTGTATTAAATCTATCGATAGCCAAGTCCAAGGTTATGGGCACGCTCGTAAGTAGGTCACACCATGGGTCAATGTTTCAAATAAATCTTGCACAGTAATTTAATAACATGGCACTGTTGGAAAGAGGATGGTCGGCGAACCATGTTGATGTTGATGACCAAGTTGTTGGTCCGTTTGTGATCCGACAAAGATCACCGTTTGGTTGTGAGGCAACCCGTTTGATGACCAAGTTGTTGGTCTGTTTGTGATCCGAGAAAGATCACCGTTTGGTTGCGAGGCTACCCGTTTGATGACCAAGTTGTTGGTCTGTTTGTGATCCGAGAAAGATCACCGTTTGGTTACGTGGTAACCCGTTGCTAATCAAGTCTGTGGGACTTGAGGCACGAGATTTGATCCACTGCATCCATAGCATGATTTTGCATTGATGATTAAATTTGTTAATATCATGATATTGTTTGTCATTATGTTTATGCTTGTTGTGAGCTTGCAAGTACATTCAATGTACTGACCTGGCGTGTCATGCCAGATTTCAGGAAAGGTTTGTTAGAACGGAGTGTTGTTCGAGTCTAGATCGTGTTCACATCGGTGTCCCTGTGCTATGGAGTCCCGCTTCATCGTCGTTCCGCTGCCGCGTAGTCGTCATGATCGAGGCCCCCTTATGTTCATTAAATAATGTACATATTGTTTAGTCGCACCATGGTGTGCCGCTTGGCCTCCTAACTTGTTGTAATATGAACTATGTTCCGCAACCATCAATGAAGCGGTTGTATTCTATACCAAGATGTTGTGTGTTGCCAGATGATATCGTCTCTGGGCTGGCAATGCAAGGTAAACCGGTTGCTCTGAGCCGGGGTGCCACAACGCTTGGTATCAGAGGCAAGCTGACTGTAGGACACGCTAGACTCCCGCCGCATTACTGGACGTTAGTTAGCGTAAAAGTTGAGTGATGACAGTATTTTTAGCTGGTTGTTGCTTTGCATGCACTTGGTTATTTTATTTCTAACCTACTAATGGCTATGAGTGTAGATGGCTCCGGTGCTGTATCCGTGCCAGTTGCAGCTGATGTCGTACATGTCGCCCCATCTCCTTCGTAACGTGTGGTGTCAACTGTATCCTCACGGTGACGACCCAGTCTATCGGGTGTACCGGGAGTGTCTGTCAGATTCAGTGTATGAGTATCACGTTGTGGTTACTCTGAGTACCAGTTCTTCCTCCAGCTCTTACACTCGCACTTCCAGGAGCGGTTACGCTTCTACCGCTTGTCAGGCTATCCAGTTTGCTGCATTTGAGGTCCTTGTCGAATTACGCTATAACGAGGTCCAGATGCAGAACCATCCAGGTTTCTACTACTATCCCTCCCTACACGACAATGGTCATGTCCATTTTCCTACCATTGATCCGGAGTCCGATAGTACTGCTAGCCACCTTTCTCGATATATTACTGCTAGCTACCTGCTGATCCACATGTTGGCTCAAGAGCTGACTCATGCCCGTGTTGCTATAGCTGCTACTAGAGCTGTCACTACTCCATCGTCTACGGGATTTACTCCTTATCTTCCATCCAGTTCTAGCTCACCAGTTTCACCAGTTGCTCCTCCGAGTAGCTCGGGCACCTCGACTGTGAACCCTCTTAGTGCTCCTGTTGAGTGGGTTTCTCTTCTCGCCACCCCTGTAGCCCCGATGCTTCAATCTCATCCTGCACCTGCTCCTGACAGAGATCCCTCGAGGCAGTGTCGTCATGTTACATTTAACCCGGAGGTCATGGTTAACACAGTTAGTTCAGGATCCGAGTCCGCTTCAGGAGAGGACACCAGCAGAGCATTAGAGCGCTCGAGTATTCGCAGTTGTCAGGATGATGTACAGATGTAGTCGTACAAGTCATGATGTTCCGTTCGATGTATGAGAGTAGTTGAACTTATTATGTCATTTATCCTTTATGTATGGGTCTATGTATAAATATGTTGGACTTTCTTCTATTCGATGGGTTTTCTTCGGATTTTCGCCTTCTTTCGGGTTTTGTCGCTGGCTTTTCCCCACTGTATTCCTTCTTGGATGTTGCTCATCTCGATCGTGTTGTCTTGGTAAAAACAATAGGATGACGCGGGGAGGCAGCAATAGCGACGCTTGTGAGGATACTCATGTTCGTCGTTCCGCATGACAGGCAGGACACTCCCCCGAGTCATACATTCCACCACCGCCTCCACCGCCAAATCCACCCTCCACTGAGCAAACTCTCTGTATGTTTGAAGAAAGGCTAAATAATGATCTGCGTGAAATGATGTGAAGTGTGCCAGCTATGGTTGGACAGAATGGAAATCAGAACGGTCATCACTCCAAGCTGTCAGACTTTCAGAGAACCAACCCTCCCTGTTTCAGCCAGGTTATTGATCCATTAGATGCAGATGACTGGTTGCGAACTATTGAGAAGAAACTTGAGATTGCTCGTACTGATACAAATGACAAAGTCCCATTTGGAACTCATTATCTGGAATGCGCTGCCGCAATATGGTGGGAAAATGAAAAAGCCATGTGGCCTGCCGATGAAGAAATCACCTGGGTAAAATTCAAGGATCGGTTCCATAAATATCATATTCCTGCTGGAGTTATGAAGGTCAAGCAGCGCAAATTCCTTGCGCTCCTCCAAGGAAGTCAGTCTGTGAGTGAATATTTAAATAAGTTCAATCACTTGGCCCGCTACTCTCTTCATGATGTGGCAACCGAAGAAAGGAAGATTGACCATTTTCTTGGAGGATTAAATCAACATCTCCGGTGCACTCTCAGTATGTTTGATTTCACCGACTTCCAAACTCTGGTTAACAAGGCACTCATTGCTGAGAGGGAGCACAAGCTGATACATGACAACAAGACTTCAAATAATGATCACCAGCGCAAGTTTGAACCAAGGAAGGAGGTTCAGCCTATGCAAAAGGCTCATACCTGGCAGCAAACGCAAGTAGAGTACAAGCCCAATTGGCAGCAGAATGTCAACAAGGCCCCTACACAAGTCAAGAATGTCATAACCAACCCGGTGCAAGAATAATGCCAGCACAACAATTCATGTTTCAGTTGTGGGCAAACCGGACATTACGCCCGACAATGTCCCAAGGGCGGCAGGAATAACCCTCCATTCAGGCCACAAGTTAACTTTATTGGGGCATACCCTGACCAGAAAAACATCACTGGCCAAGTCCACGCCCTCTCCGCAGATGAAGCCCAAGAGAACCCCGAAGTCGTCATTGGTATGTTTTCAGTTAATAGCATACATGTCGTAATTTTATTTGACTCTGGGGCTTCCCACTCTTTTATTTCGCAGAGTTTTGTTGCCCAAAACAAATTTCCTTGTTCGATTTTGAGCAAGAATATGCCGGTACAATCCCCGGCATCTTTGCTCAGAAGCAATCTGGTCTGCCGTAATCTAGAAATAAATATCAACGGAGTCCACTTTCCAGCTTCCTTGATAGTCATTGAGTCTGCTAAGTTGGACATCATTTTGCGAATGAATTGCTTGACACAATATCAAGTCTGTATTAATTGTGCAACCCGAGAAGTCACCTTGACCAGTCCAGAAGGGTAAGCTACAAAATTCCATGCCCGCAGGAGCATACCCCAGAAAGAAATGGTTTTTACCACTGTGGCTGAGTTGGAATTAATTCCCGTAGTCAGTGAGTTTCCTCATGTATTCCCAGAAGAGCTGCTAGGCATGCCACCAGACCGAGAGCTCGAGTTTGCTATCGACCTTGTGCCCGGAACTGCACCGTTATACAAGAAATATTATCGAATCCCGTCATCCGAATTAGTGGAGCTAAAGAAACAGCTTGATGAGATGCTCCAAAAGGGTTATATCCGTCCCAGTTCCTCACCATGGGGATCACCTGCTATATTCATGGATAAGAAAGATGGAAGTCTCCGTATGTGTGTAGATTACCCCCAGCTAAATGATGTCACCATCAAAAACAATTACCCACTACCCAGGATTGATGACTTATTTGATCAACTCAGTGGGGCCAAAGTGTTCTTCAAGATTTATTTGAGGACCGGATACCACCAACTTAAGATTAAAAAGGAAGATATTCCAAAGACCGCATTCACTACTCGGTACGGTCTTTATGAATATACGGTTATGTCCTTCGGCCTCACCAATGCCCTTGCTTTCTTCATGCATATGATGAATAAAGTATTCATGGATTTCCTCAATAAATTCATGCTGGTTTTTATCGACGATATTCTCATATACTCAAAAAGCGAAGACGAGCACAAAGGACACCTCCGAGCGGTCTTACAAAGACTCTGTGACCATCAACTATATGCCAAGTTCAGTAAATGTGAGTTTTGGCTAAAGCAAGTTGGATTCCTTGGGCATATACTATCCTCGGTAGGTATAGTCGTGGACCCAAGCAAAGTAAAAGACATGCTTGATTGGTTGGCACCCGCAACAGTGTCTCAAATCTAGAGTTTCCTTGGATTAGCCGGATACTATCGCCGGCTCATTGAAGGTTTCTCTAAAATTGCCAAGCCAATGATAGAGCTTCTCAAAAAGGATAAGAAATTTGAATGGACCGAGGATTGTGAGAAAAGTTTCAACGAGTTAAAAATCAGATTGACCTCAGCCCCTGTGTTGACACCTCCAGACATCTACCGCAGCTTTGATGTATACTGTGATGCTTCCAGACAGGGTCTTGGATGCGTACTTAGCAAGATGGCAAGGTAGTAGCTTATGCCTCTCGTCAGCTTCAACCCCACGAAGGTAACTATCCTACTCATGATCTGGAATTGGCCGCAGTGGTTCATGCTCTAAATATATGGATTCACTATCTCATTGGAAAAAGGTGCCAAATATTTACCGGCCACAAAAGCCTCAAGTATATATTCACTCAACCAGATTTGAATCTCCACCAACACAGATGGTTGGAGTTAGTCAAGGACTATGACCTTGGAATTAATTACCACCCGAGTAAGGCCAACGTGGTGGCCGATGCACTCAGCAGAAAGCATGTCAGTTTAAATGCCATGATGGAAACCATGTCTTTCGAACTCCAAGAAGAAATCGCTCAGCTCAATCTGATCATAGTTGAAGTTGGTCTTGCTAGTATTATGGAAATTACTCCTACCCTCGAGGATGAAATCCGCAAGGCCCGGCCGGACGACACAACCTTACAAAAGTATGTCAAGCAAATGCTAGCAGGACAGACCTCGGATTTCTCCAAAGACCATCTAGGTACACTACGATTCCGTGGGAGGATTTGTGTACCAAGTCAAGAAGGTTTAAGGAAGAAAATACTATCCGAAGCACACGAATACTCATATTCTATCCACCCTGGAAGTACTAAAATGTACGAAGACCTTCGCCAAATATTCTGGTGGGATGGAATGAAGAAAGACATAGCATATTTTGTGGCCTACTGCGACATATGCAATAAAGTAAAGGCAGAGCACCAGAAACCAGCTGGACTCCTCCGACCGTTGCCCATTCCGCAATGGAAGTGGGACGACATCTGCATGGATTTTATCACCGGGCTACCAAAAACTCAGTGAGGCAATGACGCAGTATGGGTCATAGTGGATATGTTAACCAAGGTAGCACATTTCATTCCCATCAGAACCACATACCATGTTGATCAGCTCGCACAACTATATTTGTCCAGATAGTCAGTTTACACGGAGTTCCTCGAACAATCACTTCTGACCAGGGGTCCCTATTTACCTCTGTTTTCTGGTCCCGTATCCATCAAGCTTTGGGAACAGCACTGAAATATAGTACTGCTTACCATCCTCAGATCGATGGGCAGACTGAACAAGTAAACCAAATACTTGAAGATATGCTACGAGCATGTGCCTTGTCCCAAGGGCCTAAGTGGGAAGATTGTCTGCTGTATGCTGAGTTCTCCTACAACAACAGTTTCCAGGCCAGTTCAAAGATGTCACCATATGAGGCTTTGTATGGTCGTAGGTGCCGCACCCCGTTGAATTGGTCTCAGACCGGGGATAGCCGTCTCTTTGGAACAGACCTCATGATGGAAGCCGAAAGGCAAGTACAAGAAATCAGAGACCGTCCGCGGCTTGCCAAATCCCGACAAAAGAGCTATTATGATGCAAAGCACCGACAGGTCAGTTTTGAGCCCGGAGAACAAGTGTACCTCAGAGTCACTCCTATGAAGGGAATAAAAAGGTTTCAGACTCGCGGAAAATTGGCACCCAGGTTTATTGGTCCATTCCCGATTATGTCCAGAGTGGGTACTGTTGCATATCAGTTGGAGCTGCCGCCAGAGTTGTCAGAAGTGCACAACGTGTTCCATGTCTCCCAATTGAGACGATGCATACCACCGCCCGAGAAAAGGACTGCTATGACAGAAATAGAGTTAGCTAAGGATTTAACATATGAGGAGAGACCGTTAAATTTTTTGGATGAGATGGAAAGGGTCACTCGAAGCAAGACGAGAAATGTTACAAGGTCCAGTGGGAG
The DNA here is from genome assembly GCF_018294505.1 of Triticum aestivum. Taxonomy (NCBI): domain Eukaryota; kingdom Viridiplantae; phylum Streptophyta; class Magnoliopsida; order Poales; family Poaceae; genus Triticum; species Triticum aestivum. The sequence goes on from NC_057801.1 coordinate 287,040,202, forward strand.
CATCATACGGAGACAGAAGCAACCTGGGAGCAAGAAGAATTTCATAAGGCAAATTATCCATAATTGTTTTCCTGAGCAACCGAATCTCGAGGACGAGATTCATCCTAAGTGGGGGAGGTTTGTGACAGCCTGGTTTTTGCCCTCCTTTCTCTTCTGGTTTTCAGTTGGGTTTTGATTTGAATTTTGGAGTTTGAATCATTTCAGTTGGACTTAAAACACTTGGGCATCACCTTGGCTTTCACCCAAGTGGCTCACTCCTCCTCCAAATCCTCATTTCCTCTCTGGTCTACCTCAAAATAAGGTTATGGATATTTTTATTTAATGAAAAATATTCATTTTCCTCTCAAAAACCCTAAACAGAAACTTGTGCTCCAAAGCAACCCCTATTTTTCTTGCCCACAAAAATCTAAGAAAATTCAAAAAAATCATTTGAACCCTAGGGCACCTCTCTGAGCAAAAATATCACACCATGTTTTCGAATATTTTTGCTACAGAAATTATTTTCTGTTCTGGACAGAAATGGTAGTTTCTACAATAACTACCATTCTACTTGCTCCATTGTTGCTGCATTTTCTTGTGCATCACTACCCTCCTAGATCATTGCTAACCACCAAAGCACAGCTCCCAACTCCCGGCTGTTTAACCTCAGCAAGCTCTCAAAGTTACTGTTCAGTAACTTGCAGTGAAGTAAAAATCATGTTTACTGCGTCTGAGCTCAAACCAAAATGTGGTAACCTCTAAATCTACCATGGACAACACGCCAGACCTAAAGTTTAGGCTTAGCTCGGCCTGAGGTTAGAGTTCACGCGGTGACCGCGTTCGACCAGGCGTGCTGGCATGCAACCGACGCGCTCTGTGTCGCGCCCTTGCTTCTGTTGCTCGCGTGATGGCTTACCCGCTTGCCAAACCTTGCCAAACCCCGCCACCATCACCGTCCCGATGCCATTAACTTCACCCTGGTGCTTGCCGACACCGGAGCTCGCCGTAGCACGCACGGGCGCGGTCCGGCCAACCCAACAGTGTGATGCGCACCATGTTCGTCGCCAACCCCTCGCTCATGTGCTCGTCTCCGCGCGCCCACAGCTCCCGCGTGAGTTGCGTCACCCTCCCCCTCTCTCACTTACGCTGTTCGTTGCCAGGTGCAACGTCCAGGTGTCCTCCGGCGGAGCCCAAGCACCTCTCGTCGCTCGGCTATAAATAGAGCTCTTCCCAGCCTCCTCGAGCATCATCCACTCCTCACACACACTCCACAAACCTGTAGAAAGCCGTGGCCCGGCCGGGCAGGCCTCGGGCCACCGTCCCCGAGCTCAAGCTCGCCGGCTATCCCCTCTGTCCGTCCGCACCACTCCAGCCCCTCCCAAGCCCGGTTGGAGCCCCTGGTGCTGCCTCTAGTCGCCGTCGTCTTCAACTCCGGTGACCTCTACCTTCTGTCACCTCTAGAGAGGCCATTACTGACACCGTCCGACCACCCTAGCTAACATACGGGTACGGGTAGGTGAGCCTCTGTCCCCTCTTTCGATCCCTCCCTCCAGTTCTGGCCAAGGCGCCCTCCTCGGCGGCGTGTGCTCCGGCAGAGCCCCGCCACCCTCTGTCTCTCTTTCCCCTCCCTCTCACCTGACTAGCAGGGCCCGCCAGTCAGCCACTCTGTATGCGCCCGAAGCGGTACGAGTGGAGGTGCCCCGCCGGGTTTACGCCTTCGACGTCACCCCCCACCCCCAGTTCTGTTTATTTAAATTCAAAATTTAAATAATTCCAGAACACTTCAACAAGCCACAACTTTTTAACCTTAAGTCCAAATAAATTGAATCTTTTTGCATTGGGTTATGTGTGAAAATCTCTAGCAGCACACCAAAGATGGGATTTTTCCCTGCTACCTAGATTTTCTGGTAAATTTCAGAAGGGTTCTTGATGTTTTCTTTTTGTGTTTATAATTGTTTTCAGAAGGTGAAGCTTGTCTTGAGGATCACCTGGGAGAGTGTGACTCTCATCTGCACTAAGGCAAGCCACAGCAACATTTTTATGGTGTCATTGCAATATTCATGATTTATTTTTCAACTTGAATGGTTAAATTAGTTCATGCATTTAAATCACCTAGTTAAATAATTATTTTCATTCTGTTGCAAGCTTATTCATGTGGGTATGTTGATTTACAGAAAGTTAAGAGTTAACTAAGTTAGGTTATGTTATTATAAGTGATGATAGGCAATGGAGAAATAATTTGCTTATAAAGAGGACTAGTTTGAAGAATATTTTCTTGAGTAAGAAAATGATTATGCTAAGTTTTTGCCATGATTAGTTGCTGCATAAACATGACCAGAAAAGTGCCATGAGGTTCTAAATTGTTTGATTAGTGCTTGATATAAGTTGACTCGATATGGTTCTGATGATTAGTGAAGCATGTTATACGAGTGCATTTGCATGGCATGTCATGACACCGGTCACTCTTATTTTAAGTTGAACCTGATAATAAATCAACTTGAACATATCGTTGATCGAATGATGGTGCCACTGAATCGAGTTTTTCCAACGCAACCACATTTGCCTTTATGGAAGGCCTTTATTCGGTCCGTTGTCATGCCTCTGGTTGGTACCTCCAACGAGGGAAGGTTATGGGCATGCGGTACCCTGGCCTGGTAAGCAGACATAACCTTGTGTGCCCGTTGATGTTGCTATGGTACCTTGTCCCCGTTTGGGACAGTTTTGCCACGATGTGGTCGTTTTGCCACGACGGTGGTCGTTGGTATCTGGGGTAGACACGGGGCCACCCATGACTTAGCCCAGTGGGGAGTTAGTCGGAGTGGCCGTGAGAGTGTCGTGGCAATGGAGGGGTTTTGTTGGAATGCAGTTGGTCCACCCGAATGGGAGTGCGAGGCCATGGGTTCCTTGGTGTGGGTACAGTGTGCTACGTCTACAGAGTGTATTAAATCTATCGATAGCCGAGTCCACGGTTACGGGCACGCTCGAAAGTAGGTCGCACCATGGGTCAACATTTTAAATAAATCTTGCACAATAATTTAATAACATGGCACTGTTGGAAAGAGGATGGTCGGAGAACCATGTTGATGTTGATGACCAAGTTGTTGGTCCGTTTGTGATCCAAGAAAGATCACAGTTTGGTTGCAAGGCAACCCGTTTGGTGACCAAGTTGTTGGTCCGTTTGTGATCCGAGAAAGATCACCGTTTGGTTGTCAAGCAACCCGTTTGATGACCAAGTTGTTGGTCCATTTGTGATCCGAGAAAGATCACCGTTTGGTTACGGGCTAACCTCTTGGTAAGCAAGTCTGTGGGACTTGAGGCACGAGATTTGATCCACTGCATCCATAGCATGATTTTGCACTGATGATTAAATTGGTTAATATCATGGTATTGTTTGTCATTATGTTTATGCTTGTTGTGACTTTGCAAGTACATTCAATGTACTGACCTAGTGTGTCATGCCAGATTTCAGGAAATATTCGTTGGAATGGAGTGCTGTTCAAGTCTAGATCATGTTCACATCGGTGTCCCTGTGCTATGGAGTCCCGCTTCGTCGTCGTTCCGCTGTCGTGTAGTCATCATGATTGAGGCCCCTTATGTTCATTAAATAATGTACATATTGTTCAGCCGCACCGTGTGTGCCGCTTGGCCTCCTAACTTGTTGTAATATGAACTATGTTCCGCTAGCATCAATAAAGCAGGTTTTATTCTGTACCAAGATGTTGTGTGTTGCCAGAAGACATGGTCTCTGGGCTGGTAATGCAAGGTAAACCTGTTGCTCTGAGCCGAGGTGCCACAACTAACTCTTTTACCTTTTTTTACCCCTTGCGCCATTTCAAAATTTATAACAACGATTTATCCATACGTTTGTTTTCTGTACTTTTCAAAGCAGTTCGCCGATGATTACCTCTCAAACCACCTGCATGGTCAAGAGGCGAGGAAGGTATTCATTCAACACCAACGGTACAATATTGAAGTCTTCCTGAAGAGGATGAAGGTTGGGCGGGAAATTATCCATAGCCACTACCCTAAAGTTGCAAGGACATTCAACATCACTGAAGGCTTAATATTTGCCTTCTGCTTCTGCAGTTTCCCGAATGAGATTCATCTGTCTATTTACTGTCTATGATGGTACTTTCCAAAGGTTTTCGATGTTGCATGTGAAACTTGGTGCTATTGTGTAATGGCATAACTGAGTGCTGAAGCTATCTAATGTAATTTGATTATGAAGTCCTGGTTGCGGTTATACGAATATGAAATATCTGGTGTGTTTTATAAGAAATATCAATTTGATTACTACATGGATTATCAATAAATAGGCTAATTACCCTGCTTATTAGGGTTTTCTATTGAAGACGATTACTCAGACAACACTGTGGGCGATGAACTCAAACAACCCACATGGTTTCTAGAAAGTAGGCGTGTTCGATCAACTAACAATCACACACGGCTTCCGGCAGAGAACTGCTTGCGTTAGGACAACTTGCACAAACGTTTCCACACAAAAAACTATATGTGATATACATACGAACGGAAATGTTTGTCTGGGATTCACCGTATGGGATGTACATACGAACGGCAACGATTGGGTTTTGATGCCTAGCCAGATCGCACACAAGCTCATTTTGCCCCAGCCTATTTGCCAGGAGGGCCTATCCCCGACGGTTTCTGGGTCATGTGGTAAGGACCCCCCTTATCGCCCACACTCACTTGGTGACGGTTCCAAACGCCATCGCGGAAAGGGGTTAAAACCCGTTTGTATAGTGGTCTCTACACTATTGAGTAGATTCACTCCAAATACAATATCAGGTCTTGTGCAAGTTGCATGATACATAAGCGCTCCAATGACACTGAGGTATGGAACTTCAGGCCCCAACACCTCTTCTCCATCATCCCTTGGTCTGAACGGATCTTTCTCCACGTCTAGAGATCGAACCACCATGGGAGTTTTAGATAGTCCATATTGGATTTTTCCAATATTTTCTGGATATAGGCAGATTGGTGTACCATGATTCCCGAGGGAAGGTGCTCAAGTTGAATACCTAAGAAAAATTTGGTTTTACCCAAATCCTTCATCTCAAATTCCATCTTTAGATGATTGTGTGCTTCATCAATGTCTAGTGTGTTGCCAATGATGTTGCGATCATCAACGTACACAGAAATGATGCAAAATCTTGTAGACGACTTTTTGATGAAGACACATGGGCAATCAACACTATTGGAGTAACCTTTCTGCAGAAGGAATTCACTGAGTCGGTTGTACCACAACCGTCCCGACTGCCTTAAGCCATATAATGACTTATTTAGCTTTACATAATACATGTTGCATTTCGCACTTTTATTCGGGATAAAGATTCTGTTAGGAACCCTCATATATTTGTCCGAGTCTAGTGACCCATAAAGATATGCGTTCACGACGTCCATCAACTGCATAGATAGACGATTTTGCACTGCCAAGGATATAAGATATCAGAAAGTGGTTGCACTCATTACTGGAGAATATGTTTCAGTGAAATCAATACCGGATTTCTGCGTGAAACCTTGTGCTACGAGCCTTGCTATATATCTCACCACCTCATTGTTCTCATTCCATTTCCGGAGAAAAAAAACCATTTGAATCCCACGAGGAAAACACTGGGAGGTGTCGGTATTACTTCAGTTAATACCTTTCTTTTGTTAAGGAGGCAATTTTTGCTTGGATTGCATCCTTCCATTTAGGCCAGTTGGAGCGCTTTTGACACTCTACGATAGACCTTGGATCATGATCAATGAGAAGGGTATCTGCAATTGTTGACACCAGATTTTGGCACGGTCAATAACTTATTTAAGATGGCGTCAAATGGAGAAGTGATCTTCATGAACGAGTTCCGTATTGTCGATATAAACATCTTTGAAGTTTGGGTCATCGCAGTTCGATTTCATCTCGAAGGCCGAAACTATGCTCAAAGTACTAAGATCTTATATTCAGAGTACAGTTTGGCTGATTAATCCCCCAAGACGACCTCAAATGAAAACATTATCTACATGGATTGTCTTCGTCTCGTCGAAACGATCGATTTTGATATAAAAATCGTTCCAATCCGAGTTCGTATGGAAAAGTTAGAGCCATCGGAATACAGCCCTGTCAGGAGACAAAAAACTGGCGCGCCCCACTAGACACCCTGTCTGATGGGTAGCGCGAGGATAGTCTGTTTTGCGCGACCGATTTGACCCTCAAGATGACTTCTGATCAAAAAATGTTCAGCATAAAAGTTGTTCGTCTCGTCGAAACGGTCAAGATTGCTTTTGGAAAGACCCACAAGATGCAGCCAGTTTAAACCGAACAGTTTTGGAAAGTTCGGACAAAACCAATCCGAATTTGACTAGGGTTTTGGACGTGAATCCAAGCATTTTCCTTGCACGGGAAGTCCAGCCGCCTCTTATATACCTAAGGGGTGACGGCCGATTGAAAAACACACAATCGATCAATCAATCTACCACTTTTTATCTTTTATCTTTTCTCCTTAACCCTAATTCTTCTTCTTCCTCGTTCTTCGTTCGTCCTTCTTCATTGCAGGGCGGCGAACCTCGAGGACCTAGGGGCGATCAGGTCGACCTAGGGCAGCCCATAGCCGCCGCGCGCCCAGACGGGGTCCCTCCCGCGCGTGTGGGGTTTCGGGTCCCAAAAGCGCCGGCTTGCTGTCTTGCGTATCGTGCTGGAAGTCGGCCTCCCGCGGTGTGAGTTGCGGAGCATCTCCCTCGGTGCCGCGGGTACACATCAACGTGTTCGTGTGACGCTTTCCAGCGTCAACACACTTTTTGGCGACTCCGCTGGGGACGAAGCTTTGAACGGTCTCCGGCCTATTCTTGCTACGGAAGGATCGTCATCTAGGGTTTGCAATCTACAAAGGTAATATGAATACCCAATTCCCTACTGTAGATGCAAATAATTCATATGGTGTTACTAGATTGCTCAAAGAGTATACTCTATCGGCCAGCCCTAGTTTTTTCAGTAATGCATCTAATTATGTGCAAGGGCCGATTCAAAGTAATTTGCATGCTTTAAGTTCTTATGATACTAGTAACCTACACCATATGTATCCCAACTCTCATGCATCGGCAACCCCACAAATTGTTCTGCCGATGAACAACATGGTGAGTTTAGTTAATAAATTTGAAACACCTCATGTTAGAATCTCAAATGCCATGCAAGAAAGTGTTTCACCCTTTTATTCATCGGCAAGTAATGTGCAATATACTAATCCAACCATGCCGATGAACGAGAGAATTGGCCATGCTGCTACTAGTTATTCGGCCAGTTACTCTCAAACATCATATGCTACACCTCATGTTAGTAATTCTTTGGCACCATACACAACTGTAGATGCTCATAATTCGGCTTCACACCTTCCTGGTTATAGCTGAATAAATGTAAATTTTACAGGAGCGGTTGTGCCCAATATTGTAGAAGATGAGGTAGTGGTGGCTGCATTGAAGAGTTTAGCCCAAAATAAGAGAATTAGTGCTCTTTACCTTGAACAACATGAAAAGGGGCTATTTCCTGATTATGCCGCAATAAAAGCTAGAGTTTTGCAAGAAGATGAATCTTTGCCAATTGATAAAATTGGCGAGCAAAAGGATGGTCTTACAACAATGCATATGCCTTCACCTAGTACTACATCATATTATACACCCCCTACACAATTGCAAAACTTCGGCAACACCCGTGTGTCATTGCCGAAAGAATCTGAAAGCATTGGGGGGCAATCATATCCGGAGTGGGCTGAAATTGAGAAAAAGATTAAAGCTAATTTTGCCGCTCGCCGTCAGAAACAAATAGAAAAAGAATTGGCTCAGATAAAAGAAGCATTGCCAATTGGTAGTATCGATGAAAAGAAGGATGATTCGGATCATGAAAGTGCTTCAGTTGAAAAAGCCGAATCAAGTAGTATATATTCTGAATCCATCAATTCCAACGAGGCAAGCATTATCGAGAAAGGGCATGGCAAGCATAGGAAAACAATGGTGCTTGATTTTTCTGAAGTTAATGGAACCTACTTCCTGCCCTATGAGTTCTGTGCCGTAGAAATTGACAAGCTTCAAGGACAAGAACAAGTAGCCGAACAAAGTTCGGCCGACAAAAATCTTCAAAGCAATGATGCACGGATTCAAGAAAAAGATGATGACAAGGTGTTGGGGAGCCATCCAAAGACGGAGCAAGATGTTCTTCAAATGGCACCACCATCATGCTCTCCCAACATATTTGAAGAGGTATGCATAGCGAGTAATTTACCTGTTTTCAAATTTGGTCGCAACTTCATTATTGATGCATCTAAAAGAAATATTCTCATAAGTAATTTTGAAAGACCAATGAAGAAGGGTAATTTACTTGCTAGCAATAAAATTGTTATGGAACATATCGGTCAAACCATTGCGCCATTTATAAAGACCGATAATGACTTGTTGTTACAACCAAAGCTTTCCCTATTGCTTTATATAAACTTCATATCTAGTTGGGTAGCTTTGCTTATTTCATACTTGGCTTGCACTTGGTCTCAACTGAGACATGTATGTTCTTAATATCTTCGTTTCAGAAATTTAAAGCCAAGGTTAAATTCTATTGAGAAAACTGATGCTAATACAATATCTTATCCAAAGACATCGGAGATAGAGTGGAAAACACAATGCATAGCCGAATGGGGAGATTCCAAATCTGAACCATTCGTTTGCTTATCTCCAAAGCCGTTCAAACAGCAAGATCGGCTAGAAAACAAGAAGTATACCTTCAATTCAAGCATGTGTGATCAAATATTTGATTTTTTGCTGAAAAATAATTACATTACAATTCTCGATCACCATGTTAAGCCATCAATCCAAGGACGAATGTATTGTAAGTTGTGTTGGAAATATGCCCTAGAGGCAATAATAAAAGCATTATTATTATATTTCCTTGTTCATGATAATTGTCTTTATTCATGCTATAATTGTGTTATCCGGAAATCGTAATACATGTGTGAATAACAGACATCAACATGTCCCTAGTGAGCCTCTAGTTGACTAGCTCGTTGATCAACAGATAGTCATGGTTTCCTGACTATGGACACTGGATGTCATTGATAACGAGATCACATCATTGGGAGAATGATGTGATGGACAAGACCCAATCCTAAACATAGCACAAGATCGTATAGTTCATTTGCTAGAGTTTTCCAATGTCAAGTATCTTTTCCTTAGACCATGAGATCGTGTAACTCCCGGATACCGTAAGAGTGCTTTGGGTATGCCAAACGTCACAACGTAACTGGGTGACTATAAAGGTAGACTACGGGCATCTCCGAAAGTGTCTGTTGGGTGACATGGATCAAGACTGGGATTTGTCACTCCATATGACGGAGAGGTATCACTGGGCCCACTCGGTAATGCATCATCATAATGAGCTCAGAGTGACCAAGTGTCTGGTCACGGGATCATGCATTATGGTACGAGTAAAGTGACTTGCCGGTAACGAGATTGAACGAGGTATTGGGATACCGACGATCGAATCTCGGGCAAGTAACATATCGATAGACAAAGGGAATAGCGTACGGGGTTGATAGAATCCTCGACATCGTGGTTCATCCGATGAGATCATCGTGGAGCATGTGGGAGCCAGCATGGGTATCCAGATCCCGCTGTTGGTTATTGACCGGAGAGTCGTCTCGGTCATGTCTGCTTGTCTCCCGAACCCGTAGGGTCTACACACTTAAGGTTCGGTTACGCTAGGGTTGCAGGGATATGTATATGCAGTAACCCGAATGTTGTTCGGAGTCCCGGATGAGATCCCGGACGTCACGAGGAGTTCCGGAATGGTCCGGAGGTAAAGATTTATATATGGGAAGTCCTGTTTCGGGCATCGGGACAAGTTTCGGGGTTATCGGTATTGTACCGGGACCACCGGAAGGGTCCCGGGGGTCCACCGGGTGGGTCCACCTGTAGGGGGTGCGCCTTGGCCTACATGGGCCAAGGGCACCAGCCCCACATAGTCCCATGCTCCTAGGGTTTAAGGGGGAAAGAGTCCTAGGAGGGGAAGGCACCTCCTAGGTGCCTTGGGGGGGAGGGAAACCCCCCTTGGCCGCCGCACCCCTAGGAGATTGGATCTCCTAGGGCCGGCCACCCCCCCTTGGCCCTCCTATATATAGTGGGGGAGAGGAGGGACTTCATACCTGAACGCCTTGGCCTTTGGTTGCCTCCTTCTCCCTCCCCAACACCTCCTCCACCTCCATAGTGCTTAGCGAAGCTCTGCCGGAGTACTGCAGCTCCATCAACACCACGCCGTCGTGCTGCTGCTGGTGCCCTCTCCCTCAACCTCTCCTCCCTCCCTTGCTGGATCAAGAAGGAGGAGACATGGCTGTTCCGTACGTGTGTTGAACGCGGAGGTGCCGTCCGTTCGGCGCTGGTCATCGGTGATTTGGATCACGTCGAGTACGACTACATCATCACCGTTCTTTTGAACGCTTCCGCTCGCGATCTACAAAGGTATGTAGATGCATATAATCACTCATTGCTAGATGAACTCCTAGATGATCTTGGTGAAATGAGTAGGAAATTTTTTGTTTTCTGCAACGTTCCCCAACAGTGGCATCATGAGCTAGGTCTATGCGTAGTTCTTCTTGCGCGAGTAGAACACAATTTGTTGTGGGCGTAGATTTGTCAACTTTCTTGCCGTTACTAGTCCTTTCTTGCTTCAGCGGTATTGTGGGATGAAGCGGCCCGGACCAACCTTACACGTACGCTTACGTGAGACTGGTTCCACCGACTAACATGCACTAGTTGCATAAGGTGGCTGGCGGGTGTCTGTCTCTCCCACTTTAGTTGGAGCGGAATCGATGAACAGGGTCCTTATGAAGGGTAAATAGAAGTTGACAAATCACGTTGTGGCTTTAACGTAGGTAAGAAGACGTTCTTGCTAGAACCCTAATTCAGCCACGTAAAACTTGCAACAACAATTAGAGGACGTCTAACTTGTTTTTGCAGTAAGTGGTTTGTGATATGATATGGCCAAAGTTGTGATGAATGATGAATGATCTATATGTGATGTATGAGATGTTCATGCTATTGTAATAGGATTCACGACTTGCATGTCGATGAGTATGACAACCGGCAGGAGCCATAGGAGTTGTCTTTATTCTTTTAATGACCTGCGTGTCATCGAGAAACGCCATGTAAATTACTTTACTTTATTGCTAAACGCGTTAGCCATAGTAGTAGAAGTAATAGTTGGCGAGCAACTTCATGGAGACACGATGATGGAGATCATGATGATGGAGATCATGGTGTCAAGCCGGTGACAAGATGATCATGGAGCCCCCAAGATGGAGATCAAAGGAGCTATGTGATATTGGCCATATCATGTCACGTTTATTATTTGATTGCATGTGATGTTTATCATGTTTTGCATCTTGTTTACTTAGAACGACGGTAGTAAATAAGATGATCCCTCACAATAAATTCAAGAAGTGTTCCCCCTAACTGTGCACCGTTGCGACAGTTTGCTGTTTCAAAACACCACGTGATGATCGGGTGTCTTATTCAGACGTTCACATACAACGGGTGTAAGACAGATTTACACATGCAAACACTTAGGTTGACTTGACGAGCCTAGCATGTACAGACATGGCCTCGGAACACAGAAGACCGAAAGGTCGAGCATGAGTCGTATAGAAGATACGATCAACATGAAGATGTTCACCGAAGTTGACTAGTCCGTCTCACGTGATGATCGGACACGGTCTAGTTTAACTCGGATCATGTAATACTTAGATGACTAGAGGGATGTCTAATCTAAGTGGGAGTTCACTAATAATTTGATTAGTTGAACTTAATTATCATGAACTTAGTCTAAAATCTTTGCAATATGTCTTGTAGATCAAATGGCCAACATAGTCCTCAACTTCAACGCGTTCCTAGAGAAAACTAAGCTGAAAGACGATGGCAGCAACTATACGGACTGGGCCCGGAACCTGAGGATCATCCTCATAGCTGCCAAGAAAGATTATGTCCTACAAGCACCGCTTGGTGACGCACCCGTTCTCCCTGCGGAACAAGACGTTATGAACGCTTGGCAGGCACGTTCCGATGACTACTCCCTCGTTCAGTGCGGCATGCTTTACAGCCTAGAGCCGGGGCTCCAAAAGCGTTTTGAGAGACATGGAGCATATGAGATGTTCGAAGAGCTGAAAATGGTTTTCCAAGCTCATGCCCGGGTCGAGAGATATGAAGTCTCCGACAAATTCTTCAGCTGTAAGATGGAGGAAAACAGTTCTGTCAGTGAGCACATACTCACTATGTCTGGGCTGCATAACCGCTTGACTCAGCTGGGAGTTAATCTTCCAGATGATGTGGTCATTGACAGAATCCTCCAGTCGCTTCCACCAAGCTACAAGAGCTTTGTGATGAACTTCAATATGCAGGGGATGGAAAAGACCATTTCTGAAGTATTTGCTATGCTGAAATTGTCACAGCCCCAGATCAGCCCTTGTTTGTTTTTGCTTTAGCATCCATGCAACATGTTTAAATTTTATGAAATTTGAAATGGGGATTTGTGAAACCCTTAGAATCATTGAAATGACCCAAATAAAAATTGCTCCAAAAAGGTCCAAGAAAATGCTCATGTTGCTCTCTGAAAATATTGGACGGAGATAAAAATCAAACCAATATTTTTAGGAGCCCATAAGTATTTATTCTGGGCATTTGGAATTAATGCATAAATATTTGCATTGGATATATATATTATATATAAATAATATATGTCCAAAAATTGCTGGAACATTTTATGTGGTTGGGTATATTTTAACTCTAGCCACACAACTATTTTCAAGATTTTATAAAATGGTTTAGTATTTTACTAAACCAAAACAAAACAGAACAAAATAGAAAAACAATAAATAAAGACAGAGAGAGAGAAGGAAGTTACCTGTCAGCCCACCGGGCCCAAACCATCTGGCGGCCCAACACTGGTCGCCCAGCCCACCTCCCCTCCCCTGTCGTCTTCCCCCTGCCAGGAGGACGGGCACGCGCCCGGCGCGCGCGGCCACGCGCCTCGGCCACCTCCTGCTTCCCACCGCCGCCCCGACGCGCCTGCGAGTGCCACGCACTCCCCCTCGCCCCCTGCACCTCTCCTCTCTCCCCCTGGACCCCATCCCCTCCTCTGCTCCCCTCTCGCACACACCACCGAGTGGAGCTCGCTGTCATCGTCGTCGTACCCGTGGCCACCGGCCACCCCTAGCCCCGCCGATGCGCCCAAAGGCTCCGCCTTGACCCCCTCCTCCTCCTCCACCGAGCCACGCCCCTCCAGAAGCCCCGAACATCCTCTCCGGGCTCATCTCCTACCTCGGACCCGCCGGTCGCCGTCGCCCAAATTCGTGGAACTCCGGCCGTTCCCGAGCAAGCCGAGCCCCTCTTCGTGATCGCTGTGAGCTCCTCCACCCTTTCCCCCTCTTCCCCGCTTCATTTGATCGCCGTAGCCGTCGCCCCCTTTATGGCCGAAACGCGCCGCCGCCTGAGCTCAACGTCGGCGTAGCTCCGGTGACCATTTGGTCCCGGGCATGCATCCAACGCGCTCCCCGCATCGCGTAGAGCCTCCGTGGCACCTCGCCGCGCTCATTTGCGCACCGCAGCCCCATCCCCACTTGCACCCGAGCTTCGGCCGCCGCCGAGCTCGTCGCCGGCACCACTCCGGCCACTCCCCGGCCGCGCCACCACCACAGTTGGATGCGGACGAGCGTCCGCATCCCGAAGCTGTGCTCCGCACGCCAAACCGAGCCCTGTGGGCAAAACCCGAGGCTCGCCACCGCGGCTGGCCTCGCCGGCGTCAAGCCGCCGGTGGGTTGACCCACTTGACCACGGCGGAACCCCCCTGGGTCGATGACAGGTGGGGCTAGCCCCCCTGTTAATTAGTTTAGTTTATTTTAATTTAATTACCCCCTGCTGACACTGACATGTGGGCCCTAGTGCCCTAATCTTTAATTAAACTAAACTAAACCCCCCTGTTTAACCTGTGACGCTGACATATGGGTCCCACAGGTCAGTTTGACCTGGACGGCGCCCGTTGACCTGCTGACATCACTATGAGGTCATGATGACGCAATAATTCCTTTCTGGAATTTAAATAAATCTTAAATGATTTAATAATTTCAGAAAATAGCTAAAACTTCTATAAATCATAGAAAATTAACCGTAACTCCAAATTAAATAATTTATATATGAAAAATTATCAGAAAAATTCAAGGAATCCATCTGTACCATTTTCATGCATGTTAGAACAACTTATAGATGCTGTTTAGCACAAATCAATTAAATGGCATTTAAATAATCACATATGGAGTTTGAATTTGAATCTTGTATTCAAACCAACCCCATTTAACTTGTTGCTAGATGCATTAGCCCAAAACACATTCATTTTGCCATGTCATGATCATGCATCATATTGTGCATTGCATTGATTGTGTTCCCTTCTGTGTTGCCGGTATTTGTCCCCTCTCGATAGACGTGATACCGATGATGTGATCGTTGACACTGATGAAGACTCAATGTTATCTTCAGAAGTGCCAGGCAAGCAAAACCCCCTTGTTCATTCCGATACAATCCTACTCTCTCGCTCCTGCTCTCGTTTACTGCATTAGGACAACAACGATTCATCTGTTACTTGTTGTGGTAGCTGAACCCCTTTATCCTCTGCATGACCTGTCATTCCACAGTAATTAGATGAAACCCACTAGCATGAGTAGGAGTTGTTTGAGCCCTCTTGTGCCTACTCATTCATGCTTATTGTCATGCCTGCTACTGCTTAGAGTTGAGTCAGGTCTGATTCATCAGGGATGAATCAGAGGTGTGTGAACATGTCCTACTGTGTGTGAGCTAAGTGTGTGAACACGATTTGGTAAAGGTAGCGGTGAGAGGCCATGTAGGAGTACATGGTGGGTTGTCTCATTGCAGCCGTCCTCAGGAACTGAGTTCTGTGTTTGTGATCCATGATTCAGCTACTACCACGCATTGGGCCCGAAACCAATGGACCCTCTCGGCTTCTTGATCACCCTTGTCCTCTGTCCAGGAGTTGCAAGTAGTTTCTGGTGTTTGCAGTATGCTGGAGGCCGTGGGCAGCGCTGACCGTAGGGGTGGGCTGTGATGCGGTAGGCACGTGGCACGGTGTACCGGGCGCCCGTTTGGTGTCTCGGGAACCCTGTTCACATCGTTTGGGGCTGTGAGCGAAACTCCGGCCGGATCTCCTCATGGATGGAACCCGAATAGGCGATAAACCTGGACTAGAGACTCGAGTGATTAGGTAGGTCGTGGCCGACACCCACGTTGGGCTTCCGCTTGAAGGTTGCCGAGTACATGTCGTGTAAACGGCGGTAAGTGGTGAGAGCGTGTGTGAAGAAGTACACCCCTGCAGGGTTAACATCATCTATTCGAATAGCCGTGTCCGCGGAAAAGGACTTCTGGGTTGCTTATATCAGTTCATAGACGAGTGAAAGTGGATACTCTAAAATACGCAAGATAAGTGTGAGTGCTATGGATGGCGTTCTCGTAGGGAGACGGGAATGGATCCATAGTGGTGTATTGATATGGTGAATATGTGGACTCGTGTGCGCCACCTCAAAAGAGTTACTTGCAGTCGTAGTTCAGGTTAGCCACCGAGTCAAAGCTGGCTTGCTGCAGTTAAACCCCACCACCCCCTTGTTGATAATGATGCATATGTAGATAGATCTGATGTAAGTCTTGCTGGGTACATTTGTACTCACATTTGCCTATTTTATGTTTTGCAGAGAGACTTCAGTCTCACTAGTAGTTTCGCGTGGACTTCGATGTTTAGCTTGTTACCTCAGCTACGATCTTGTGCCCCGGCAGGATCTGGTAGATAGTCAGGCTTCTCAGCCTTTTTCAGTTATAGATGTCTGTACCCAGACATGATAGCTTCCGCTTGTGCTTTGACTTGTATGCTCTGATTGTTGGGTCATGAGACCCATGTTTGTAATGACTCGCTCCTCGGAGCCTATTGAATAATTACTTGAGTCGTAGAGTCATGTTGTGATGCCATGTTGTATTTGCACATATCGAGCATATTGTGTGTATGCTATTGAAATGCTTGGTATGTGTGGGATCTGACCATCTAGTTGTTTATCTTTAGTAGCCTCTCTTACGGGGAAATGTCTCCTAGTGTTTCACTGAGCCATGGTAGCTTGCTACTGCTCCGGAACACTTAGGCTGGCCGGCATGTGTCCTTCTTCGTTCCTGTGTCTGTCCCTTCGGGGAAATGTCACGCGATGAATACCAGAGTCCTGTTAGCCCGCTACAGCCCGGTTCACCGGAGTCCTTCTAGCCCAGTGCTACAGCCTCGATTCACTCGCTGATGACCGACACGTTCGATGCTGGGTCATGGATGCCTGTCCCTGTAAGTCTGTGCCACTTTGGGTTTACGACTAGCCATGTCAGCCCGGGCTCCTTATCATATGGATGCTAGCGACACTGTCATATACGTGTGCCAAAAGGCGCAAACGGTCCCGGGCAAAGGTAAGGCGACACCCATGGGAATACCGTGCGTGAGGCCGCAAAGTGATATGAGGTGTTACATGCTAGGTCGATGTGGCATTGAGTCGGGGTCCTGACAGCGTTGGTATCAGAGCTTGACTGCCTGTAGGATTACCAAGCCAAACTGGTCGAAGTTGAGTCTAGAAATGCTTTAGTTATATGTAAGGGAATTGATTGTGGGATGGAACGTAAGGCTCTTTTTACTCCTTATACCTTATGCCCTTCTGATCTGAGTCATCTTATCTTTCCTACGGGGATTAAGAACTAGGCTTTCTCTTCTTTCTATCAGGATCACGTGTTACTAATCCGTAGACTTATAAGATTGTTGGATTTAAGTCTCAGTTCAATTCCTACTACTTCCGTATGATAATTGTTGATCTCGGAACCTTGATATTGTGCTTCTAAGTGGTTATGCCACCATTTTTGTGAATGTCTCAAATCTTTTCCGAGCATTTACAGCCGTTATGCTATCCGAGTCATCCCAGGTTTCTAAAGAGTCTGATGCATTTGCAAAATCCTTTTTCTCCGGTTTCAATGTCTGTTAGGCCAGGTTAATCACACAAATTGTTGAGCTGAGGTACTCTACTGCCTCAACCTTTATGTTGGAGTTATTATTATGACCCTAGGTGTCTCAGGGGATCATCTAGTGGTCTAGCCATGATTTGTGTCCTAGTGTGATGATTCTGGCCATCATTCTCGAAAGCATCATGTGATGCCACTTAGTAGTAGGTATTCTACTCCTTGGGCTTTGAACCCAAGATTCACTCTACTTACTTCATGTTGATAGTGTTTGCTAGTTCCTTTAGGATATTAGTAACTTTGCGATAGTCCTTGAGGTCCGTGGTATTTCCTTCTTCCAAATACTATGAACCGCTTATGGCAGATGTTTATTGGATCAAAAGATCACAATTAGAGTACTCTTGAGGAGTTCTCCATTCATAAATCGTGACTCTGCCAGTTCTACCTTTCTGCATGGGTTATCCGGAAGAATTATGTTGAACTCGGTTCGACATACTAATTTATGCATCCACAACTCAGAAAGTTATATGTTCCTTTGAGTTGTCCCTCTTTAGTTGTCTACTGACCTTCGTCTATCAATTGATAGTCAAGAGTATGCGTGCGTTCGTTTGTCGATGCCTATTACTCTTGTGGCCCGTCAAGCCATTCCGTCCTGAATGACTAGGAGAAACAAACTCCAGTACGTCATCCATATCTAGGATTGGGTCAAAGTAGTTGTATTCCGCAGATCAAATGCCAATCCAGCTTTTGGTTCTGTTCTACCTTGGAATATTACCCCCTTTATGTCAGAATTGTCATGAGAACTGCACCAACTCTCATGAATTTTGACGTAGTGATACTTCTCACCATCATTAGTCATTCCCCGGCCTCGTGTTGATGCAACCGGAATACCGACAAATGAATTGTGATGTATGGAATCAATACTCCTAGCAACCTCGTTGCTTGGTAGTTAAAGGATAATAATTTTATTCCTAGTATGTTGGTTATTGAATCACCATTCTAAGATTGATCGTGCTACCTAGTCCTTATTTCCTGGTGCACTCTTTGATTGATGAGTTAGGATCTTGTCAAGTCCTCACTCATTTGATCATATCGTCTTGCCCTCAAAAGCGAGATTGTTCTCGAGCTTAGTAACATACCGGTGGTTCGTGATTTTCCGAAGATCTTCTCGGAAGTACTACCAGGTTGTCACCTGACCGCTATGTTGAGCTCGTGATCAAGTTGGTTTATTGTAAACCACCCTTTCTCCAAGAATCCGTGTTGGATACCCCTGAGCTAGTTGGTTAAGCTAAACGACAACTTGGAGAGTTGGAAGATAAAAGCTTGCCTGCCTTAGTTCGTTCCAAAGGGATATTCTTGTGTAGTGTGTGTTGAAAGAAGATGATATCTTCATCGATTGGTCTCTGTGATCAGTTGCTGGACCTATCGTCTTATCAATCCTTTGATTTGAGTGTGGGCTATCGTCAAATCAAGTCAGAACCAACGATGTTCGTAATGTTGTCTTCCTCGTGGTTGATCCCTCGAGCATACACCATTATATCTTTCGGGTCTGACCAATGCTATCACCGTGTTCACTTAACTATGGAATTCCTTTTAAAGGGAAACCCAGATGAATTGTTGTTGAGCCCATTGACAACATCCTTATCTCCTCCATGATTTTGTTGAACATTAAGCTAGTGTTGGAAACTTTTGAAAGCATTTCTTCATGCTAGCTCATGAAGCATATGTTCGGATGTAAGAAGTGACTTCCTCTAGTTCATGTGCATTTGATGCAAGTTGCCGCCGTGGATTCGAGAAAGTCAATGTTGTTCCTTTGGAATCATCCCAAATCAGTCATGCATACGTGCGAAGTACTCTGTGGTCTGGAGACTTGCAACCTTCATTCCATATGTGTCCCGAGCACACCAAGCCACTAATTGATTTGTTCAAGGAGAAGAAGTTCCTTCATAAGGGCTAATCATATGACTTATGCAAGGACTTCGTTATCCACGGTGATGGTTCCCAACCAGAACTCGGTAGTGTTTTATTGTAAGACTACCACGTGGTCATGCTTGTCTGGGACAACGTGTTCACATGTTTGTAGCAGAACCAGCTCATGTTTTGGAGCTTACTATCGTAGTTCATTCCCCGAGAATCTCGCAACGTCATCTCGTCGATTTGTGTTGCAAACTTTCGTTTTTCTTCCTAGACTCGATGAGTCTGGAATATCCTGACACCAACCAGATCTGAATCTCAGGCAGATATGATGGTTGGAACATTCTCCAAGAACTATAATATTGGTCCCTCGATAACCGGTAAAGTGGATGTCGTGGCCAACACACCCAGCCAAAAGACCTGTTATTATAATATCTTGATTGATGAAGTTGGCCACCTCCCCATAAGGACTTCGTAGGATTTACCTCCGTAACTGTTCCTTATGGATTCTATTGCTCCCGAAGTCCGACCTTTTACTTGATGTCTAGTTACCAAACCATTTCAATGATTGGATTACACTAGCACATCAAGGAGAACATTAGAAGCGGAGTGCTAAATGTCTCTCGGTCGATCATCCAGATTTTGTTTCCTTGGCCTCGCTAGGATGAAATCTGAGTTGATGTTATCTTCCTATGCATCGGCATCGTCCATCGTTGTTCATCATGGTGGTATGTTGTGTTGCCAGGATCCTTGACACGGATGTTGGTAAAACCTTGATGAATATGGAAATGCTCAAGTTCTTGAGAGCACGCACAAGCGCTAGGTGTTATCATCGGCACTAACTGGGTTTGCTCTCAGTTTCCTCGGCAATGCTATGACCTTTCAAATAGTGAATTCACTCTCTATTGTTGAGCCTCTCCCTAGTTACCAGAATCATTCCCAGCATTTGCATTTTGTTCCCAGCTTGCACCGCCAATGTGCCATTCTACCATGGGTCTCTTCCATTTCCGGTGATAAGCAAATTCATCCATTACGTTGTCTTCAACAAGGTAATCCACATCATCCAAGTCTGAGTATGCCATTCTACCGACCCCCGCCAATTGATTGCTGTGATTTGCCTTAGGCTGATATAGAGAGTCTCAATGACCTCTATATCAAAGGTAATTCTTTTTGCCACTTAAGGGGAGATATCTACGAGTCACGGTTCCGAAGGTGTCTCGTTGTGGTATCATGGCAACTCAACTCCTCGCTACGTTAACAACCGTTCGCCACCTTCTTAGATGTGGAATCATTGTCTACCTAGTGAACCTTCGTCATCCGTTTTTTTTTCACCCCTCTTGGTGTGTATCTCGTGTCTCAACCCGAGAGATGGTTCTATGTCTCATTCCGTGAGTTAATCCTGAGTTGTTCGATCTTCGAGGAGATCGACCCTTCTAGAGTCTCCTTCTTCCCTCCATGTCATGTTGACAGGATTTCTCAGAGCAAGACTTCAAGACAATGATGGTGAATGAATCAACGTTCAACTGAAGAGCAACCTGGATCGTGAAGATTGTACTAGTTTGCGTTTCCCCTTCACCTTACCCTACGCTTGAATCTCGGGACGAGATTTTTGTTTAGTGGGGGTGAGCTGTCACAGCCCCAGATCAGCCCTTGTTTGTTTTTGCTTTAGCATCCATGCAACATGTTTAAATTTTATGAAATTTGAAATGGGGATTTGTGAAACCCTTAGAATCATTTTTTTTGGAAATGACCCAAATAAAAATTGCTCCAAAAAGGTCCAAGAAAATGCTCATGTTGCTCTCTGAAAATATTGGACGGAGATAAAAATCAAACCAATATTTTTAGGAGCCCATAAGTATTTATTCTGGGCATTTGGAATTAATGCATAAATATTTGCATTGGATATATATATTATATATAAATAATATATGTCCAAAAATTGCTGGAACATTTTATGTGGTTGGGTATATTTTAACTCTAGCCACATAACTATTTTCAGGATTTTATAAAATGGTTTAGTATTTTACTAAACCAAAACAAAACAGAACAAAATAGAAAAACAATAAATAAAGACAGAGAGAGAGAAGGAAGTTACCTGTCAGCCCACCCGGCCCAAACCATCTGGCGGCCCAACACTGGTCGCCCAGCCCACCTCCCCTCCCCTGTCGTCTTCCCCCTACCAGGAGGACGGGCACGCGCCCGGTGCGCGCGGCCACGCGCCCCGGCCACCTCCTGCTTCCCACCGCCGCCCCGACGCGCCTGCGAGTGCCACGCACTCCCCCTCGCCCCCTGCACCTCTCCTCTCTCCCCCTGGACCCCATCCCCTCCTCTGCTCCCCTCTCGCGCACACCACCGAGCGGAGCTCGCTGTCATCGTCGCCGTACCCGTGGCCACCGGCCACCCCTAGCCCCGCCGATGCGCCCAAAGGCTCCGCCTTGACCCCCTCCTCCTCCTCCACCGAGCCACGCCCCTCCAGAAGCCCCGAACATCCTCTCCGGGCTCATCTCCTACCTCGGACCCGTCGGTCGCCGTCGCCCAAATTCGTGGAACTCTGGCCGTTCCCAAGCAAGCCGAGCCCCTCTTCGTGATCGCTGTGAGCTCCTCCACCCTTTCCCCCTCTTCCCCGCTTCATTTGATCGCCGTAGCCGTCGCCCCCTTTATGGCCGAAACGCGCCGCCGCCTGAGCTCAACGTCGGCGTAGCTCCGGTGACCATTTGGTCCCGGGCATGCGTCCAACGCGCTCCCCGCATCGCGTAGAGCCTCCGTGGCACCTCGCCGCGCTCGTTTGCGCACCGCAGCCCCATCCCCACTTGCACCCGAGCTTCGGCCGCCGCCGAGCTCGTCGCCGGCACCACTCCGGCCACTCCCCGGCCGCGCCACCACCACAGTTGGATGCGGACGAGCGTCCGCATCCCGAAGCTGTGCTCCGCACGCCAAACCGAGCCCTGTGGGCAAAACCCGAGGCTCGCCACCGCGGCTGGCCTCGTCGGCGTCAAGCCGCCGGTGGGTTGACCCACTTGACCACGGCGGAACCCCCCTGGGTCGATGACAGGTGGGGCCAGCCCCCCTGTTAATTAGTTTAGTTTATTTTAATTTAATTACCCCCCTGCTGACACTGACATGTGGGCCCTAGTGCCCTAATCTTTAATTAAACTAAACTAAACCCCCCTGTTTAACCTGTGACGCTGACATATGGGTCCCACAGGTCAGTTTGACCTGGACGGTGCCCGTTGACCTGCTGACGTCACTATGAGGTCATGATGACGCAATAATTCCTTTCTGGAATTTAAATAAATCTTAAATGATTCAATAATTTCAGAAAATAGCTAAAACTTCTATAAATCATAGAAAATTAACTGTAACTCCAAATTAAATAATTTATATATGAAAAATTATCAGAAAAATTCAAGGAATCCATCTGTACCATTTTCATGCATGTTAGAACAACTTATAGATGCTGTTTAGCACAAATCAATTAAATGGCATTTAAATAATCACATATGGAGTTTGAATTTGAATCTTGTATTCAAACCAACCCCATTTAACTTGTTGCTAGATGCATTAGCCCAAAACACATTCATTTTGCCATGTCATGATCATGCATCATATTGTGCATTGCATTGATTGTGTTCCCTTCTGTGTTGCCGGTATTTGTCCCCTCTCGATAGACGTGATACCGATGATGTGATCGTTGACACTGATGAAGACTCAATGTTATCTTCAGAAGTGCCAGGCAAGCAAAACCCCCTTGTTCATTCCGATACAATCCTACTCTCTCGCTCCTGCTCTCGTTTACTGCATTAGGACAACAATGATTCATCTGTTACTTGATGCGGTAGCTGAACCCCTTTATCCTCTGCATGACCTGTCATTCCACAGTAATTAGATGAAACCCACTAGCATGAGTAAGAGTTGTTTGAGCCCTGTTGTGCCTACTCATTCATGCTTATTGTCATGCCGGCTACTGCTTAGAGTTGAGTCAGGTCTGATTCATCAGGGATGAATCAGAGGCGTGTGAACATGTCCTACTGTGTGTGAGCTAAGTGTGTGAACACGATTTGGTAAAGGTAGCGGTGAGAGGCCATGTAGGAGTACATGGTGGGTTGTCTCATTGCAGCCATCCTCAGGAACTGAGTTCTGTGTTTGTGATCCATGATTCAGCTACTACCACGCATTGGGCCCGAAACCAATGGACCCTCTCGGCTTCTTGATCACCCTTGTCCTCTGTCCAGGAGTTGCAAGTAGTTTCTGGTGTTTGTAGTATGCTGGAGGCCGTGGGCAGCGCTGACCGTAGGGGTGGGCTGTGATGCGGTAGGCACGTGGCACGGTGTACCGGGCGCCCGTTTGGTGTCTCGGGAACCCTGTTCACATCGTTTGGGGCTGTGAGCGAAACTCCGGCCGGATCTCCTCATGGATGGAACCCGAATAGGCGATAAACCTGGACTAGAGACTCGAGTGATTAGGTAGGTCGTGGCCGACACCCACGTTGGGCTTCCGCTTGAAGGTTGCCGAGTACATGTCGTGTAAACGGCGGTAAGTGGTGAGAGCGTGTGTGAAGAAGTACACCCCTGCAGGGTTAACATCATCTATTTGAATAGCCGTGTCCGCGGAAAAGGACTTCTGGGTTGCTTATATCAGTTCATAGACGAGTGAAAGTGGATACTCTAAAATACGCAAGATAAGCGTGAGTGCTATGGATGGCGTTCTTGTAGGGAGACGGGAATGGATCCATAGTGGTGTATTGATATGGTGAATATGTGGACTCGTGTGCGCCACCTCAAAAGAGTTACTTGCAGTCGTAGTTCAGGTTAGCCACCGAGTCAAAGCTGGCTTGCTGCAGTTAAACCCCACCACCCCCTTGTTGATAATGATGCATATGTAGATAGATCTGATGTAAGTCTTGCTGGGTACATTTGTACTCACGTTTGCCTATTTTATGTTTTGCAGAGAGACTTCAGTCTCACTAGTAGTTTCGCGTGGACTTCGACGTTTAGCTTGTTACCTCAGCTACGATCTTGTGCCCCGGCAGGATCTGGTAGATAGTCAGGCTTCTCAGCCTTTTTCAGTTATAGATGTCTGTACCCAGACATGATAGCTTCCGCTTGTGCTTTGACTTGTATGCTCTGATTGTTGGGTCATGAGACCCATGTTTGTAATGTGTCGCTCCTCGGAGCCTATTGAATAATTACTTGAGTCGTAGAGTCATGTTGTGATGCCATGTTGTATTTGCACATATCGAGCATATTGTGTGTATGCTATTGAAATGCTTGGTATGTGTGGGATCTGACCATCTAGTTGTTTATCTTTAGTAGCCTCTCTTACGGGGAAATGTCTCCTAGTGTTTCACTGAGCCATGGTAGCTTGCTACTGCTCCGGAACACTTAGGCTGGCCGGCATGTGTCCTTCTTCGTTCATGTGTCTGTCCCTTCGGGGAAATGTCACGCGATGAATACCAGAGTCCTGTTAGCCCGCTACAGCCCGGTTCACCGGAGTCCTGCTAGCCCAGTGCTACAGCCTGGATTCACTCGCTGATGACCGACACGTTCGATGCTGGGTCATGGATGCCTGTCCCTGTAAGTCTGTGCCACTTTGGGTTTACGACTAGCCATGTCAGCCGGGCTCCTTATCATATGGATGCTAGCGACACTGTCATATACGTGTGCCAAAAGGCGCAAACGGTCCCGGGCAAAGGTAAGGCGACACCCGTGGGAATACCGTGCGTGAGGCCGCAAAGTGATATGAGGTGTTACATGCTAGGTCGATGTGGCATTGAGTCGGGGTCCTGACAGAAATCAGCAGAGGTAGAAGTCAGGAAGGAACATCAAGTGTTGATGGTCAATAAAACCACTAAGTTCAAGAAAGGCAAGGGTAAAAAGAACTTCAAAAAGGACGGCAAGGAGGTTGCCACGCCCGGCAAGCAAGCTGCCGGGAAGAAGCCAAAGAATGGACCCAAGCCCGAGACTGAGTGCTTTTATTGCAAGGGAAGCGGTCACTGGAAGCGGAACTGCCCTAAGTACTTAGCGGATAAGAAGGCCGGCAAAACAAAAGGTATATGTGATATACATGTAATTGATGTGTACCTTACTAGTGCCCGTAGTGGCTCCTGGGTATTTGATACCGGTGCAGTTGCTCACATTTGTAACTCAAAGCAGGGGCTGCGGAATAAGCGGAAACTGGCAAAGGACGAGGTGACGATGCGCGTCGGGAATGGTTCCAAGGTCAATGTGATCGCCGTCGGCACGCTACCTCTGCATCTCCCTTCGGGATTAGTTTTAAACCTTAATAATTGTTATTTAGTGCCAGCTTTGAGCATGAACATTGTATCGGGATCTTGTTTAATTCGAGATGGCTACTCTTTTAAATCTGAGAATAATGGTTGTTCCATTTTTATGAGAGATATGTTTTATGGTCATGCTCCTATGGTGAATGGTTTATTCTTTATGAATCTCGAACGTGATGCTACACATGTTCATAATGTGAGTACCAAAAGAAGTAAGGTTGATAATGATAGTCCCACATACTTGTGGCACTACCGCCTTGGTCACATAGGTGTCAAACGCATGAAGAAGCTCCATGCTGATGGACTTTTAGAGTCTCTTGATTATGTATCATTTGACACGTGCGAACCATGCCTTAAGGGTAAAATGACCAAGACTCCGTTCTCAGGAACAATGGAGCGAGCAACCGACTTATTGGAAATCATACATACTGATGTGTGCGGTCCGATAAGTGTTGAGGCTCGCGGTGGCTATCGTTATGTTCTCACCCTCACTGATGATTTAAGTAGGTATGGGTATATCTACTTAATGAAACACAAGTCTGAAACCTTTGAAAAGTTCAAGGAATTTCAGAGTGAGGTTGAAAAACAACGTGACAGGAAAATCAAGTTTCTACGATCAGATTGTGGAGGAGAATACTTGAGTCACGAGTTTGGGGCACACTTAAGAAAATGTGGAATAGTTTCACAACTCACGCCGCCTGGAACACCTCAGTGTAATGGTGTGTCCGAACGTCGTAATCGCACTCTGTTAGATATGGTGCGATCTATGATGTCTCTTACCGATTTACCGCTTTCCTTTTGGGGCTATGCTTTAGAGACTGCCGCATTCACTTTAAATAGGGCTCCGTCGAAATCCGTTGAGACGACACCGTATGAATTATGGTTTGGGAAGAAACCTAAGCTGTCGTTTCTAAAAGTTTGGGGATGCGATGCTTATGTCAAGAAACTTCAACCTGAAAAGCTCGAACCCAAGTTGGAAAAATGCGTCTTCATAGGATACCCAAAAGAAACTATTGGGTACACCTTCTACCTCAGATCCGAAGGCAAGATCTTTGTTGCCAAGAATGGGTCCTTTCTAGAGAAAGAATTTCTCTCGAAAGAAGTAAGTGGGAGGAAAGTAGAGCTTGATGAAGTATTGCCTCTTGAACCGGAAAATGGCGCAACTCAAGAAAATGTTCCTGAGGTGCCAGCACCGACTAGAGAGGAAGTTAATGATAATGATCAAGATACTTCTGATCAAGCTCCTACTGAAATTCGAAGGTCCACAAGGACACGTTCCGCACCAGAGTGGTACGGCAACCCTGTCTTGGAAATCATGTTGTTAGACAATGGTGAACCTTCGAACTATGAAGAAACGATGGCGGGCCCGGATTCCGACAAATGGCTGGAAGCCATGAAATCCGAGATAGGATCCATGTATGAAAACAAAGTATGGACTTTGACTGACTTGCCCGTTGAGCGGCGAGCCATAGAAAATAAATGGATCTTTAAGAGCAAGACAGACGCGGATGGTAATGTGACCATCTATAAAGCTCGGCTTGTCGCTAAGGGTTATCGAAAAGTTCAAGGGGTTGACTACGATGAGACTTTCTCACCGGTAGCGAAGCTGAAGTCCATCCGAATCATGTTAGCAATTGTTGCATTCTATGATTACGAAATATGGCAAATGGACGTCAAAACGGCATTCCTTAATGGTTTCCTTAAGGAAGAATTGTATATGATGCAGCCGGAAGGTTTTGTCGATCCTAAGAATGCTGACAAAGTGTGCAAGCTCCAACGCTCGATTTATGGGCTGGTGCAAGCATCTCGGAGTTGGAACATTCGCTTTGATGAGATGATCAAAGCGTTTGGGTTTACACGGACTTATGGAGAAGCCTGCGTTTACAAGAAAGTGAGTGGGAGCTCTGTAGCATTTCTCATATTATATGTAGATGACATACTTTTGATGGGAAATGATATAGAACTCTTGGACAGCATCAAGGCCTACTTGAATAAAAGTTTTTCAATGAAGGACCTTGGAGAAGCTGCTTATATATTAGGCATCAAAATCTATAGAGATAGATCGAGACGCCTCATAGGTCTTTCACAAAGCACATACCTTGATAAGATATTGAAGAAGTTCAATATGGATCAATCCAAGAAGGGGTTCTTGCCTGTGTTGCAAGGTATGAAATTGAGCTCAGCTCAATGTCCGACCACGGCAGAAGATATAGAAGAGATGAGCGTCATCCCCTATGCCTCAGCCATAGGTTCTATTATGTATGCCATGCTGTGTACCAGACCTGATGTAAACCTTGCCGTAAGTTTGGTAGGAAGGTACCAAAGTAATCCCGGCAAGGAACACTGGACAGCGGTCAAGAATATCCTGAAGTACCTGAAAAGGACTAAGGAAATGTTTCTCGTTTATGGAGGTGACAAAGAGCTCGTCGTAAAGGGTTACGTCGACGCTAGCTTCGACACAGATCTGGATGACTCTAAGTCACAAACCGGATACGTGTATATTTTGAATGGTGGGGCAGTAGGCTGGTGCATTTGCAAGCAAAGCGTCGTGGCGGGATCTACATGTGAAGCGGAGTACATGGCAGCCTCGGAGGCAGCACATGAAGCAATATGGGTGAAGGAGTTCATCACCGACCTAGGAGTCATACCCAATGCGTCGGGGCCGATTAAGCTCTTCTGTGACAACACTGGAGCTATTGCACTTGCCAAGGAGCCCAGGTTTCACAAGAAGACAAGGCACATCAAGCGTCGTTTCAACTCCATTCGTGAAAATGTTCAAGATGGAGACATAGAGATTTGTAAAGTACATACGGACCTGAATGTAGCTGATCCGTTAACTAAACCTCTCCCTAGAGCAAAACATGATCAACACCAGAATTCCATGGGTGTTCGATTCATCACAATGTAACTAGATTATTCACTCTAGTGCAAGTGGGAGACTGTTGGAAATATGCCCTAGAGGCAATAATAAAAGCATTATTATTATATTTCCTTGTTCATGATAATTGTCTTTATTCATGCTATAATTGTGTTATCCGGAAATCGTAATACATGTGTGAATAACAGACATCAACATGTCCCTAGTGAGCCTCTAGTTGACTAGCTCGTTGATCAACAGATAGTCATGGTTTCCTGACTATGGACACTGGATGTCATTGATAACGAGATCACATCATTGGGAGAATGATGTGATGGACAAGACCCAATCCTAAACATAGCACAAGATTGTATAGTTCATTTGCTAGAGTTTTCCAATGTCAAGTATCTTTTCCTTAGACCATGAGATCGTGTAACTCCCGGATACCGTAAGAGTGCTTTGGGTATGCCAAACGTCACAACGTAACTGGGTGACTATAAAGGTAGACTACGGGCATCTCCGAAAGTGTCTGTTGGGTGACATGGATCAAGACTGGGATTTGTCACTCCGTATGACGGAGAGGTATCACTGGGCCCACTCGGTAATGCATCATCATAATGAGCTCAGAGTGACCAAGTGTCTGGTCACGGGATCATGCATTACTGTACGAGTAAAGTGACTTGCCGGTAACGAGATTGAACAAGGTATTGGGATACCGACGATCGAATCCCGGGCAAGTAACATATCAATAGACAAAGGGAATAGCGTACGGGGTTGATAGAATCCTCGACATCGTGGTTCATCCGATGAGATCATCGTGGAGCATGTGGGAGCCAGCATGGGTATCCAGATCCCGCTGTTGGTTATTGACCGGAGAGTCGTCTCGGTCATGTCTTCTTGTCTCCCGAACCCGTAGGGTCTACACACTTAAGGTTCGGTTACGCTACGGTTGCAGGGATATGTATATGCAGTAACCGGAATGTTGTTCGGAGTCCCGGATGAGATCCCGGACGTCACGAGGAGTTCCGGAATGGTCCGGAGGTAAAGATTTATATATGGGAAGTCCTGTTTCGGGCATCGGGACAAGTTTCGGGGTTATCGGTATTGTACCGGGACCACCGGAAGGGTCCCGGGGGTCCACCGGGTGGGTCCACCTGTCCCGGGGGGCCACATGGGCTGTAGGGGGTGCGCCTTGGCCTACATGGGCCAAGGGCACCAGCCCCACATAGGCCCATGTGCCTAGGGTTTAAGGGGGAAAGAGTCCTAGGAGGGGAAGGCACCTCCTAGGTGCCTTGGGGGGGAGGGAAACCCCCCTTGGCCGCCGCACCCCTAGGAGATTGGATCTCCTAGGGCTGGCCACCCCCCCCCCTTGGCCCTCCTATATATAGTGGGGGAGAGGAGGGACTTCATACCTGAACGCCTTGGCCTTTGGTTGCCTCCTTCTCCCTCCCCAACACCTCCTCCACCTCCATAGTGCTTAGCGAAGCTCTGCCGGAGTACTGCAGCTCCATCAACACCACGCCGTTGTGCTGCTGCTGGTGCCATCTCCCTCAACCTCTCCTCCCTCCCTTGCTGGATCAAGAAGGAGGAGACGTGGCTGTTCCGTACGTGTGTTGAACGCGGAGGTGCCGTCCGTTCGGCGCTGGTCATCGGTGATTTGGATCACGTCGAGTACGACTACATCATCACCGTTCTTTTGAACGCTTCCGCTCGCGATCTACAAAGGTATGTAGATGCATCTAATCACTCGTTGCTAGATGAACTCCTAGATGATCTTGGTGAAACGAGTAGGAAATTTTTTGTTTTCTGCAACGTTCCCCAACAAGTTGCATGATTCGTCCAAACATTATTTTGAGGATTGCAACATGTTTCGTCAAATAGTTAAATCGGCCATTGAAAAAGGATGATTGAAGTTTGTCGAAACACCAAGAGATGACCAGTCTATTCCGATTGGTCCCGGTGGCAAAAGGTTTTTGCATCGGCTGCTTCAAGCCGATCCATTTAAAGAGAATGTAAAAACTGCAGGTGATGGGATCAAGGTTTCAAGTAAAGAAGTTGTTGAAGAGCATAAAGAACATAATCTTGAGGGCGAGAATTCCATCGAAGCGACAATGGAGACGCCAAGGACTGGGGGGGGCAGCAAGCAAATCCAATGATCGATGAAAGCAAACCAAAAGAAAACAAAGGCCGAAATAAGCGCAAGTGTAAGAGATCAAAAATCACCTTTGCTGAACTATTGGATAAATATCAAAAGATGAGTGAAGAGAAGAATGCTTATCGGCCAAATCATGCAAAGAAACCAAGATCACCCCCAAGGCGCAAATATGAGGATTGGTATTGGCAAAGTGATAATTTTAATGCAACATATTCATATCCTTATTTTGGGGCGCCAATGCCAATGCCGTGGATGCCTCCCTATGCTCATATAGATACATATTCATCATGGGACAGGTATGGTACAAGGGCACATTCTCCATCTTATTCTAGACCATCTCACCAATACTATGCAGCTCCAAGAAGATCAACATTTGAACAATCACGTGTCAAAGACCGTTTCAATCATAAGGAATCGGTCCAGAGCTCAAGGAAGAAGAAAGAGATGCTAAAGCAAGTTTACCGCGTGAAAAGAGATGGTCGTAAGTGTGCTACTTCATATTTGATCACAAAAAACAAAGAGCCAATTAAAGTGTTGACATTGGCTACAAAAGGCAAAGAAGTGAAGCAATCAATTGATAAAAATCAGAGTGCCAAATCTGAAGAAAATAAGTTGAGCGTGCACAAGACCCAGAAAGAGTTGCCATTGGTTGAAACAAAATCACAGTCGAGCTGTTCACTCGGCTTATCGTATTGGCAAAAGAAGGAATTACAAAATCTTAGTGCACAAGAGCTTAGAAATAGGAACATGGCATGGGTTCCCAAGAGGATCAATCAAAACAAAAACGATGTGCATGCTTCAATTGCAACAAGTACAATAAAAATGAAGAAGGAGAATGATGGAAGCAACAAACAATTAAGCCGAAGGTGTGCATCACAACATCAAAATCTTCGGTTAGCACATCATCCATTTTCTTCAACAATGCCATTGATGCCTTTGCCATGGAATTCATCCACAGGTATGATCAGTTACCCTCCATGGACTTATTTTGATCCATGGATGCAACATAATTTTCTATATGATGACAGAGTATTACCAAATCACTATACATTTGGTTAGTTACATTTTTGTTGCTAAGACAAAGGGGCCAAAATATTTTATTGATATTTTATTTGTTTATTTCGGCTATACATGTTTTAATGGATGAATTCTACATGAACCTCATGGTAATGGCCGATACTTAACTATCGTCCTAAGAAACTATCTGATCATGGCCGGTGTGGAATTCTAACACCGTCCTTAGTTCAATTGGAACCGAGACAAGGTACATGTTAAGTGATATTAGCTTTGTCTCTCTAGTACTATGGGGATTATATTTTGATGGTTCAATTTGTAGCAATGACCAAAGTGTTGGTGTTGTTTATTTATCTCCATATGGAGCTAGTTTGTGAAGCCTCATGCCGCTTAAGATATTTTTGCACAATGATCAAAGCCGAATATGCATTGTTATTCATATTGGAGTTTTGCCTTGCTATAGGTGCTATACATATTGAGGCTTCCGGTGATTCGTTATTAGTGGTGCAACAAATATCCAAGGGTTATCAATGTTTTGACGGATCACTTATAGTTTATCTTTTGGTATGTCTAGATGCAAGATTTACCTTGGGTTGCTTTGAAATTGTTCATATATCTAGGCATGACAATTCGAAAGAGATGGCACAGCAAGCGTCTGGCTACTATGTTAACCATGGTGTATTGCATTTCTATCAATAGCCGATGCTAGGTCTTGTCAACATAGGTAAGGCTGAATCGAAGCCCACAGCTTCGGCCACTAATGAAACTTTTATGCAGGCGAAGTAAGGATTGGAGGAAGTTCATTCTTGATTATCTGCAAAATCCTAGCAAAAGGGTGAACAATATGGTTCGGGGGATGGTTTTGATCTATGGAACCTTATCATCGGATTGTTATGGAAGCTGAGAAGTTTTCACCCAAGTTTGCATCAAGAGGTTCAAACAAGCAATGGCCGATATATACTTGTCGTCCTAAGAACATGCAAAATGGCCGATGGAGTGTTGACATCGTCCTTAGAACAAGCTATGCGGAAGTTATTTTTCGGCACACAAACTTTGCCGAAAAACAGGGGGGCATGTGTTGACACCAGATTTTGGCACGGTCAATAACTTATTTAAGATGGCGTCAAATGGAGAAGTGATCTTCATGAAAGAGTTCCGTATTGTCGATATGAACATCTTTGAAGTTTGGGTCATCGCAGTCCGATTTCATCTCGAAGGCCAAAACTATGCTCAAAGTACTAAGATCTTATATTCAGAGTACAGTTTGGCTGATTAAGCCCCAAGACGACCTCAAATGGAAACACTATCTACATGGATTGTCTTCGTCTCGTCGAATCGATCGATTTTGATATAAAAATCGTTCCAATCCAAGTTCGTATGCAAAAGTTAGAGCCATCGGAATACAGCCCTGTCAGGAGGCAAAAAACTGGCGCGCCCCACCAGACACCCTGTCTGATGGGTAGCGCGAGGATAGCCTGTTTTGCGCGACCGATTTGACCCTCAGGATGACTTCTGATCAAAAAACGTTCAACCTAAAAGTTGTTCGTCTCGTCGAAACGTTCAAGATTTCTCTTGGGCTCGTTTCCATCCGAGATCGTTTACGACCACAAAAAAGACCCGCAAGATGCAGCCAGTTTAAACCGAACAGTTTTGGAAAGTTCAGACAAAACCAATCCGAATTTGACTAGGGTTTTGGACGTGAATCCAAGCCTTTTCCTTGCACGGAAAGTCCAGCCGCCTCTTATATACCTAAGGGGTGACGGCCGATTGAACAACACACAATCGATCAATCAATCTACCACTTTTTATCTTTTATCTTTTCTCCTTAACCCTAGTTCTTCTTCTTCCTCGTTCTTCGTTCGTTCTTCTTCATTGCAGGGCGGCGAACCTCGAGGCCCTAGGGGCGATCAAGTCGACCTAGGGCAGCCCATAGCCGCCGCGCGCCCAGACGGGGTCCCTCCCGGGCGTGTGGGGTTTCGGGTCCCAAAAGCGTCGGCTTGCTGTCTTGCGTATCGCGCTGGAAGTCGGCCTCCCGCGGTATGAGTTGCGGAGCATCTCCGTCGGTGCCGCGGGTACACATCGACGTGTTCGTGTGACGCGTTCCAGCGTCAACAGCAATCTTTCCAGCAAAATATATGTCGCCAGTCGTAGTCTTACGGGTAAATGATTCTCCGGAATCAACATAGTTGATGGAAATTCCCTGCACCCTTAGCGACTCTTCGTGATTTCCCAATATTTTTGAGTCTGGATGTTCCGATGTCCCAACCAGTTTGTGCACACTAGAGCTGTGTTGTGGAGGTTTCCCTTCCACTTGGTGTATATTACACATCAGGTGTTTGTCAACGTTGAGTTGACTTGCATTTACTGACTCCGAGGTTTTACTCCTCGATTTCCTTTGCTGCTTGCTAGAAGCATTCTCTGGGTCAGAGGCCGTACTACTCCCCCTCTTTTTAGGAATAAGTAGTTGAGTGGTTTTTATTGGTACCTCCACTCTTTCTGGCGTGTTTCTGGCTGGGTTTAAGGATTTTGTAATACCTTTCAGATCAGTAAATGAATCTGGCAGATTATTTGCAAGATGTGGCAAATTAATGATCTTCCGAACTCGAAGTTCGGTCTCTTGGGTACGTGGATCAGAGGATGAAATGGCATGAGCATTCCAATCAATTTCCGGGCATTCTTTTTGGTACTTGAAATCTCCCCCTAATGCTAGAAAATGTTCCTCATTAAATATGCAATCAACGTGACGGGCTATGAACAGATCCCCAATTAGGGGTTCTAAGTACTTGATAATCGATGGCGATTTGTACCCCACATAGATCCCCAACTTCCTATGTGGTCCCATAGATGTCCGCTATGGTATTGAGATCAGTATGTATGCAACACATCCGAACTTACGCAGATGGGAAATGCTAGGAGGATTTTCCATGTACCAATTCCAGAAGGGAGGAACTGTGATATGCAGTTGGCCTCAATTGTATCAAGTCAACAGCATGTAAAACAGCATGACACCAACAAGAGGTTGGCATGTTGCAATTCGTCAACAAAGGTCTTGCAATGAGTTTGATCCTCTTAATAAATGATTTGGCTAAACCATTTTGTGTATGGGCATATGGAACAGAGTGCTGAACTTCAATCTCCAAAGCCATGCAATAATCATTGAAAGCACGTGAGGAGAATTCTGCAACATTGTCCATTCGAATTGATTTAATTCAACTTTAAGGATAATGGGATTGCAACTTAATGACTTGCCTCATTATCTTGGCAAATGCATGGTTCCGTGTGGATAGAAGACACATGTGTGACCATCGTGTAGATGCATCAATCAAGAACATGAAATACCTGAAAGGACCATATAATGGTTGAATGGGACCACAAATATCTCCTTGAATACATTCAAGGAACTAAAGTGGTTCATCTTGTATTTTGAGGTGCGAGGGCCTCAAAATTAGCTTTCCTATGGCACAAGATGTGCACACAAAATCTGAAGATTGAGGAAATTTTAACTCAAGCAAATTATGACCAATGGAATTGCTAGTAATTTTTCTCATCATCCCCATTCTGGGATGTCCTAGGTGAACATGCCAGGTTTGGAATGCGTTAGCATTCTGAAAAATTACTTTGTATGCAACATCTTCTACGGGTTTGATGTACTTATAGTACAAACCAGATGATAGAGAAGAAATTTTCTCATGTACCTTTTTGCCATATCTGTGATCTTTGGTAAAGAGTAGATATCCTCTTTGTTGTCTTCATGAGTTTTAATGTGAAGACCATTTCTCGATATCTGATCAGGGTACGTGAAGAATTGGGATACAATAAAGCATCCTCAATTTTCACTTGTGTACCACTTGGGAGGGTGAATATGGCACATCCAGTACCAACAATCATTGTATCGCGTCCAACGGTAGTTAGAATATCTCCATTCATCTTTTTCGGAGTTTGGAAATATTTCATCTCCCTCAGTATGGAGTTTGTGGTACCATTGTCCACAAGGCATAATTCCTCTTCCATCGGATTGTTCTCGTAGAAAACTATATAAAACAAAGAATTTGCAATAAGAAAACCTCATGCCAATACATAGAATACAATCTTATTATATCAAATGTGATGATACAATACAATATAAAGACAACAACAAACTTATGTTCTTATTACAATCATCACAAATGGACATAATTAAGTAGATCACTAAGGAGATTGAGGGACTAGTCAAAGTTGCCAAACATGTTTGCGATGTACTCAATTAACATGTTCTCTGTTTTAGCAGGATCCTCAGGCGGATAAGGAATTATGGAGTTGCTCGGTCCAGGAGGAACATCGTGCGAACTACCGCTTCCTTTTGTGCTATGCGGATGAAGGTTGAAGTTGGCTTCAAACCTTTTCCCTTGAGGTGCTTTGCGTCCGTGAGATTGCTGGTACAGCATAACCAGATGCTTGGGCACTGTGCACTTTTCAGTAGAATATGTGTAGCATCCACACTTGTTCCAAAGCTTAGATTTATCAAACCTGGGCTTTCAAGTGCCTTTTCCCTGGCTTGGGTTTCTGGATCTCCTGTTCCCATTGCGCTTTCGCTTATGCTCAAAATTGGATTGTTTACCCTGAAAGGTACCATTAAACTTTTGTCTATTCGCAACATTCAGATGAACTTCAGGTAAAGGTTGTGCCCCAACTCGGCCTGAGAGCCATCCTTAGCGAGTAGCTCATCATGCTTTTCATCCTGAAGTAACATGTGAATGAGCTCAGAACAGGCAGTGTAGTTACGAGCACGATATTGCTGTTGGAGGATCCTATCTGAAGGGAGCATAGTAGACAAAGTTTTCTCTATCTTCTCCCCCTCAGTAGGTTCCTTCTCGCAAAAGCGCAGTTCGGAACATATCTTATGAACAACATGATTGTACTCACCGATGGATTTGAAATCCTGAAGACGGAGATGAGTGCAATCATGAAGTGCTTCTGGCAGGACTACTGCCTTCTGCTATTCCCCCTCGTTTTGAGGGCCAGAAACAGAGTACTAGGAGATTCCTCTTGTAAATACTCAGACTTGAGATCTGGATGAATATGGTGCCTTATGATGAATAAAGCAGCATAGTTCTGTTGTTCTATCAGTGGCGTGGCTCCAGCCGGGAGAGGAGTCTCGGGGGGCTGGATTGCACGTGCTATCCCATGGGATGCAAGACTGATCTTGATGTCCATAGCGCATGTAGGGTAGTTGTGGCCATTGAGGGCAAGCTCCTCAGACTCTTTGGCAGTCATCTTTGCCTACATGGGAAACCAGAGATAATTAAATTACATGTGGTAAATTAAAACCCATCATGGTTCTGTAGTAAGAATGCAAAAAATTGATGCTCAAGTGAAAAACTTGAAAAAATCTCAACCTCAATTGTGTGAACATAACACATTGAAGATCACTTAGATCTCACAGTAATAGGCTACATCGCCATTACCATGTGTATGCTACAATTCAGATATAAGGAATACACGTTGGAGGTAATCGCTTGTCAAGAATGATAAAGCGTAGACCTCACAGTAAGAGGGGATAATATGCAAATAAGCAGTAGATCCCAACTCATTACCTTGTGATTCCAAATATAATGAGGGAGAAATATTCAAAAATTTGCATGTTTGATATGCGAGAGAAAATGATCTCCATCGCAAAAACATGTTCAAGAGAACTTGATATGTGGTAAACACATGGAACATGTCATTCTTCCCAGATGAAATCCGGTACTTTATTTATATTATCAATTCATTACATAATATAAACACACTAATAATTACACAAGTCCTAACCTAGATGTAATCTAGAACTAGACTAGAATGTAAGTGTCGGGACCCCGACTCAATGCCACATCGATCTAGCATGTAACACCTCATATCACTTTGCGGCCTCACGCACGGTATCCCCACGGGTGTCGCCTTACCTTTGCCCGGGACCGTTTGCGCCTTTTGGCACACGTATATGATGGTGTCGCTAGCATCCATATGATAAAGAGCCCGGGCTGACATGGCTAGTCGTAAACCCAAAGTGGCACTAACTTACAGGGACAGGCATCCATGACCCAGCATCGAACGTGTCGGTCATCAGCGAGTGAATCCAGGCTGTAGCACTGGGCTAACAGGACTCCGGTGAACCGGGCTGTAGCGGGCTAGCAGGACTCCGGTATTCATTGCGTGACATTTCCCCGAAGGGACAGACACAGGATCGAAGAAGGACACATGCCGGCCAACCTAAGTGTTCCGGAGCAGTAGCAAGCTACCAGGGCTCAGTGGAAGCACTAGGAGACATTTCCCGGTAAGAGAGTCTACTAAGGATAAACAACTAGATAGTCAGATCCCACACATAGCAATACACGTTACACGTACGCATAACATGCAAGTATGTGCTGTACAACATGGCATCACAGCATAACTCAACAACTCAAATAGATAAAGGCTCAGAAGAGCCATCATAGCATTTATTGCAAACAAGGGTCACAAAACCCATCATACAGAGCATACAAGCAACAAGCGGAAGCATTACATGTCTGGGTACAGACATCTACAAATGAAAAAGGCTGAAGAGCCTGACTATCTACAACATCCGATCAAGATCGTAGCTGAGGTACTAGCTACTAGTCGAAGTCCATGAGAACACTAGTAAGACCGAAGTCTCTGCTGCAAAAACATAAATAAAGCAACATGAGTACAAAGGTACTCAGCAAGACTTACATCAGATCCTATCATACATGCATTTGTATCAAGAGGGTAATGTGGGGTTTAGTTGCAGCAAGCCAGCTTTGACTCTGTGGCTATCCTGTTCTACGACTACCAGAAACTCTGGAGGTGAGACAACGTACACGAGTCCACTAATCACCATACAATACACTACTATGGATTCATCCCCGTCTCCCTACGAGAAGGCCATCCATAGCACTCACACTTGTCTTGAGCATTTTAGAGTATCCACTTCAAGTTGTCTATGTACCATGTAAGCATCCAAGAAGTCCATAACCGCGGACCCGGCTATTCGAATAGATCATGTTAACCCTGCAGGGGTGTACTTCTTCACACACGCTCTCGCCACTTACCGCCATGTACACGTCATGTATCTCGGCAACCTTCAAGCGGAAGCCTGGCGAGGGTGTCGGCCACGACCTGACTAACCACACAAGACTCTAGTCCAGGTTTATCGCCTATTCGGGTTCCATCCGCAAGGAGATCCGGCCGGGGTGTCGCTCACGGCCCCAAACGATGTGAGCAGGGTTCCCGAGCCCACCAACCGGGTGCCACTCGGTACACCGTGCCACGTGTGCCTAGTCTGTCCCAAGCCCACCCTGCCGGGTGCCACTTGGTAGAAAAATAGCACTACCTACAAACACCAGAAACTAGTTGCGACTCCTGGACAGAGATCAAGTTGGTTAATAAGCCGAGAGAGTCAATTAAGGATCCCAATGTGTGGTAGTATCGAGTCATTGGACAACATACATAGAACTCAGTGCTTAAGGACGTTTCCAATGAGACAACCCACCATGTACTCCTACATGGCCTCTCACCGCTACCTTTACCAAATCGTGTTCACACACTTCACTCTCAGCATCAGAACATATCGTGACACTCCAATTCATTCCCAATGAATCAGACCTGACACAACTCTAAGCAATAGCAGGCATAGCATGGTAGGAACACATCAGTGGCTTCAATCAACTCCTACACATGCTAGTGGGTTTCAACTATTTACTGTGGCAATGACAGGTCATGCAGAGGAATGGGTTCAACTACCGCAGCACAAAGTAGCAGATGAACCGTTGTTGTCCTAATGCAATAACTAAGAGCAGGAGCGAGAGAGTAGGGTTTTATCGAAATGAACAAGGGGGTTTGCTTGCCTGGTAAATCAACAAGGGAGGCACTGCTTCACAGACAGGTACTCTGGAACGTCTCCGGAGCAGGACCTATCGAGAAGGAACGGTGCCGGCAATCAATACACAATCATTTGCAACAATATGATGCATGAACATGGCATGTAGATGTGATGCTGTTTGAGCTAATGCAACTAGTATTCAATTTGAATGAAGTCCATTTGAACAAAAGGTTCAAATGCAACTCCAAAATTAAGTCTCTTAATGTGCCATAATGTGTTTTCTCATATTCAGCATGTATAAGTTGGTTTGTCATGCATGAAACTAGTACAGATGGAAAGATTGCATTTTTCTGATAATTTTTCATATATAAATCATTTCAATCTGAGCTACGGTTGAATTGATATGAATTTTTGAAGTTTAAAACAATTTCTGGAATTTCTGATTAAATTTAAATCCAGAATTCATATTATTGCGCCAGCATGATGTCAGCACGACGTCAACGGTCAACTGGGCTGGTCCGGGTCAAACCTGACGTGTGGGGCCCACACGTCAGTGACAGGGGGGTTAAACAGGGGTTAATTTAGTTCTAATTAAAAGTTAGTGGCGCCGGGGCCCACTGTCAGTGTCAGGGGGGGTTAGTTAATGGTGATTAGCACTAAGCTAATCACCTGACGGGCCGGGCCCACATGGCAGGGCTCAGGCGACGGGGCTCGCCGCCGGCGACCTCTGGACGCGGCGGAGTCCGCGCCACAGGCCACGGGGACGGCGTCTGAGAGCACCGGGGCGTAGCCCAGGCTCTCGCGCATCTGGTAGGGCAGGTGGAAGTAGCGGGGGAGGCCGGAGCTCGCCGGAGCAAAGCTCGCGGCGGCGACCGGAGCTCGACTTCGAGCGGGAACGGGCTGCGGGGCACGGGGAGGCTGCGAGCGGGTCCGCGTGACTCGCGAGAGTGCACTGAGTGCAATGGCGAGCTCGGCTGCGGCCTGCGGCGGCTGTGGCCACGACGGCGAGGAGCTGCGGCGGCGATGGCTTCGGCCATGGTGGGGAACGGCGCTACGGCGCGGAAACGAGGGGGAGAAGAGAGGGGAACGGCGGCGGAGCTCACCGCGGACCTCCAGGGCTGCTCGTTGTGGCCGGGGACGCGTTGGAGACGGCGAATCGGAGTCGGCGGTCGACGGCGTCCGAGGAGGAAGACGATGGCGACGGCGGCTACACAGGGCGTCCGGAGGTTCGTGGCTCGACGAGGAGGTGGAGGGGGTTGTGGCGGAGCTCGGAAGCGTGTCGGGGAGGCGAGGGGAGGCCGGTGGCGATGGCTATGGCGAACGGCGGCGACCGACGCGTTCGGACACGGGAAAGAGAGAGCGAGGGAAAGAGAGAGCGAGGGAGAGGAGAGGAAGAATCGGGGGAGAGTGAGAGGGTACGGGGGGGCTGCGTGGCGTCGTCCGGCGTCCCAGGGCGACGAGGAGGCTCCAGGCAAGCAGGGAGGGAGGTGGCGTGGCGCGGTGGCGCACGCGCGTCGGGCACGCGCCGTCCCCCTGTCGGGGAGGAAGACGACAGAGGAGGGGGGCCAGGTGGGCTGGGCCGCCTGCTGGCTGGGCCGGCCTGCTGCGGCTGGGCTGCACAGGGGGGAGCCCCAGGTAAGCCCCTCCTTCTTTTTATTTTTGTTTTCTAATTTTTCTGACATTTTTTTGATTTAAATAAAATATTAAATCATTTTATTACCTTATGCCAATTTTTGCAGGAGCTAGATATATTATTCCAGAGCTCCCCAACAGGTGGCATAATTTTTGGACATATATTAATATATATAACTAATATATTTCCAAAGCAAATATTTATGCATTAATTCCAAATGCCCAAAATAAATACCTATGAGCTCTTGAAAATATTGGTTTGATTTTTATCTCTGTCCAATATTTTCAAAGAGCAACATGAGCATTTTCTTGGACCCTTTTGGAGAAATTTTTATTTGGGTCCTTTTCAAAAATGATTCTGAGGGTTCCACCAATCCTCATTTCAAATTTAAATGAAATTTAAACATGATGCACAAATGACTAGCTAGTCTAGGTCATACCAGACTAGGGATGTGACAACTCGCCCCCACTTGAAAGAATCTCGTCCTGAGATTCAGGGGTCGATGGAAAGAAAGCGGGGTACTCCAGTCGAAGACGATCTTCTCGCTCCCAAGTAGCTTCTCTCTCGGAATGATGAGACCACTGAACTTTGAGAAACTTGATGTTCTGACGTCGAGTGATACGCTCTGCTTGATCAAGAATGCGAACCGGGTACTCTCGGTATGTGAGGTTATCTTGGAGATCAAGCATTTCATGGTCCACTTCGCGGATGGGATCCGAGAAGCAACGCCTGAGTTGAGATACGTGGAAGACATCATGAATTCGAGAAAGATGTGGGGGTAGTTCCAATTGGTAGGCAACCTCTCCTTGTTTAGCGAGAATGCGAAAAGGACCAATGTCACGAGGGGCCAACTTGCCCTTGATACCGAAACGATGGGTACCCTTCAAAGGAGTAACCCGAAGGTAAGCTTGGTCGCCAACTTCATAAGTCATATCCTTATGATGACGATCATATTGACTCTTTTGACGAGATTGGGCTGTTTTCAAATTCTCACGAATGATGCGAACTTGCTCTTCTGCCTCCTGGATCATGTCCGGTCCAAAGAATTGTCTTTCACCGGTTTCTAACCAGTTCAAAGGTGTTCGACATCTTCGTCCATAGAGAACCTCAAAAGGAGCTTTCTTGAGGCTGGATTGGTAGCTATTGTTATAGGCAAACTCGGCGAAAGGAAGACATTTCTCCCAATCCATACCGAATGAGATAACGCAAGCTCTGAGCATGTCTTCGAGAATTTGATTGACCCGTTCCAC
Source organism: Triticum aestivum (assembly GCF_018294505.1). NCBI lineage: Eukaryota > Viridiplantae > Streptophyta > Magnoliopsida > Poales > Poaceae > Triticum > Triticum aestivum. Next base: position 287,082,182 of record NC_057801.1, read on the forward strand.
CTGACCACTCGACTGAGGGTGGAAAGCGGTACTGAAGGAAAGATGGGTTCCCATGGCAGTTTGGAAACTCTCCCAGAAATGAGAAGTGAAAAGACTGCCACGGTCTGAATTGATCTCTAGTGGAACACCATGCAGTGACACTATTCGAGAAATATATAAGTCAGCAAGCTGACTAGCAGTGATATTTTCTCGAACAGGAAGGAAGTGAGCCACTTTGGAAAGACGATCAACGACTACGAAGATAGCGTTATTCCCTCTCTTGGTCCTGGGAAAGCCGGTGATGAAGTCCATACCAACTTTATCCCATTTCCATTCAGGAATAGCTAAAGGCTGAAGGGTGCCAGCAGGCCTTTGATGCTCTGCCTTAACGCGACGACAAACGTCACATTTAGCAATGAACTCAGCGATTTCTCTCTTCATCCTAGTCCACCAGAACCTCTGGCGTAGGTCCTGATACATCTTAGTACTACCGGGATGAATCGTGAGAGGAGATTCATGCGCCTCCTTGAGAATCAATTGTCGAAGATGTTGCTTCTTGGGGACCACCAGGCGGTTCCCAAAGAAAACAACACCTCGAGCATCAACAGAGAAACTACCAGCAACTCCCTTCTTAATGTTATCCTTGATACGAGAAATACCCGTATCATATTGCTGGCTAGTTATGATCTGATCCTCAAGAGTAGGTTTCACCACCAAGGTAGAAAGGAATCCGTGAGGAGCAATGTGAAGGTTAAGCTTATAGAATTCCTCATGGAGGAGGGGTTGGCCTTGCTGCAACATGAGATTGTTGCAATAGGATTTACGGCTTAGAGCATCAGCCATGACATTGGCTTTGCCTGGGGTGTAGGTAATCCCTAGATCATAATCCGTGATTAACTCCAACCAACGTCTTTGCCTAAGGTTCAGATCTGGTTGGGTGAAGATATACTTGAGACTCTGGTGATCAGTGTAGATCTCGCAACGTTTACCAAGGAGGTAATGTCGCCAGATCTTGAGTGCATAGACTACGGCTGCAAGCTCTAGATCATGTGTAGGATAATTCTCCTCATGTGGATGCAACTGTCGAGATGCATAGGCAATCACATGACGATCCTGCATAAGAATGCAACCTAGTCCCTGTCGTGAGGCATCGCAGTAGATAATAAAGTCTTTAGTGAAATCCGGTGGCACAAGTATGGGAGCAGAAGTCAGGCGCCTTTTCAGTTCCTGAAAACTGTACTCACACTGTGGGGACCACTCGAACTTTTTATCTTTCTTGAGAAGTTCCGTGAGGGGTTTGGCTACTTTGGAGAAGTTTTCAACAAAGCGGCGACAATAGCTGGCTAGACCAAGGAAACTCCTAACTTGTTTAACGGTCTCGGGTGGGGTCCAATCGAGAACGGCTTGAACTCTCTCGGGATTTACAGCAATGCCCTTACCAGAGATTACGTGGCCTAAGTAGGTCACTTCTGGCAACCAAAATTCACACTTGGAGAACTTGGCATAAAGGCGGTGCTCTCTGAGTTTTTCTAGAACAAGTCTAAGATGTTCGGCATGCTCTTCCTCGTTCTTCGAGTAAATAAGAATATCATCGAGGTAAACCACGACGAACTTATCTAAGTACTCCATGAAGATCGAGTTCATCAAGCGGGAGAATGTAGCTGGAGCGTTAGTTAGACCAAAGGACATGACGGTGTACTCATACTGACCATAACGAGTGACAAAAGCTGTCTTGGGAATGTCCCCGTTTCTGATTTTGATTTGGTGGTATCCTAACCTCAAATTCATCTTGGAGAAGACTGAGGATCCAGCGAGCTGATCATACAGGTCGTTGATCCTGGGGAGCGGATACTTGTTCTTTATCGTGAGCAAATTAACGGGACGATAATCTACAACCATCCGGTCCGTACCATCCTTCTTCTTGACGAAGAGAACGGGGCAAGCCCAAGGAGAAGAACTAGGACGGATGAAACCCTTTTGCAAGGACTCATCAAGTTGTTTCTTAAGCTCGGCTAGTTCTAAGGGTGCCATCTTGTAAGGTCTCCTAGAGATTGGAGCTGTTCCTGGGATAAGATCTATGACGAACTCTACATCTCTGTCAGGTGGAACACCTGGCAGTTCCTCTGGAAAGACATCCGGAAAGTCACAGACTACCGGGATATCTTCAAGGTCTGGAAGAGGGCTGGCATTAAGAGAATAGAGCTGACGCTTTGCAACTCTAGTGGAGACGGTGACTATCTTGCCAGATGGGTGTGTAAGTTGAACAGATCTTGTGTAACAATCAATCTTGGCATGATGAGCTGTCATCCAGTCCATACCCAAGATGATGTTAATATCTGAGGACTTGAGGGCTACAAGTGATGCAAGGAATACAAGTTTGTCAACAAGGATTTCATTACCATGGCTTACACTAGAGGTTTGCCATTTGGATCCAGGAGTTTGGATGACTAGCAGGGTTGGCATATCGCAAAATGACATGTCGTGCAAACAAGCATAGCCTTCAGAAATGAAAGAGTGAGATGCTCCAGTATCGAATAGAACTGATGCTGGGTGACAATTGACAAGGAGTGTACCAAGAACGACATCCGGATCATCATGAGCGTCTTTAGCTGAGACGTGATGCACACGTCCACGTTCAGTGGGGGCTGACTTGACACCGATCATCTTGCGTGATGGCTTAACACAGCCAACAGTCTTCTCGGCCTTGGGTGGAGCATAACTAGTCTGAGAGCAGTCACGTGCATAGTGTCCTGGCTTCCCGCATGTGAAGCAAGTCCCTGAGGTTGGACGTGGACCCGCACTGACAAGCGGTCTACCAGTAGGCCTGGGTGGAACATATGACTGAGCTAGGGAAGACACCACATGGCATGGCCTCGGTGTATAACCGGAAGGAAGAGCGGAGTTTGGAACCCAAATCCGGCGCTTCTGGGAACTAGAGCCAGAGGAAGATCCCAAATTACGGGTGTGCTTACGGGACTCCTCGTAAGTGAGCTGAGCTGTCTCTGCATTGATGGCCTTGTTCACAAGGGCTTGGAATGTATCACAATGACGCAGGTGGAGATCACGGCGCAACTTGGGGTTGAGACCCTTCCGGAACCTAGCCTGCTTCTTGGCGTCCGTGGACACTTCTTCTATGGCATAACGGGCGAGGTTCTGAAACTCTCGGCTGTAAGCATCAACAGCCATCTTATTCTGGGTGAGACTACAGAACTCTTCTCTCTTGCGATCAAGGAGGGCCTCAGGAATGTGATGCTCGCGAAAAGCCTCAGTGAAATCTCTCCAGGTAGGAATCTGGCCAGCTGGAAGCATAGCCTCATAGTTCTGCCACCAAAGACTAGCAGGACCTTCCAGGTGGTATGTGGCAAAGGTGACCTTGTCATCTTCAGCTATGTTCGCAGAACGCAGCTTATGAGTGATGCTACGGAGCCAGTCATCTGCATCGAGTGGCTCGATGGAATGATGAAAGGTAGGTGGGTGCAAATGAATGAAGTCATGAATGGTAGCAGACCCTTTGAACTGATGTGCGGTGTTCTCCTCGATACGTGCCAACAAACGGTTAGACTCACGCTTGTTCCTCTCCATCTCTAACATGAACTCTGTCAACGAAGGCTGGTCGGGAGGATCCTCATCCCTACCATCTCCGTTGTTCTGGCTACGAACAACAGAACTTGATGACATCCTGGTGAAACGAAACCAGAGACGGAATCAACATCAACTATGGACTGTAGAATGTAGGACAAGGGATTAGTATCACTCGAACTCCTAGGGAAATTCCGGCAGCATAACGACAGTAAAATGCTCAGAATGAGACATCCTACTAAAAATGGGGTGGTAACATACTCATCATCAGCGCTCAAGGTTCTGAGATCATACTAAACAGACTACACCGGAAATACTCAAAACTGGGGTATGACTCTGATCAACCAATCCTATGGGACTACGGAGTAGTAACACGTGATCCTGATAGACGGAAGAGAAGCCTAGTTCCTTAATCCCGTCGGAAAGATAGGATGACTCAGATCAGAAGGTCATGAGGTGTAAGGAGTAAAAAGAGCCTTACGTTCCAATCCACAATCAATTCCCTTACATAACTAAAGATTTTCTAGACTCAACTTCGACCAGTTTGGCTTGGTAATCCTACAGGCAGTCAGGCTCTGATACCAGCGCTGTCGGGACCCCGACTCAATGCCACATCGATCTAGCATGTAACACCTCATATCACTTTGCGGCCTCACGCACGGTATCCCCACGGGTGTCGCCTTACCTTTGCCCGGGACCGTTTGCGCCTTTTGGCACACGTATATGATGGTGTCGCTAGCATCCATATGATAAAGAGCCCGGGCTGACATGGCTAGTCGTAAACCCAAAGTGGCACTAACTTACAGGGACAGGCATCCATGACCCAGCATCGAACGTGTCGGTCATCAGCGAGTGAATCCAGGCTGTAGCACTGGGCTAACAGGACTCCGGTGAACCGGGCTATAGCGGGCTAGCAGGACTCCGGTATTCATCGCGTGACATTTCCCCGAAGGGACAGACACAGGATCGAAGAAGGACACATGCCGGCCAGCCTAAGTGTTCCGGAGCAGTAGCAAGCTACCAGGGCTCAGTGGAAGCACTAGGAGACATTTCCCGGTAAGAGAGTCTACTAAGGATAAACAACTAGAGTGTCAGATCCCACACATAGCAATACACATTACACGTACGCATAACATGCAAGTATGTGCTGTACAACATGGCATCACAGCATAACTCAACAACTCAAATAGATAAAGGCTCAGAAGAGCCATCATAGCATTTATTGCAAACAAGGGTCACAAAACCCATCATACAGAGCATACAAGCAACAAGCGGAAGCATTACATGTCTGGGTACAGACATCTACAAATGAAAAAGGCTGAAGAGCCTGACTATCTACAACATCCGATCAAGATCGTAGCTGAGGTACTAGCTACTAGTCGAAGTCCATGAGAACACTAGTAAGACCAAAGTCTCTGCTGCAAAAACATAAATAAAGCAACATGAGTACAAAGGTACTCAGCAAGACTTACATCAGATCCTATCATACATGCATTTGTATCAAGAGGGTAATGTGGGGTTTAGTTGCAGCAAGCCAGCTTTGACTCTGTGGCTATCCTGTTCTACGACTACCAGAAACTCTGGAGGTGAGACAACGTACACGAGTCCACTAATCACCATACAATACACTACTATGGATTCATCCCCGTCTCCCTACGAGAAGGCCATCCATAGCACTCACACTTGTCTTGAGCATTTTAGAGTATCCACTTCAAGTTGTCTATGTACCATGTAAGCATCCAAGAAGTCCATAACCGCGGACCCGGCTATTCGAATAGATCATGTTAACCCTGCAGGGGTGTACTTCTTCACACACGCTCTCGCCACTTACCGCCATGTACACGTCATGTATCTCGGCAACCTTCAAGCGGAAGCCTGGCGAGGGTGTCGGCCACGACCTGACTAACCACACAAGACTCTAGTCCAGGTTTATCGCCTATTCGGGTTCCATCCGCAAGGAGATCCGGCCGGGGTGTCGCTCACGGCCCCAAACGATGTGAGCAGGGTTCCCGAGCCCACCAACCGGGTGCCACTTGGTACACCGTGCCACGTGTGCCTAGTCTGTCCCAAGCCCACCCTGCCGGGTGCCACTTGGTAGAAAAATAGCACTACCTACAAACACCAGAAACTAGTTGCGACTCCTGGACAGAGATCAAGTTGGTTAATAAGCCGAGAGAGTCAATTAAGGATCCCAATGTGTGGTAGTATCGAGTCATTGGACAACATACATAGAACTCAGTGCTTAAGGACGGTTCCAATGAGACAACCCACCATGTACTCCTACATGGCCTCTCACCGCTACCTTTACCAAATCGTGTTCACACACTTCACTCTCAGCATCAGAACATATCGTGACACTCCAATTCATTCCCAATGAATCAGACCTGACACAACTCTAAGCAATAGCAGGCATAGCATGGTAGGAACACATCAGTGGCTTCAATCAACTCCTACACATGCTAGTGGGTTTCAACTATTTACTGTGGCAATGACAGGTCATGCAGAGGAATGGGTTCAACTACCGCAGCACAAAGTAGCAGATGAACCGTTGTTGTCCTAATGCAATAACTGAGAGCAGGAGCGAGAGAGTAGGGTTTTATCGAAATGAACAAGGGGGTTTGCTTGCCTGGTAAATCAACAAGGGAGGCACTGCTTCACAGACAGGTACTCTGGAACGTCTCCGGAGCAGGACCTATCGAGAAGGAACGGTGCCGGCAATCAATACACAATCATATGCAACAATATGATGCATGAACATGGCATGTAGATGTGATGCTGTTTGAGCTAATGCAACTAGTATTCAATTTGAATGAAGTCCATTTGAACAAAAGGTTCAAATGCAACTCCAAAATTAAGTCTCTTAATGTGCCATAATGTGTTTTCTCATATTCAGCATGTATAAGTTGGTTTGTCATGAATGAAACTAGTACAGATGGAAAGATTGCATTATTCTGATAATTTTTCATATATAAATCATTTCAATCTGAGCTACGGTTGAATTGATATGAATTTTTGAAGTTTAAAACAATTTCTGGAATTTCTGATTAAATTTAAATCCAGAATTCATATTATTGCGCCAGCATGACGTCAGCGCGACGTCAACGGTCAACTGGGCTGGTCCGGGTCAAACCTGACGTGTGGGGCCCACACGTCAGTGACACGGGGGTTAAACAGGGGTTAATTTAGTTCTAATTAAAAGTTAGTGGCGCTGGGCCCACTGTCAGTGTCAGGGGGGTTAGTTAATGGTGATTAGCACCAAGCTAATCACCTGACGGGCCGGGCCCACATGGCAGGGCTCAGGCGACGGGGCTCGCCGCCGGCGACCTCTGGACGCGGCGGAGTCCGCGCCACAGGCCACGGGGACGGCGTCTGAGAGCACCGGGGCGTAGCCCGGGCTCTCGCGCATCTGGTAGGGCAGGTGGAAGTAGCGGGGGAGGCCGGAGTTCGCCGGAGCAAAGCTCGCGGCGGCGGCCGGAGCTCGGCTTCGAGCGGGAACGGGCTGCAGGGCACGGGGAGGCTGCGAGCGGGTCCGCGTGACTCGCCAGAGTGCACTGAGTGCAACGGCGAGCTCGGCTGCGGCCTGCGGCGGCTGTGGCCACGACGGCGAGGAGCTGCGGCGGCGATGGCCTCGGCCATGGTGGGGAACGGCGCTACGGCGCGGAAACGAGGGGGAGAAGAGAGGGGAACGGCGGCGGAGCTCACCACGGACCTCCAGGGCTGCTCGTTGTGGCCAGGGACGCGTTGGAGACGGCGAATCGGAGTCGGCGGTCGACGGCGTCCGAGGAGGAAGACGATGGCGACGGCGGCTACACAGGGCGTCCGGAGGTTCGTGGCTCGACGAGGAGGTGGAGGGGGTTGTGGCGGAGCTCGGAAGCGTGTCGGGGAGGCGAGGGGAGGCCGGTGGCGATGGCTATGGCGAACGGCGGCGACCGACGCGTTCGGACACGGGAAAGAGAGAGCGAGGGAGAGGAGAGGAAGAATCGGGGGAGAGTGAGAGGGTACGGGGGGGCTGCGTGGCGTCGTCCGGCGTCCCAGGGCGACGAGGAGGCTCCAGGCAAGCAGGGAGGGAGGTGGCGTGGCGCGGTGGCGCGCGCGCGTCGGGCACGCGCCGTCCCCCTGTCGGGGAGGAAGACGACAGAGGAGGGGGGCCAGGTGGGCTGGGCCGCCTGCTGGCTGGGCCGGCCTGCTGCGGCTGGACTGCACAGGGGGGAGCCCCAGGTAAGCCCCTCCTTCTTTTTATTTTTGTTTTCTAATTTTTCTGACATTGTTTTGATTTAAATAAAATATTAAATCATTTTATTACCTTATGCCAATTTTTGCGGGAGCTAGATATATTATTCCAGAGCTCCCCAACAGGTGGCATAATTTTTGGACATATATTAATATATATAACTAATATATTTCCAAAGCAAATATTTATGCATTAATTCCAAATGCCCAAAATAAATACCTATGAGCTCTTGAAAATATTGGTTTGATTTTTATCTCTGTCCAATATTTTCAGAGAGCAACATGAGCATTTTCTTGGACCCTTTTGGAGAAATTTTTATTTGGGTCCTTTTCAAAAATGATTCTGAGGGTTCCACCAATCCTCATTTCAAATTTAAATGAAATTTAAACATGATGCACAAATGACTAGCTAGTCTAGGTCATACCAGACTAGGGATGTGAAAGTAAGTAGCAGCCAAACTAGGTACTACTAAACAGAGTCTAAAATTGCGTGAATACAATAATTAGTACTAGTGTTAATAAAACAGAAAAGAAAGGAAAGAAAAAAATCACAGCCACAGAGGAGGCAGCTGGAGAACCCGGAGCTGCCTGGGCCTGGGCCCGCACGGTCTTTGGCCGGCCCACCAGCCACTGCATCACATAAGATAGGGGAGAGGGCGGTTACAGATAGGGGTCAGATACCCGATGCCTACACCACCACTCAATCCCCTTCCCTACTCGACTACACCGGCGACTGGAGTGGCCGCCGCATCCCCTCGCGGTGCCGATGGTCACCGATGCAGCACCGACGAGCTCTCCTAGTCCGAAGAAGACACGATGATGACGGGGTCCGGGCGAGCACCCTCTAGCGCGGCGCTGGCGAGGCCGAGGCTCGCCGGAGCCCATGAACCAGGGCGACGGCTGGGGCGGTGGTGACACACCCAAAGAGACGCTCGAAGTGTCCTGTCGCGTGGCTGCTCGAGCCCGCTACCATCTCCTGCTGAAGCGGGGTGTTGGCGTTGGTGCCCTCCATGCCGGCTCCAAGACGGACAACGTTGGAGGCGCCAATTGGCATGGAGGCAGAGGCGAGCGCCTCCTCCTCATTCAACACGGAGCACAACGACACCCAGGCATAGCCATCCGGGCGGCGGCTCGGGCCAGCCGCCACGACATCCAGCGTCGGTGTCGACGGTGGGAGCCACCCTACCGGCGGAGGAGGGGGTGGAGGCGGAGAGCCGGGGGGTGCGGCTGCAGCACCGTGCACCATGGGGGCGCTCGGACCGGCCACAAGCCATGGGTCAAGCCCCCTGTTCACCGGTGGCACACGTGCATCAGCGTCGAGGTCGTGTCGTTGGGCATGGCGAGCACCAGGAGTGGCGCATCCGGCGACGCCGTGACCGCGTCCAGCGGTGCGATGACCACCACGGGCGCCACGTCAAGGGGCACGGTGACCACCACGGGCGAAGCGATGGACGGCCTGCTTCCTGCGATGAAAACACCGGAGTCCTCCAACACCATGGTGGCGATGATGGTAGCGACGGCCATCCTCGCGAATCTGGCGGAGAAAGAAGGAAACAAGGCCAGGCATCTCACCGGCAAGTCTCGATCTCTTCCTCTTCTCTGTGTTTTTTGCTCTCTGGTAGAGTCCTACGGGCTGATAAAGTGTTCGAGATCAAAATGAAATCGTTGTCATCTGTTGATGGTTACAGGCCCCTCTTATACGTCCCGGAGAGACACGGCGATCCATCGCGAGGGGACGTCGGTTCTAGGGAATCGAAGGGAGGCGTTCGTTGTGGGAGCAACCGCACAACAGTTGGACAAGGGGAGATTTCCCCCCTAATTACAATAATTAGTTTGAACAGTTTTGGGGTAATCTTGATGGCAGCTAGGCATCTCGGCCTGACACCACCTTGTGCATTGAAGCGATCTGAAAAAACAACAGATGTTAAACTTTAAAACAACACTTATTTATTTTTCGAGGAACAAAATGTATTGCCATGTTGTGGTCACCAATGCTATGGATGTTAAACTTTAGAAGCACATTGCAATGATCTCTCAAAAGAAAGGAAAAAATCAACCCTCGCCCAATAAATCCCTACACCGGCCACCAACAGAGAATGACAATCAACAGAGTACAACCAAATAGAACCACACAGAAAACAGAGAGCGGAAGAGGCACGAATCAGGCCGGACGGACTGCAGAGCAGCTGCCGAAGGCCGTACAAAGAAATGTCAATGACAGGAATGGCAGGGGCGGAGATCCTCCAACCCAACCACAAGCCCAGACATCCAAAACAATAAGTTACGCACCATGGGCACTCCCTCACGTACTCTATGTCGGTAGGGCGTTGCTTGTGCGCGTCGTCCAATGAGAGCGTTGCATTGTGTCCAGGACTCAAGGTCAGCATGGGTGGTTGGCCAATGAAGGCGTCGGATGGGCAGTTCGAAGGACGAGGCGATTGACGATTGGAAGGGCAAAAGCCACAGGGGCGAGCAGATCCTTTTCAAAAGCAAAGCGATCCGTTTGGCCTCTTTCTCTCGAGTTGTCGATTGGCGATGTTGCCTGTCTGTCTCTGCACGTGGGTCGCCCTGTTGCTGGGCCTGATGTTTTTTTTAGAGTACGCCAAAGGCATACCTTATTTTTATAGAAGAGAAGAGAACGAACAATGTACAAGAGTGATAAAGATGGAAGCTCTTCCATCAAGGACGCACACCTTACCACACCCTGCAAATTAGCCTATGCCTACACTCTCACAAAACGTGCTGTAGCCTCCTCCTCCAAGCCTGCCAACCTCCACTCTTTGAGCTCCGCAATGATGGCAAGGGCCAATTCTGGCACTGTCTTCTGCTGATGAGTCCGATGGAACACTCTAACATTATGTTGCTTCCATAAATCCCAAGAGGCCGCAATGATCACCGTGTCGAAACCACGCTTGGAGTCCTTCCTGAATTGAGCTCTCCTAGCCAGCCACCACTCCAGCAAACAGTCCTCCAGCTCCGGGATATTGCCCTGCAAGCTCAATGCCTCGAAGATGTAGTGCCACACTTCCCTACCGTAGACGCACCGAACAAGAATGTGTTCCGTGTTATCCTCCTCTTGAAGGCACGTGTAGCAGGCAGAAGGTGAATCCTGAAGGCCATGCCTCGCCCATCTGTCAGACGTCCAAATCCAGTGTTGTACTGCCAGCCACACAAAAAATTGCACTTGAAGAGGGCCCAACTCTTCCATATGCATGAGGCGTAAGGGACCCTCACAGCAACCGAACTGAGCCTATAATATGTTGACTTGGCAGTGTATCTGCCAGATGAGTCCGCCGGCCAGGAAAAGGAGTCTTCGCTAGAAGGGTCGCGATTGACCGTATTGATCGCAAGGTTGAGGTGTAAAAGTTGCATGTGGCCACCAAAGTTAACTTGACCGGCAATGTCAAGCAACCATCTCGCATTCTCTAACCCTTCCTCAACTGTGCGGCGGCTAATCATTCGTGTGTCCACCAAAGAATGGATGTATGGTGCAATGTCTTTAACCGCGAAGCCATGGATCCACCTATCTCTTCAGAACAAAACTTTATTGCCAACCCCAACCGAAATATGCACCATACTGTCAAAGACCGCACGAGCCTCCTTGTCGACAACCATGGGTAGCCCTTGCCACGGCCTCTCGGGATCCGTCCGCCTCAGCCACTCCCACCTCACTCTCAAAGCCAAGCCTTGCAGTTGAAGGTTGCGCACACCCAGACCACCAAGCCAAGTAGGTTTACAAACCAAATTCCAAGCCACCAAGCACTAACCGCCATTCACTTTGTCTTTGCCGGCCCAAAAGAAAGAGAGCATCCATTGATCTATCTCTTCAAACACCCAAGAAGGGGCCTCTGTGACCATAAAATGATGGATGGGCTTGGCCGCGATCACGGACTTTACCAATACGAGACGTCCTGGGCGGTGCAACAACCCCCTTTGCCAGGCTGGGGCAAACTTTTTGGCTTGATCGATCATGGGTTGCCACTCCGCCCTCACACATTTCTAATAGCCAATTGAAGGCCAAGGTATTTGTATGAAACCTGCCCAGTCGGCAATGCAAAAGAGACTCGACCCGATCTCGATCGCTATTCTTTCTATGAATCATGATCACCAGCGACTTCTGATAGTTGACCCACAAGCCAGAGGCAGCACCGAATGCGTGCGACATGGATCTGACGCACGTTAGATCCAGCACCCGGGGCTTAACGAACAAGGCCACATCATCTGCATAAATCGACACCGATTGATGAGCAGGGATGCCAGTGAAACTGCTAGTGACTCCAATGCTCTCGGCCTTGATCATGATTCTCGACAGCACGTCCATGGCTGTGACGCCCCCGATTCAATCATACACTAATCATACACGCAAACATGTACGATCAAGATCAGAGACTCACGAGAAGATATCACAACACAACTCTACAAAGAAAATAAGTCATACAAGCATCATAATACAAGCCAGGGGCCTCGAGGGCTCGAATACAAGTGCTTGATCATAGACGAGTCAGCGGAAGCAACAATATCTGAGTACAGACATAAGTTAAACAAGTTTGCCTTAAGAAGGCTAGCACAAACTGGGATACAGATCGAAAGAGGCGCAGGCCTCCTGCCTGGGATCCTCCTAAACTACTCCTGATCGTTGTCAGCGGCCTACACGTAGAAGTAGGCACCCGCGGTGCAGTAGGAATCGTCGTCGACGGTGGCGTCTGGCTCCTGGGCTCCAGCATCAGGTTGCGACAACCAGGTAGAAAGGAAAGGGGGAAAAGGGGGAGAAAAGCAACCGTGAGTACTCATCCAAAGTACTCGCAAGCAAGGATCTACACTAATATGCAAGGGTATATGTGTAAAGAGGCAATATCGATGGACTGAACTACAGAATGCCAGAATAAGAGGGGGATAGCTAGTCCTATCGGAGACTACGCTTCTGGCAGCCTCCATCTTGCAGCATGTAGAAGAGAGTAGATTGAAGTTATCCAAGTAGCATCGCATAGCATAATCCTGCCCAGCGATCCTCCCATCGTCACCCTGTGGAAAAGCGATCACCGGGTTGTCTGTGGAACTTGTCTCGGTTCTAGTTGTCATAAGGTCAAGGTACAACTCCAGGTCGTCCTTTTACCGAGGGACACGGCTATTCGAATAGATAAACTTCCCTGTAGAGGTGCACCACATAACCCAACACGCTCGATCCCATTTGGTCGGACACACTTTCCTGGATCATGCCCGGCCTCGGAAGATCAACACGTCGCAGCACCACCTAGGCACAACAGAGAGGACAGCACGCTGGTCTAAATCCTATGCGCGCAAGGGTCTGGGCCCATCACCCATTGCACACCTGCACGTTGCGAGGGCGGCCGGAAGCAGACCTAATAACCTCCATTACAAAGGAAGTTGCGTTACGCAGTCCAACCTGGCACGCGCCGCTCCGTCACTGGCGTCAAGAAGGCTTCGGTTGATACAACGACGTCGAGTGCCCATATCTTTGCCGCGTAGTTGGTTAGTGCGTATAGGCCGGTGGCCAGACTCAGATCAAATACCAAGATCTCGTTAACCGTGTTATTATGAAGTAACCACGAACGCCGACCAGGGCCAGGCCCACCTCTCGCCTAGGTGGTCTCAACCTGCCTTGTCGCTCCGCCACATAGTAACAGTCGGGGGCCATCGGGAATCCAGGCCCACCTCTACCGGGATGGAGCCACCTATCCTTTTAGCCCCCACATCGGAATCACTTGCAGGTACTCAATGAGCTGACCCGACTTTAGTCACCATCTGTATAGTATATGTATGTATAGTATATACCCGTGCTCACCTCCCGAGTGATCATGGCCCGATAGTATAGCAAGGCAGACTGACAAGAATGTAGGGCCAATGATGATAAACTAGCATCCTATACTAAGCATTTAGGATTGCGGGTAAGGTATCAACGACTGTAGCAACAATGACAGGCTATGCAACAGAATAGCAGTAACCGAACAATAACATGCTACACTACTCTAATGCAAGCAGTAGAGAGAAGAATAGGTGATATCTGGTGATCAAGGGTGGGGCTTGCCTGGTTGCTCTGGCAAGAAGGAGGGGTCGTCAACTCCGTAGTCGAACTAGGCAGCAGCAGCGTCGGTCTCGCAGTCTACCGGAGAAAAGAGGGGGAAGAAATAGTAAATACAATGCAAACATAAGCATGACGATGCATGACATGACAATGAGCGGTGTTAGGTGTGCCCTAACGCGGTAGTAGGTGATACCGGTGAAAGGGGGAAACATCCGGGAAAGTATTCTTGATGTTTCGCGTTTTTGGACAGATGAACTGGAGGGGAAAAATTGCGTGTTTGCTATGCTAGGGATGTGTGGCGGACGAACAGGCTGTGTATCCGAATTCATCTCGGTTTTCTGAGCAACTTTCATGTACAATGTATTTTTATCCGAGATACGGTTTATTTTATATGATTTTCTAAAGTTTTAACAATATTCTAGAATTTCTGGATTTATTATTACTTCGAAAATAAAATAGTAAAATTACTCTTGCCAGCAAGTGTAGTGCCAGCCACAGTCAATGACATGTGGGGGCCGGTCAAAGTCAACAGCATAGTCGGTGTTGACTGGGTCAAATAGTGAATAGTGCATGGGTCTCGCGTGTCATAGACTTAAGCATTTTTAACTTGTCTGATCATTTTAATTTACAGTAGGGTCCACCTATCATAGGGTCTAGAATAACTAATCAGTTAAACCAAAATAAACTAAACAGGAGGGTATTGTGGGCTAATAGGGGATTAGCCCCTTAATTGGGTTGGTCGGGGGCCGCTGGCAGAGGCACAATGGCGAGCCCCAGCGTGGCTGTGCGCATGCGCGCACGAAGGCTGGGCGCCATGAGTGGCCGGACCCGGTGATGCGCCAGTGGCCAGGGCCACGCGGCCGGCCGGGCGAGTGGGTGGCGCGGCCGACAGGAGCTGCTCCAAACCGCGGCAAGCAGGGGGCAAGAAGCAGCGGCGGCTGCTAGCGTAGCGAGCAGCAGCGGTTAGCAGCAGCGAAGGAGAGCAGTACGCGCCAAGAGCAGCAACAGCGGGAGGGAGAACACGTGCGTGGGCACGGCTGAAACTCCAGCGCGTCCATGGGTGAGCGAGACGGCGATGGTACGACGGTTTCAGTCGCGACAGCGACGACAGCTACGGAGCGGCAGTGAGGGTGCTCGAGCTCGAATCCGAGCTCGGGAATAAAAGGGGAAGTGGCAGAGCTCATATTGGAGCTCAAGGAGGACTCGGGGATGCCGGAGTTGCTCGAAGATGGGAGAATCAAAGACGAACAGAAGCGGTTGTCGACGGAGGGGATCGACGGATGCGGCATCATCTTGTCGATCCGGCTCTAGGCAGTCCACTTCGGGGTTGAGGACGATGGTTTGCGTCTTCTGGATACGAAGGCTTGGCCGGGGAATGGTCGAGGCCACGGCAACGGCAACGGCAACGACACGGCGACGACAATAGGCAGACAAGCTCGGGAGGGAGAGAGAACGTGGGGGTGGCGATTGGGGGGTGCTAGGGTTCCTCCGCGAGGGAGAGGGGGCTGGGTGCGGCCTTATCCCCTCTGCGGACCGTCAGATGGGCGGCGCATAGGCGTCGTCGGCAGTGGTGCCGGTCGATGGGCGCCACACCCTGTCTCCGCTCCTGTAGCGAGGAGGGAGGTGACCCGGTTGGACTGGGCAAGGTCTGCTAGCTGGGCCGTCTGGCCTAGTTGGCCAGGGGGGTCCTTTCTTCTTTCTTTTGCTCTTTTGTATTTTCCTTTTCTTTTATTTATTTTCTTTATTCTAGATCATTTTAGTATTTTCCAAAACAAGTGTTTGCTTCACAATAATTACCTATGTAGTATTTGGCACTAACCGAACATTTTTGTTTTAATGTCTGGAAATTTTAATTATTTGACTTTGTTTTAAAATTGAATTTTGAATCGGTTTGAATCAACGTGAGATTAGTAATAGTAATCGAGGTGACGTGGCATCATTAACAGAGGTTCACTGTAGCTTAAGTATTCGGGCGTCACAATTCTCCTCCACTACAAGAAATCTCATCCCGAGATTTAAGCGATGGAGTAAGGGGGGGGAGGTGCTGGTAGCGCAAAACCTAACAAATCTTCTTGGTCTTGGCTGCCCTTTCTAAGAGGTTGATCCCTTTCATTGATGTCTTCATTTCTGTGCTTCAAATCACCATGATCAAGTCGTCATCCTTTCTTCGGGATCTCCATCGTCCTACGAACGCGACCAAGGGGGAAAACTCCAGAAGAACGCATCTCCACAAAGCTGGGCATCTGTCGGTAAACTTAATGGGAAATACACAAGGTACCCCACGAGTTGTATTTTAGTGAATTCGCTGAGTGCAATATACGATGGTACCAAAGTTTCAAACGGGTAGGCAATCATTCGATGACCGGACAGAAGCTGGAATGGGGGCTTGAACAACGAGAATATGATGGTGTTTGATTCCAGGTTGAATAATGGTATAGCATTTAGCTCATGGATCACACAAGAAGCCAGGTGCAAAGGATACCTTAGAATCCGGGTTGTAAAGAAGAGTCAGGTTTCGATCCAGTGGACCTGTGGGTTATGGGCCCACCATGTGAGTTAAAAGTAGGAAGGGCACTAACATCTTGCACAGCCGTCACAGGGAGGCATGTTAGTGGATAGCTTGTCAGCTATGTCAGCAACAATGTCGGTACCAAGGTCGGGGAATGGAGAGAACCATTTTCCCGCTCGTTGAACGAGGCGAACCAATTAGCAAAGTTCTCACCCATCGGTGGTTATCGGAATGTCATCAACAATAGAAACAGGGTCTTACCGACAGAGTGATACAACAAGGTGCTTACCTAAGCAGGGAATTATCTCTGCTTAGTTAAGACAGATTACAGGAAAGGTTAAACAAAAGAATGGAAAGGAAAACATGATTATCAGATTAAACAGAACAATGGAAAGGAAAATTGTGATTACACACAATTATTAGGAGTATATCCTTCCCATGGACAAGCAGAACATGGCATACATGGTAGGAGAGCAAGTACCCAACCATTCAGATGAAGAGGCAAGGATTAATCAAGATGTTACCCATACAACGGTGTTTGGATAACTGACCAAGAAACATTTAGCATCGCGCCTCCAATGTTCTTGTTGATGATCGGGGTATCATAGTCATGCTTCGAGGTAGCAATGATATGGTGTTTCAATCAAGGGCCGGACTTTGGATACACAAATGATCCATCAGGAGCAACTTATAAAATAAGTCCTACAATTTCCTCCAGGAAGAATGGTTATCCTTGCAAAAGAAATTATAATGATAGGTCCTCCAGCCAGGGGTGCTAGGCATGACATCATATTACCGGGTCATCAAAGGACCAACATCATAGCTCCTGGAAAGTTGTCCCAACCATCATATCTGACCGAGATTCAGATCTGATTGGTGTCATGATACCTCAGACTCAGAATGTCCGAGAAGAAAAGGTGCAACACAAATCGACGAAATGACATTGCAAGATTCTCGAGAAATGAACTATGGGAGCGGGTTCCTGAAACAATAGTTCATCATTAAACCAAGGAGGGGATGAGGAGGTGGCTGATGGGCTCAGCGACAATTCATTGAGAATTCCAAACAGATGGATTTCAACAATAATGTGAACAAGAAGATGACATTTGTCAATTCAAATGCTATAATGGTGTATGCTCGAGGAAAACATACACCATCAATCACTAGTTGAAAGGTGTGCCCGAAATATGACCTTAGGCAGCAAGATCAATGTTAGAGTGATGATTCAATAACCAGAGTCTAAGAACGAACTATAGATCGTTAACTTCAAAGCAATAGGGTTGCTAGAAGTAACGAACTCAAGCAACATCATTAGCATATTGGTATCCTGGTTAAAAAAACAACACGGGGACCAAGGAAGAATGGTTATGGTGAGAAGTATCACTATACCGAGAATTTCTAAGAGGTGGAGCAATTCTCACGACCTTCTTGACATAAAAGATGGTAATACTCCAAGGTGAAGAAGAACATATGCTGGATAGCAAGGAACTCAAGATTCAATCCAAAACATGAACACGTTCGGTATTGAGGGAAGACAAGGATGTGGTCGATGAGAACACAAATATCGAGGGCAAGGCTGATATTTCTCACCATGAATTCAATTGATATCATGGAAGAGCTCAGAATGCTGATGATGATCACGATACATTTGTCGAGACATTTCATGAAGATGTAATCGATCGGCAATAACATCAAGTCAGAGGAATTATGAAGCAAATGGTTATTGGAACCATGCGTACGACACAAACTCAAAATCAAGCTTGTTGTTCAAGGCGGAATGATATGACGAGGAAAATCGACGTAAGCTTAGCTCATCGTCGAAAGTGGTGCTCCGGGAATAAGGACCAGGTAGCACAGTTAAAATCACCACGACAAGGATATAGCCATATAGGCTAGGAATGGCGTGATCGGGTACAAACTCGTACTTAAAGAAGATTATCAAGTGTCGTTGAACCGTAGTGCAGACTCGGTTCAGTTATCGGTGCCTTTGAGTGTTTAATAACTCAGAGCCCATGAAAAATTGTAATCAGTGAGATTGTAGTACTTGATGAAGAACTCATAAGGAGTCATGCAGTTCCAAGATAATCTTGAGATAACAGGGGGGTAATACTCGACGACAGTCCAAAGTAGAGCTTGGACTAGGGTATTGCTCTAAAGAAGATAAGTGCTTAAACATGCACGAGAAATGGTATTTCAAGGAGATCATGGTCGGAACCATGATTGCAAAAGGCCAGATCCCAGATATAAGATGTACTTATACCACGGGAATAATTAATCTAAGAGAAGCTTCAATGATAAGATCTACATCGTGTCCATGGGCATGAACACAAAGTTCAAGGTCGACTCCCACTTCTTTAATGTATAACCTTTCAATCACTTCTCACTCTTATTAAAAATGAATTGATTGTGGAAACCTACCTGGTGAATTACCAGAGGAGTATGACCCATGAAAACTTTTGGGGTCACACAAATTAAGAAAGGTATATGTTCAACCCATCGGGGCATCTTAGAAACATATACCACAAGTTTCAATAGTAAATAACACAAGCTCGATAGTAGAGCATGGGTGACAAAATGAGAGGATGCAATTTACCGAAGGCATTATGTATCAGGGAAAGAACTTCTCGAGGTTTTGTATACGAAGGACACTGTCGGATGATATTTCAACAAAGGATCCGATGGTCCATAGCGAAGCTGATGTGAGTATTGGCACACAACCAGAGGAAGAAACAATGCGAAGGCATTGGATTATAGAAGCAACTGGATAATTCAAAGCTCAATGCAAAGGAATTATGATTTAATATTCAAGGGATCAGAAACAAACGCTCTGATTAAGGATGGATAAGCTGAATAGACTTAGGGGTACAATCGACGGCAATTTAATTGGTTGAGAACCAACTCATGTTCAAACTGACAATGAGCCGGAAGGATGAATTCTAGGATTCGACGGAGGAATGCGAGCATCCTCAACATATTGAATCAATAGACTTAAAATGATAAAGTCAAGGGATGCCAATAGGATTACGAGACTTATGGGATTAACCATAAAAGCAAGCAAGAATTTCAAGAGCAATAGGCTGCTCAAGAATTTCAGAAGATCGAATGGTATTTTGAAGTCTTTTGCAAAACACTTGATCAGTGGGGTTGAGCAGATACTCGGTAAGTGCGAGGAATTATCTGTAGAGGGTATTCATGTGGCAAGAACTGCAAGGCAGTAGGCAGAAAGTATTCTCGGAACAATACAGAGAATTTTGGGGTATCTTGTAATAACAAGATCAACGGGATTGAAAGGAAAAGTGCATGTAGTTATCCATAATAATATAACAGCGGCAGGGAATAGCAACAAGAGGTGAGCATAAAGTCTTGAGAGAACATCGAAGAGTATCTTGTGAATCCTTCGGTGCACCAAGTAATCATCTGGAGTGAGGGGCTCTCCGGGAGGAAGTAATTACGAGAACCTAGAGTTAGCATTGGTAAAATCATTTAACCGGAATAGAAGAGAGATCAGAGTCCCGGAGTATAGGTGAGGAATAAAAGATCCTAATACCACCCAATGGCAACTTGGGGCCGTAAGCCGCACAGCCATGTTAGTAAAAGTTTTGTAAAGTCTAGACTCGACTTCGGCCAAGGAGTGTGGAAGGGTGATTCCTACAGGCAGTCGGCTCTGATACCAACTTGTGACGCCCCCGATTCAATCGTACACTAATCATACACGCAAACATGTACGATCAAGATCAGGGACTCACGGGAAGATATCACAACACAACTCTACAAATAAAATAAGTCATACAAGCATCATAATACAAGCCAGGGCCTCGAGGGCTCAAATACAAGTGCTCGATCATAGACGAGTCAGCGGAAGCAACAATATCTGAGTACAGACATAAGTTAAACAAGTTTGCCTTAAGAAGGCTAGCACAAACTGGGATACAGATCAAAAGAGGCGCAGGCCTCCTGCCTGGGATCCTCCTAACTACTCCTGATCGTCGTCAGCGGCCTACACGTAGAAGTAGGCACCCCCGATGCAGTAGGAGTTGTCGTCGATGGTGGCGTCTGACTCCTAGGCTCCAGCATCTGGTTGCGACAACCAGGTAGAAAGGAAAGGGGGAAAAGGGGGAGAAAAGCAACCGTGAGTACTCATCCAAAGTACTCGCAAGCAAGGATCTACACTATATATGCAAGGGTATATGTGTAAAGAGGCAATATCGGTGGACTGAACTGCAGAATGCCAGAATAAGAGGGGGATAGCTAGTCCTATCGAAGACTACGCTTCTGGCAGCCTCCGTCTTGCAGCATGTAGAAGAGAGTAGATTGAAGTTCTCCAAGTAGCATCGCATAGCATAATCCTACCCGGCGATCCTCCCCTCATCACCCCGTGGAAAAGCGATCACCAGGTTGTCTGTGGAACTTGTCTGGGTGTGTTTTATTAAGTATCCGGTTCTAGTTGTCATAAGGTCAAGGTACAACTCTGGGTCGTCCTTTTACCGAGGGACACGGCTATTCGAATAGATAAACTTCCCTGCAGGGGTGCACCACATAACCCAACACGCTCGATCCCATTTGGCCGGACACACTTTCCTGGGTCATGCCCGGCCTCGGAAGATCAACACGTCGCAGCCCCACCTAGGCACAACAGAGAGGTCAGCACGCCGGTCTAAATCCTATGCGCGCAAGGGTCTCGGCCCATCGCCCATTGCACACCTGCACGTTGCGAGGGCGGCCGGAAGCAGACCTAGCAACCTCCATTACAAAGGAAGTTGCGTTACGCAGTCCAACCCGACGCGCGCCGCTCTGTCGCTGACGTCAAGAAGGCTTCGGCTGATACGACGACGTCGAGTGCCCATATCTTTCCCGCGTAGTTGGTTAGTGCGTATAGGCCAGTGGCCAGACTCAGATCAAATACCAAGATCTCTTTAAGCGTGTTATTATGAAGTAACCACGGACGCTGACCAGGGCCAGGCCCACCTCTTGCCTAGGTGGTCTCAACCTGCCCTGTCGCTCCGCCACATAGTAACAGTCGGGGGCCGTCGGGAACCCAGGCCCACCTCTACCGGGATGGAGCCACCTGTCCTTTCAGCCCCCACATCGGAATCACTTGCGGGTACTCAACGAGCTGACCCGACTTTAGTCACCATCTGTATAGTATATGTATGTATAGTATATACCCGTGATCACCTCCCGAGTGATCACGGCCCGATAGTATATCAAGGCAGACTGACAAGAATGTAGGGCCAATGATGATAAACTAGCATCCTATACTAAGCATTTAGGATTGCGGGTAAGGTATCAATGACTGTAGCAACAATGACAGGCTATGCAACAGAATAGGAGTAACCAAACAATAACATGCTACACTACTCTAATGCAAGCAGTAGAGAGAAGAATAGGCGATATCTGGTGATCAAGGGTGGGGCTTGCCTGGTTGCTCTGGCAAGAAGGAGGGGTCGTCAACTCCGTAGTCGAACTGGGCAGCAGCAGCGTCGGTCTCGTAGTCTACCGGAGAGAAGAGGGGGAAGAAATAGTAAATACAATTCAAAGATAAGCATGAAGATGCATGACATGACAATGAGCGGTGTTAGGTGTGCCCTAACGCGGTAGTAGGTGATATCGGCGAAAGGGCGAAACATCCGGGAAAGTATTCTCGGTGTTTCGCGTTTTTGGATAGATGAACTGGAGGGGAAAAGTTGCGTGTTTACTATGCTAGGGATGTGTGGCAGACGAATAGGCTGCGTATTCGAATTCGTCTTGGTTTTCTAAGCAACTTTCATGTACAAAGTATTTTTATCCGAGATACGGTTTATTTTATATGATTTTCTAAAGTTTTAACAATATTCTAGAATTTCTAGATTTATTATTATTTCGAAAATAAAATAGTAAAATTACTCTTGCCAACTAGTGTAGTGCCAGCCACATTCAATGACATGTGGGGGTCGGTCAAAGTCAACAGCATAGTCGGTGTTGACCGGGTCAGACAGTGAATAGTGCATGGGTCCCGCGTGTCATAGACTTAAGCATTTTTAACTTGTCTGATCATTTTAATTTACAGTAGGGTCCACCTGTCATAGGGTCTAGACTAACTAATCAGTTAAACCAAAATAAACTAAACAGGAGGGTATTATGGGCTAATAGGGGATTAGCCCCTTAATTGGGTTGGTCGGGGGCCGCTGGTAGAGGCACAAAGGCCAGCCCCAGCGTGGCTGTGCGCAGGCGCGCACGAAGGCCGGGCGCCGTGAGCGGCCAGACCCGGAGATGCGCCGGTGGCCAGGACCAGCAGGCCACGCGGCCGGCCGGGCGAGCGGGTGCCGCGGCCGACAGGAGCTGCTCCAAGCCACGGCAAGCAGGGGGGCGGCAAGAAGCCGCCGCGGCTGCTAGCGTAGCGAGCAGGAGCGATTAGCAGAAGCAAAGGAAAGCAGTACGCGCCAAGAGCAGCAACAGCGGGAGGGACAACGCGTGCGTGCGCACGGCTGAAACTCGAGCGCGTCCATGGGCGAGCGAGACGGCGATGCTACGGCAGTTTCAGTCGCAACGGCGACGACAGCTACGGAGCGGCAGTGAGGGTGCTCGAGCTCGAATCCGAGCTCGGGAATAAAAGGGGAAGTGGCGGAGCTCACATCAGAGCTCAAGGAGGACTCGGGGATGCCGGAGCTGCTCGAAGATGGGCGAATCGAAGACGAACAGAAGCGGTTGTCGACGGAGGGGATCGACGGATGCGGCGCCGTCTTGTCGATCCGGCTCTAGGCAGTCCACTGCGGGGTTGAGGACGATGGTCTGCGTCTTCTGGATACGAAGGCTTGACCGGGGAATGGTCGAGGCCATGGCAACGGCAATGGCAACGACACGGCGACGGCAACAGGCGGACGAGCTTGGGAGGGAGAGAGAGCGTGGGGGTGGGGATTGGGGCGCGCTAGGGTTCCTCCGCGAGGGAGAGGGGGCTGGGTGTGGCCTTATCCCCTCTGCGGATCGTCAGATGGGCGGCGTGTGGGCGTCGTCGGCAGTGGCGCCGGTCGATGGGTGCCATGCCCTGTCTCCGCTCCTGTAGCGAGGAGGGAGGTGACCCGGTTGGGCTGGGCAAGGTCTGCTAGCTGGGCCGTCTGGCCGGGGGGGGTCCTTTCTTCTTTCTTTTGCTCTTTTGTATTTTCCTTTTCTTTTATTTATTTTCTTTATTCTAGATCATTTTAGTATTTTCTAAAACAAGTGTTTGCTTCACAATAATTACCTATGTAGTATTTGGCACTAACCGAACATTTTTGTTTTAATGTCTAAATTTTTTAATTATTTGACTTTGTTTTAAAATTGAATTTTGAATCGGTTTGAATCAAGGCGAGATTAGTAATAGTAATCGAGGTGACGTGGCATCATTAGCAAAGGTTCACTGTAGCTTAAGTATCCGGGTGTCACAATGGCGAGCACAAAGAGCAGTGGCGAGACCGGGCCCCCCTGCCTAAGGCCCTTAGCATGGATGAAACTTCTTCCAGGAACCCCGTTGACAATCACCCTAGTGCTGGCGGTCCTGAGCAGAATCGAGATCCATTCACACCACTTATGACCGAAGCCTTTACTCATCATCACCCCAAACAGAAACGACCAGTTAAGCGAATCAAACGCCCTAGAAATGTCGAGCTTTAGGAACACACTGGCCTCCTTGCGAGCGTGAATCTTCCTGGCCACTTGACTAACCAGAAGAAAGTTATCATGCAAGTGTCTACCACATATGAAGGCGGACTGATTCGCCGTGACACTCTTTCATTCTTCTCCAGGCTCTATTCGCAAGCAACTTAGCAAAAATCTTGGCCACACTATGAGGGAGACTGATGGGGCGATAGCCCCCCACTTCCTCGTCATCTGGCTTCTTCGGAATCAACACAATATGAGTGCGTTTAAGCTTACCAAAGCCTCGCCCATCACCCACGTAGAGCTTTAGGAACACCGCCATCACCTCGTTCTTGATCGTGGGCCACGGTTTTTGATAGAAAGCAGCGCTAAACCCATCCGGGCTAGGCGCCCGCTCCGGATGCAGCTCCTTTATAGTATTCCACACCTCTTCCTCCGTGAAGATCGCATCAAGATCCGAGAGATCATGCACAACCATGTCAAGGAAGCCCAGGTCCACATCTTCTTCCCGAGCAGCAGCGTGACCCAGAAGCTGCTCATATGCTTCGGTGAAGATCTCCTCCTTTCTTTCTTGCTGGGATATCACTTCCCCATTATGTCTAATGTGAGGGATGAAATTTTTTGACCTCCTTCCATTTGCCACAGCTTGAAAGAGTTTAGTATTTGCATCGCCCTCACGGATCCACCTCAAATGGGAACGTTGTCTTTCAGTGGTATGTTAAAGGGAAGCAAGCCCCGACACTGAATGCTTGAGGGTTCTCCTCAACCATCTCTCCCTCCAATTCAGCACACGAACCTCCATGGCTCTATCCAGCCTAAGGATGTCGTAGTTAGCCACAGCCATCTGAATTTTGATGTTCCCTATCTTCCTTTGGCCACATGCTTGTAGGGCGGATGCGGTGTTCCTAAGTAACATGTCAAGCCTCTTGAAGGGGTCAACGATATCATCCTCACACACCCACGCATCTTTAACAGCATACTCAAATCCTTCTAGCCGAGTCTAGAACATCTCAAAACAAAACCTACGTTTCGGGCAAAAAGGGGCCGAAGTAAGATGGAGCGGTGCGTGATCCGAGATGTTAGTGGAGAGGGCTTGGAGCAGCACATCCGAGAAACTGAGCTCCCAATCGACAGAGACAAGCACCCGATCGATCTTGGTCATAACCACCTGTTCTCTTTCGTTGGACCATGTGAAGCGCCTTCCATGCACATATCTTTGAGCTCGTTGTTATCCACGAACGACTTAAACTTCCTCATCATGCCCCTATAAAGGTTCGAATTGCTCTTCTCCTCAGCTCTAATGATCATATTAAAGTCGCCAAGCACCATCCAGGGCCCCGGAAACACGTCCCTTCTAAGCTGGAGTTCCACGAGGAACTGAGTTTTTAGCTCATCCCCTTGGGGTCCATACACTGCCGACAAGCACCATTCGAAGCCATCTTTGTTACGAACCAGACCCGAGAGGAAGTTAGTATCCCGAGTGATGTTACTGATCACCAAGAACGAGCTATCCCATCCCAAGAGAATACCACCCCTAGTATCCGATGCAGACAAGTAGGCGAAACCATCAAGTGATGGCCCAATGCATTGCATTACCAAATAAGAGTCAAAAGCTTCAAGTTTGGTTTCTTGAAGACATACAAGATTAGCCTTTGTGCAACCACAAACTCCCTAATTGCGTTTCTTTTAGCGGGGTTGTTGAGCCCTCTCACGTTCCAACAAAGTACTTGAGGGTTCCGATCCATGAGAGCCAAGGGCACACCCACACCAACGAGGACAAGCAACCTCAAGCCGTGCCCACCAACACCGTAGTGCCGGAGCTCATCTCAGGAGCCGATGGTACCTCCTTACCAAACAGTGCCGCGATCACCCTCACATGTTGTTCCCTCAACGGAGAGTCGAAGAGCTCGGACAACTCCACAATCTTGTCGGCATTGCCATCCAAATCCTCCGGAACCAGCCCTAGCGCTCTCATTAGCACATTCTCCGCCTGCGTAGCCTTGGACTTCCCAACCGGAGCCCTCTTTGCGCTACGTGTTGCTCTCCGAGGAGTGAAAGGCTCGGCTTCCGCCCTTAGAGAGGACTGCACCTCTAGAAGAAGCGGAGGGGCCAACTTCCTAACCAAAGCGCTACAGAACCACTTAAGCTTCCCGATCGAAAGCAATCACCTCCTGGGGTGTCATACCCCCATCTCCCTCCGAAATCTATGTTTGCATGGCCTGATTCACGTCCGGAATCACCTGAACCAGCGCGCGGTCCTGAGAGGGCGCCACTTGTAACTGCACGTCCACACATGCAAGAGATGCCACTCCAATCATTGGCGGGTCGTCCTGCTGCTCTGGGATCGGCACTGAATTCGTCTCCACGCCCGAGCCAATCAGCGAAGCCGGAATCAACGACTCAACCACCGAAGCATCCGCACCAGAGCCCACCACGTCCACTGGCGAGCCATGCGCCACTCCGGAAACCGCCGGCGGGTCTACCACAATTTCGCTCAGGGTCACGACAGGCACGGAAGCCGAACCAGAGGGGATGGACACGTCGAGTGGCCCCACGAGCATCACAGACCGCGTCAGGGTGGGGTCCATCTGATCCCGCTCCACCTCGAAGCCCGCCTGCTGCGTCCGTGGAGAACCGCGCTCCAATATCCCAGACTGACCCGCCAATCCACACTGCATCGAATCCGCCTCCCTGGGCCCCCACTGCCGGAGCCTGGCCAATGGGCGCCGTTTCCAGAATCGCGACCGGCCCCCGATGCACCGGACCCTCCACCGACTCCCTCATAATTTGAAACTCTCCGCTAGCATGCCGACTTGGCAACAGCACCGCAGCTTGCCGGGGCGGGTCCCACAGCGAGACGCAAGCCAAGGCATGCGGTGGCAAGGCAGCGGTGGTGGCGCCCTCCCGATTCAAAAAACTGTCGCTATCTCGAGCGCCACAACCTGGCAAGTCGCCACGCCCAGACGGTCAAAAGCGGACAGCCGAGCTATCATCCTATCCTGAACCGAGGCCACTGGTCCACCTGACTCGCCCACATCATGTTGCACCAGATCCAATGGAGGAAGCTGCCAGGCCGCCGACACCCGGCCACCTGCTACCACTGCGGCGAACATCCGGCCAACTGCCGCTCCCGCACGGCCGCGCGTGTTATCCCCACGCAAGTCTCCCACCCCTGACTGCCAAACGCACCGGCGCGTGGTGGCTCCTCCACCCATGTCCATGTCTGAACCGGGAAGCCCGCTCTGTCCACTGCCCGAGGAGGCGCCGATGAGGAACCATGGCTCCTCCCTGTCGGGGAAGGTGGTGACCGCGGCCAGATGAATCAGCACCCTGTACTGCAGTGCCTTTGGCTGGAAAACCTCCCGATGCTCCTCCGGCTCCGGCACCGCCAACCATTTGCTAGTAGGAATTGCCTCCGGATCCGCTGTCCAAGCAAGCAGCTTGAATGAGGCCAGGTCAGACCGCGACGATGTCTCCGGCGCAATAGACTCGATGAAGCACGAACCACCCAGGAGACTTTCCACCACCTCAAGCTCCCAGGCATGAGGGGATGCCTTCCAACTCCAAGCTGACCCTGGTCAGGAGCACCGCGAACACCGCCTGGTTCTGTCGAATCCACCTCCTAAACGCAAACCTGAGCCCTCTGAACTCCAGCACCGGCCACAAACCCACACTGACTCGATCCTCCTGCCTCACAAACACCACCAAGAAGTCCTCCGGCATGAACCTGTGAACGGACACTCTATCCGGTGAGATGCCCCGCTTGTCGTGCAGCGCCTGCAGAACCAACTCCGGCGAGAGCTCCGACCTATCTCCACCGATGTACACCACCATGGCGTTCTGGAGTCGCCCCTTAGCTCAACCATAGCCCTCGACCGTCTGACAACACAAAGCTCTGCTGGCGCCATCTCCAGATTAGGCGCGACCACCAATCGAGGACCCGCCGGACGGGGCCAATCCGCCGGCGCCGCGACGCCCGAAGGCGACGACGAAGGAGGCGGCAGCGCGCGCGGCGCCGATAGGCTCGGCCTTGACGGACCCGAGCATGCCCCCACACGCGAGCCCGAAGCGCCTCTGGCCACCTTGGCAGCGGCATCGCGCCTGAGCTCCTCCACCGACGACGGGCTGCGCGGCCTCTTGCATTGACTGGCGACATGTCCGGGCAACCCACATCAGAGGCACACAACCTTGTTCGTGCAGTCCTTCAGGAAGTGCCCCTTCTCTAGGCACTTGAAGCATCTGTCCCGCATCTCCGGCGAGAACTCCTTGCGGCCGGGCGAAGGGCGCCGGGAAATCTCCACCGACGGCCGCTCCTCGAGGCGGCGCTTCCAAAGCGTCCTCTTAGATGCAGGCGCTTCCTGCCACGGCGAGATCCGCCGCGACGGGCCACCCACAAGACCCTCCTCCGGCCGAGCCGCAGGGGCCCCGCCCCCAGCTGAGCTCTCCGACGCCGACGCCGACGCCGACGAGAGGCCAAGGCCAGAGACGGCCGGCCGCTGCTCGCCCTGGAAGGCCGAGGTGACGGAACATGGATTGGATCCATGGCGCGCACGGGGGAAGGGGGCACGCGGGAGAAGAGGAGCGCACCGTGCGCGGAAGAGCAGGGCGGATGGCCGCCGGAGCCGGAGCGGCTGGCAGCGGTGTGGTGGACGCCGGCGTCGGAGTAACGCACGGCAGGGCGGCTGGGCTGCTCTCTCGCTGCGCTCGCCTTCACGTGTTATCAGATGCTGGGCCGGATGTGAGTGAGCGTGGCTCGCACGAGACTGGTCGCCGGTTCACATCTCCCGCAGGCCGCAGATAAAGAAAAAAGACCTTTTCTTTCCTTTCCCTTCCCAAGGCAACGCGAACCTCCCTCTCGTTCGTTGCCTCTCCTCCCCCATCTTTTCCGCCGCCGCCCCTTGGCAGCAAGACCGCAATGGCGCGGTGGGCGGTGCCCTTCCCCTGCTAATCCGCCGGTCGGGTTCTCGGGCAAAGGGGGTATGGTCGGTAGCAGCGCCAGGGTCGGCTGGTCGTCGGGCGGCAAGGGCGTCGCCAAGCAGTACTACCTCCAGGGCAGGAGCCCAGAGGCCGTGCCCCCGGTCGACGGCCGCCTCACCCTGGTCAGGAACAAGACCTTCGCCGTGTCCAAGTCCGGCCGGCTCTACCTGGCCTTCGAGCTCAGCACCGCCCGCCCGCAGCCGTACCTTATCTAGTCCGTCGGCTACGAGGGCAGCCTCCCTTCCTCGGACTACACGATCCAGATGCACCGCGACATGGGCTCGGCTCCTTCAAGTTTGCCTCCGGTACATCCATTATTAGTTCCACCGCTAATTCTTTTCTCTCCTTAAGAGAGCAGTAGTTCCGTCTCATTTTTTGCTTACCGAGGAGGATCTGCTCGTTCGTTTCTGTTCAGCGCCGGCGGCCCGGAGGGGCGTTGGTCAAGGATGTCGGTGAGGAAAAGTCCAGTCTCCTCTGGTCAGGCCTGGTGGGAGGCGTGGCGGCTGGGAGTGCATTGGTGGATGTGTGTCGAGTGGGCGCGTTGGCCGGCTGTCCACAAGGACAAGGGGAGAGGCAGGTGCCGTGGTCCTGGCCTGGGTGTGGTTCGTCGTGCTTGCCGGTGGAGAAGGTCGGGCGGTGTGAGTGCTCCTGTTCTCGAGGTTCTCTTCTGCTGTACGCCATCGCTACGTTGGGGGTGGGGTGGGGCGGGGTGTTTGGTGCCGCCTCGGTTCCCTGTCCCGGTCCCATCTATTCTTCCTCCCTTCTCTTTGATTCCGGGGCAGCGAGGTACGTGGTTCTTCCCTCTATATATTTTGTAAATCCACTAAGCTCCCTGAAAATTGAGCATCGGGAGAGCTCCGACGTTTTCCTTCGAACCGGACCATGGGTTGTTGCTTGAGCGGAATCAGTTTTGGAGGATCCTTAGACCAAGGGAATTGGGGTATCTGAACCCCGGCGAGCCGTGTTGTTAGCTGTTACAGCCACCGTCTCTCTGGGAGGCAGGTAGAAATAGAGAGGGAAATGAAGGATCGAGAGGGAAGACGGGATGACATAAAGGAGACAACGAAAGAAGAACGCACGTCCCTTCTTTCCCGTCGTTGCTTGAGTGTCGATCCAGTCTGAATATCCCTTTTCTTGCCTACAAATTCTGTAACGCAGTTCCCTTCTATCCCTGTAATCTTACTCAAAACTGAATTCCTGTAACCTCTGCTGCTCTGTCTGAATTTTCTCAACATTTGCTTCTCCTCTTTTGATTCAGTTCATAGTACTGTTAGTGCCGCTCATAATTTTGGTAGAAATCCTTTCTTTTTAGTTTAACTGTACCTTCTGTTTACTTCCTTCTACTGCGTGAAATGAATCCAGTTCCTAATTGTTTGGTCAATCTGTTCATTCAGTTATAGTTTAAAAAAAAGTGTCCTGTTTATTGTGTTCCTGCATGCACTTGTTCTGAACCTTACTTACTGCTGTTTTATTTAGTGTTTTTTTTTGCGAGGTAGGGAGCTTAGTGCTATAGAGGATATATTGACCATTGATTGATTATGATACTGAAAGCAGAAAAATGATGTGAGCAGGACAAGCATAACCGCAGGGGGGAGCACCGAAATGGACTCGCAACGGGACAACTCCGACACTGACAAGAGTGGCAACCCAGATTCCAAACCGAGCAAGAGCACGCAAGCATTCACATTTCTCCAACAAACTAGCAACGATGGAAGCTTTGACTACGAAAGGGCTGATGAGAAAACGTGCATTTCGTGTTGTTTCTGGATGGTTGTAACATTTTTGTGTATGATTTATTTGTAGAGGCTATTGGTTTTCTACTACTTAAACAATTTATCTGTACTACACCGGTTGTCCTGACGATGTGCTGCTGTAAGTTGTTAACAGTGCTGTGTGCAGTACACCTGGTTGTAGGATCATTAGTGACACTCTTGTGTGTGAATTTAAAGCAATTTCAAATAGCCATCCGAAATTGCTGGCATTTCACGGAAGGCAAAGAGTGACCAAGCAAGAAGCACATCGTCCATTGCTTTGCTCACTAGGAGAGGTCGAGAGGCCACCATGCATGCCTGCCCAACGTACAACAGCGCGAGCCCCCGCCAAGGGAGGAAGAAAATCAGATCCCACCACACCACACCACACAAAACCTCACCTCACCACACATGTTGACATGTACAACACCACCCCGCAAAATCCAGGGCAAAACGCCCTAAGCATCACCAGATCGTCGCATGCAGTCGGTTGGAGATCACTCGACGGCGACGCTGGAGGCCGAGCCGGCAGGTCGGTTGCTTGTCCGGGTGTTCAGCAGCGGGGCCAGAGCCTTGACGACGATGCCCATGTTTGGCCGGAAATCCGCCTCGTACTGCACGCACAGGGCAGCCACGGCAGCCATCTGTTTGCCACAACATATGTCAGTCTCACTCTCACTGCTAATTACTCCCTCTGTCCCATAATGTAAGACTTTATTGACACTAGTGTAGTGTCCAAAAACATCTTACTTTATGGGAGTACAACATACTACCTCCGTTTTCTAGATGTAAGACGTTTTGACAGTTTAATTGAGTGTACTACTTTGTCAACCACGAGAGAAAGGTTCCCTGTCATAACAATAATCAATGTGCATTACGGTGAATATGGGACAAAATAATGCGTTTCATGTCTACTTCCAGCATAACAAAGCTTTGTTGTGGTTTCACAAGGACATGTGTTTTAAACAAGCTTCTTTGTGTACGATGTAACTGGAACAAAATTATGTATAACAACAGCTGCAAACTATAGTTAAACATCAAAGTTTGCATTGCTTGATATACATATAGTATCATCGTGTTCTTAATTTTTTGTTTTGTTTTTACCTTGGCGACAGCCTTTGGAGGGTAATCCACACCAAGCTTTGGATCTAAACATTGCCGCACCTTGTCTTCACTTAGCCTTGGTGTAGCCTGCACATACCAAACACTTGATTTTATTTTTCATCTTGTCAGAAACCAGTGTAGAATCTGAAGAAGGCTCCATACCCATGTCACAAGGCTCTGCTGGCCACGGGGAAGTGTATGATCAACTGGTTTGCGGCCAGTTAAAAGCTCCAACAACACCACTCCAAAGCTATATACATCGCTCTTTGCGCTTAACTGCCCAGTCATTGCATACCTGAGAAGTAAACCACACGTATAAGACGACATGTCAATTTGCCCATCTCAATCTATAAGCACTCAAACTATTTGACTGCATACTCAGGAGCATGATAACCAAAGGTGCCAAGAACACGTGTAGAATGAAGGCGTGCAGCCATGTCAGGGGCCTGATTAGACACATCGAAATCTCCTATTTTTGCAACATCGTTGTCAAAGAGCAGTATGTTGCTGGACTTGATATCACGGTGGACGACACGTGGCTCTGCCTTCTCGTGGAGGAATTCGAGCCCTCTCGCGGCGCTTACAGCAATCCTCGCCCGCTGCATCCACGATAGGACTGGTCCTGGTTGGGATCCCTTGACGCCCTTTTTACCTGTAATGACCACGAGCCGTAGATTCATCAGCTTTGCTAGAGTCTTGAATGGCTCTATATTACTGACAGAAATGAGGTGAGCTATAAATGGTATCTGATCCCATCGTGAGTATTGTTACTCAATAGGGGCTGATATATTCTTTAATAAATGCATCAAGCTAAAAGGCCCAAACAAACATGCCCTAATAATTTACGAAATTAGAACTCTTAAATTGTTCCTCACCATGGAGAACATCATGCAAGGAGCCCCTTGTTGCATACTCATAAGCAAGAATACGGGTGCTCCCTAAAGCACAGTACCCGAGAAGTTGGATGACATTGTCATGCTTGAGTCTTGAAACAGCCGAGACCTGCAAAAGAAATGGAAGTCAAACGGCAGCCCGTAGGGGGCACCTACATGAAGAGAGATTATCTTGGAAGGAAAGAGGCCTTGAACCTGCACAAGGAATTCTTGGTCAGGCTGTTTGCTGGAGTCAAGCCTCTTCACTGCAGATTTCTTGCCATCCTTCAGTACACCAAGGAAAACTCTTGCGTATGAACCCTCTCCTATAAGAGCATCACTGCTGAAGTTCTTGGTTATTTCCTTAATTTCGTCTAGGGGAATGGCTGGTACTTCAATTAGCTGGCTTCTACTGGTACGGACGGCATGGGTTGGCGCTGGCCCCCGGTTATAACCATAGTTACCCCCTGCATTCAAAATAAATAGGTAATAAATTAAAGTACTCAGGAAAGTATTGCTTTCAGTGGTGCCATTTGGTGCAGAAGATGCACATTTTAACAAACAAGGTGCACTTCCAAAATTTGTTGATTCACAGATGTTTAGATTTGCATCAAATAAAAAAAGGGGGCAGCTCAGTGCACGTTGTTGTTCCCACTTGGGTTCCGGGCCAGGGTCGGTCCATTGCAGCCAGGGCCAACTAAGATGCAAAGCTCTCCCAAATCTATCAAGTTCGGCAATTCCGAGTCCCCCCAACTTCTTTGGGAGACACACAGTTTTCCAGTTAACCAAGGTGTGTCCACCCGAAGCCTTCTCTTGGTCGTCTTTCTGCCATATGAAACTTCCTGTGATCTTGTCAACTTTGCTCCAGAAGCACTTGGGAGTGTACAAAATTATGTAGCCAGTTGAGTATATCAAGCACCCTTGGTAAGCACTTGTCTGCTATCGCTTGCAGGCAAATTTACGGGTAGCAGGTTTACAAAATTCAACAAATTTTACAGCTGAAATCCTATACTGAATCTGGTTCAACCTGTCAGTTTGTGGATTTGCGTTGCTAAATGCGATGCATAATGTCAATATTTTCACAGTTGCATGGCCAAAAGTGGAATTATTACTTTTCTGGAGACAGCTAAATAAACTAGCTGGAAGCTGCTAATTGTATTTACACTCTTGTATTTATTATGGGAAAGAATTGTTTGCACATTTAGAGTTACATCATGCATCTGCCCATAGGACGATGAATAAGACACTATTCCTTTCCATTACTCAATTAGCTCTACAGTGAACTATCAAATCTACAATCGAAGAACCAAATTGGATTCATAGTGAGAATCACTACAGAGCAATCTTTACGACCATGAGAAATATCTGATGAAGCAAAGATGGGAGTAAGTAACAACCTGGGGCAGGGACCGGAACATAAGGATCATCGCGCTTCTTTTTCTTGCCAACATCATCGGCTCCGCAGCAGGAAAAGCACCCCATCGCCTCCTAAAATTCAACAAAAATAAAGAAATTCAACAAAACGGATGTGCGAAATAGATTGCGTGAATCCGGCATTAGATCCTTCCAGCCAAGCAAAA
The DNA here is from genome assembly GCF_018294505.1 of Triticum aestivum. Taxonomy (NCBI): domain Eukaryota; kingdom Viridiplantae; phylum Streptophyta; class Magnoliopsida; order Poales; family Poaceae; genus Triticum; species Triticum aestivum. The sequence goes on from NC_057801.1 coordinate 287,116,417, forward strand.
CATATTGGTATTGCTTCCAGAACGGAATTTATTTTCTTTACTCTTGTCCTAGGGGGAAAAAAGACGAATAGAGAAATCGCCATCCATCAATGCTGTAAATACGAACGCTGGCAGCATTTGCGATGGGATGAATGATGAAACCGGTGAACAAAAATTGGACCCGTTCTTGGGGATTAGGGGAATTTGTTTGCGCCGTTTCAGTTATATCATCTCATTATTTGTGTTAGCCGGCCACATCATGGGCTGATCGCGCAAGCAAAAATTGGCACATTCGAGAAAGAAAAAAGCAAACAAATCCTGAATCGAAGGGCATTGGTGCATGAGATGGGAGACGAAAAAGAATCCACCGGCACGAGCACGCGAGCAAAAGAAGAAGAAGAGCGCAGGCGGGTACCTTTCCTTCCTCCTTTCTTCTTGATCTAATCGGAAGTCAGGAGCAATGCGAAGGGGGTGGAGAGGAGAGGAGACGGGACGAGGAACACGACGCGGTCTTCCTCGCCCTTCCCCTTCCCCAGTTGGTTGCTGCGTTGCCCCGCCCCCCCCCCCCCCCCCCCCCTCTCTCTCCTTGCTTGTTGGTTTTTGTTTGTTTTGTCCGGCCGTTTCCTTTTTATTACTGATCAATATCCTCTCTCCTCTGACGGAGCCCCTTTCCGCCGCCACCCGCCAATTGGAAAACCCACCGTCGCCTGCTATTCTTGTCCATGTGCATGGTTATTTACATACCACGTACATATTTTTTACTAAAATGCAACCGCGGTCCCAATTCTTTTCTAAAAATGTTGATTGGGTCCTAATTCTTTCAAAATGCATATCTAAGTCCCAAACCTTTTTAAGTTGTTTATCCGAGGTCCTACTGACCAGCTTGCATGGCGCTTTGACCAGGCCACGTCGACAGCAGAGGGCCCAGGCGGGATAACGACCGGCCGTGAATATTTGCAGAAAAACCCTCTAACCCTAGTTCCCTTTCATTCGCGGTCTGTTCCTCTTCCCCACCCCTCTCCTCTCCCTTTGGCGAAAACAGGGCGATCGACGGTGGCGGCGCTGCTCCGGTGAGAAGAGGGGTCGTTGCCGGCTATCGTCCGGCGACGGCGGCGCTAGGATGGCGCCACATCTGCGGCAACCTGGAGATCCTCCTCAGCGATATGGTAAGTGCTCGTAACCCTAATCCCAATCCTACTGTTTTGTTCCCCTTCTCATTTAGGCTGAATCAATGACCGGATCCCTTGCAATCTAGGACCACGAGAGGAGCTTTTCAATGTAGAAATAAACTATGATGTTTTTTTTGCGGATTTGGCAAGTCCAAGTCATATGTTGATGGCAAAGATGATGTGTTCGGTGGATGTGAAGTAGATACATGGTCTCCTCTCTGGCTCACTGATTTTATGCAACAATTAGGATATAGTGATCAATCGAACTTCACTTTGTATTGGTTGCTCCCTGGAAAGAATCTAAGTTGATGGTCTCCGGATTGTGGACTGTGACACTGACACATTGCACATGACAGCAGTTGTCCCAAAATTTCAGTATTTTCAGTTGTTTGTCGACCATAAAGATATGACATTTGACAATGTAATTGATGACATTCATGTTAGTGGTACACCTGATCTTCCTCCTGTACTAAGCCCTAAGTCTCCTCAATTTATTACTAGAATTAGGGGCAGTCCTAGGTTTAATGTTAAAGCTCAGAAAGGCAGTCTCAACCAGTGTCATGCAGGCAGCAACAATGTAGGCAGTAGCAGTGTTCCACCAATGGCACAAAGTGTTAGCCATGAGCTCAGAAGAAGTAGGAGAAAGCTTGTGGTAGAAGAAGAAATTCCCAATGAAAAAGACAGTGACAGTGATAACAGTGAGTGGGATTCAGACTGGGTTGACTCTGACAATGAAGTAAGTAAAGATGATGATGATCTTTATGAAGAATGGGTGGATGACAAATTTGAGCAGAAGAAAAAGAATAAATCCAAATGGAAGCAGGACAATGACTATGAATTTGATGAGTTGTAAGAGTTGGAAGGTTCGGAGCTTGAAGAGAGTGATTCAACAGAGGAAGTGGAAGTAGTTGATGCTCAAGGAAGGAAAAAAAGAAAGAAGAAAGTGAAGCTCAAAAGGTGGAGGCCAGAGAAGATGAAAGAAGTGAAATATCATATAGGCATGGTGTTCTTGACTGTGACTGGACTGAGAGCAGCAATTCAAGAGTACATTGTGAAACAAAGAGTGCAAATACAGTACATAAAAAATGATAAGCAGAGGGTAAGGGCATGTTGTGTTGGTGATTGTCCCTGGTTCTTATTTGCTGCACCTGATAGCATGACAAAATCTTGAGTTGTGGAGAAGTATGTGGGACAACATACATGTGAAGAGAGTGGGAACTGAAGCAATTCACAGCAAGATATCTGGCTACCAAGTATGTGGAGACATTCAGGGCAGATGAGAAGATGTCCTTGCAGAACTTTTTGCCAGGCTTGTTCAGTTGGACTACAATATGCTTCCTACTAGAAGCAAGCTAGCAAGAGCAAGAAAAAAATACACCGAAGCAAATAAATGGAGATGAACTAGAACAGTATAATTTAATTTGGGACTTTGCAACTGAAGTTAGAAGGTCAAATCCTGGAAGTACAATGTTTGTGAATGCAAAAGATGGAGTTTTTGAGAACTGTTACATGTCATTGGATGCATGCAAGAGAGGTTTCTTACTTGCTTGCATGTCAATTATATGCATTGATGGGTGCCACATTAAGAACAAGTATGGTGGAGTGATGTTGACAACTGTTGGAGTTGATCCCAATGATTGTATCTTTCCCATTGCAATTGCCATAGTTGAAGTGGAAGATACTGATACATGGAAGTGAACATACATAAGGAAGAGCGCTCATGTAGGGCCTGGTAGCTCTCTGGAATTCCATGTAGACATGGAGTGGCATGTCTAAGGTATGAGAGGATTAAGCCAGAAGATGTGGTAAACAAGTGCTACAACATTTAGGCTTTCAAAGCTGCTTACAATAAAATCATAATGCCATGCAGTGATCCCAGAGTGTGGCCAAAAACAAATGGCCCTCCAATGGAACCACCCAAATATGAGAAGCAACTTGGCAGGCCTGGGGAAAAAGAAGGAAGAACCCATAAGAAAATGGTACTAGGATGAGCAAACATGGCATTGTTGGGCATTGTTGTGTGTGCCAGCAGCCAGGGCACAACAAAAAAAATGCCCTGAACTTGGTAGGGGCATAGTAGCACAAGATGCACCAGAAGCAGCAGTAGGATATGCACCAGATGCAACACAAGATGCACCAGAAGCAGCAACATGAGATGCACCAGCAAAAGCAACAACATGAGGTGCTCTTGAAGTAACAGAAGAGGCACAACCAGAACCTATTCAGATTGTTCTTCCTGAAGAAGCAGCAAGAGCACAACCAACACCTAGCCAGAGAAAGAAACTTCCAGTAAAAAGGCCTACTTGCAAGGTGTTCATTTTTTCAAAATTTCTACATTTGTACATTCTTTCAAAATTTATGCATTTTTACAATGTAATGCACATGCAGAAAAGTCATGCCCACAACTTAGAAAAAGAGCATCCAGTTTGGTTTCACCTTCAATGACTTATGATCTTGATTCGTCTACTGTCATTGAAATTCTACAAGACCAGGTGAGTGTTGTAGTGTTAATTACCTAAATGCTACTGTGTACTTTCTTGCTAATTACTAAGTGATGCACATGCTTCAATTGCAGGTTATAGCTATACAACAATCGCAGACATCATTGCCAGCTCCTTTGCCAGATTGCCGGTTCATTGCAGCCTGTAAAGATGCCCTGCCCCGTCCAAGAGTGCAAACTACTGCAACACTTGGCTTGAAGAGAAGGAAGAAAGTGCCAAAAACCAAGGAAACAAAGCCCCAACAAAGGCTAAGCAGTGAAGTTGATATAATCCTGTGAAGTGAAGTGTCTTTTTGGACATATTTTGGACAAAAGCAAATGGTGGACATATTTTGGACAGAAGCAATAGTTGGACATATTTTGGAGAGAACCATGTTGCTCTTTTCTTTATAGGATAGTAGATGGTTTGTAGTGAAACCTAATGTTGTCTTGTTGATGTAGGTTTCACACAAACCATGAAACTATGTAACATCTGCACCTTATGATGTGCACCTTAAAACCTTATGACTCGTGTGGCTAAGTTTATGTCTTCTTTCACGTTTCCATGATTTCTCACCTTATTGTTGGTCATTGTTTCAAGCACATTTAAGAACAACATGATGCAAACATTTCTAAAAAAATAACAAAATGCTGCCAAAATTTCTGAAAAACAAACAAATCTTTGCCAATTACTGCACTGCTAACATTTCATTAATTTCCATTACAAAAGCACTTGTCATACATCCATGATACATTAGACCAACACTGCTTTCACATTTCCAATCAACTACATAATTGCATTCTCATTTCTTAAGAACTGCAAACACCATGATTGCAATCATGATCACTAGTGCAATGAAAATAATCCTATAGAGAAATATCAATTCTTCCATCTTCTTCAATACATCTGCCATCACCACACAACCAGTGTTGTTATTCTTCATTGCTCCACACTCTTCTTTCCCATCAGTTTCTTTGTTACCACTCACAATAGTCGAATACGCACTATCAATTGTAGGGGTAATGTGCCCATTAGTGAACAAGAAATCCATGTAGTTAACTGGGCCATCTTCTCAGTAGTAGTGTTGGAAAGGATTTGGTCCAACCTATAGCCCAAAATCAATCAGATGTGGTAAGCACAAGAGTGCATTCCATATGCAAAAAAAGCAAAAAAAGGATAAACAAGAATCTTATACGATGATTGGGGCATTTGTAGAGAACTCTTGTAGGATTTGCTTCCGATTTAGAAACTAGGCAGATGGTTGACCGGATTTTGTAGCAAGGGCATGGTACCAACGGTAGCATCCCCGCCGGTGGCTGTGCTGAATGAGCTAATGCCCGCGATGGGGATGCTGGCGGTGGAGACGGTGCTGCCAAGGCCATGGATGGACCTAGCAACTTCCTCCCGTGGTGCTTCACTGCAGAGGAGCTAGCGGCGGCGGACATGGCGCTGGAGCAGCGGCGGAACGAGCAGTGCAAGGTGAAGAAGACCTAGGGACGGGGGAATGGGAATGATGGATGATTCAGGGGACAGATTGCATATATTCCCAACCGCCAGGCGCAAGAAAACTCCCTCCTGGGCCCCTGCAGTCGACATGACCGCGATCAACGGGGGGCAGATGGGATTAGGACCTCGGATGAACAACTTAAAAAGATTTGGGACTCATATATGCATTTTGAAAGAATTAGGACCCAATCGACACTTCTGGAAAAGAATTAGGACCGCGCTTGCATTTTTCTTTTCTTTTTCTTTAATGGACATAACAAATTTCCCACATAAATTTTAACAGTGTCCACTGTGGGGCTTGATCAAAGCTAGTCTCAGTTTTTTTAATCTTTTTTATCATTTATCCAAAAATTGTGCCCCACTACTCAGTTTTGTCATTAGAAGTTACCACTGAAATATATTGCCCACCTCCCTCCATCAATTCGGACTTTTAGATAAGTTGGCTTGAGCATGAATTCAATATGATATCCGAGCCAAGAGGTCTTTGACTTCAAGACTGACTTTTGGATGAGTTGGTTGGTGCATGAATTCAATAGTTACAGCTGCTAAAAAAACACCATCGTTCCATGAGATGCTTACTAAAAATGCCATTAGATACCTAAAAAATGCCATCGTTCCACTAGAAGTGCACAGATGGTGGGGGACCGAAGGCAATACAATCTGGGTAGGGGTTCGGGAGGCGCGGGGAGTGACGCACCAAGCTGGAAAAGGGGGCATGAGACATCAATGAACAGTGATAAAATGGAGGAGAGAAGATGGAGGTCAGTAGTCCGCTAAAAACGCTGATGATAATGAAAGAACAGAAAAAATATAAGAACACGTCGGTAAAACAGCTGACATTTGAACTAGGCCACACAACTAAGGTGAATGAGGGGCAAACTAGTGCTCAGGTGTCAGGGGAGGTGGCTGTCACAGGGAGCATGCAGAATTCAGCAAGAAAGCATAAGGAAGGAATGAGGGAGAATAAGGTGAAGGACAAGAGGAAAGAGGCTGCAGGGAAAGATGATAGAGGTTCTGGTTGCAGACAGTTCAAGCGTATAGCACGCAAGGGAGTAAATGAAATCTAGGAAAGTCTGGGGATTGAGATGGGGAAGAGGAGTGGGAAGGAGATGGACGTGGATGAGGTTGGTGAGGCGAAGAAGAGCAAGAAAGTGGAGGCCGAAGGGCAGTCGGGGGGATATGGTGGAAAGAAGATGTGACTTGAAGGGAGAAGGGCACACCACAATTATATCGGTTAGGCTGCCAGAGCAGCCCCGCCGGGAGCAATGAAAATAGTTAGTTGGAACTGTCGAGGGCTCGGGAACGACCCGACAGTTCGCTCTCTTCTCGAGCCGGGAAGAGTGGAGGAACCCAATTTTTTAATGTGAGACCGGGATGGAAGAGAAGGAGTTGGACCGATTCAGGTGGATGCTAGGGCTTACCCACATGAGCTCATGGAAGGTAGAAGGGAGGAGTCGAGGAGTGGCGTTGTTCTGGAGGAGGGAGGTGGATGTGACCTTTAGGTCATTTGGGACGAGGCACATTGATGTTGACATAACACAGGAAGATGGTTTGGTGTGGCGGCTCATAGGGGTGTACGGGGAGTTAGCGAGGAAGAGGAAGAAGGAGACATGGAGAATGTTGTGTCTTTAAAAACAACAACATCAAGGAGGAAGGCCATGTCTTTGTCTTGGTGATTTTAATGAGATCTTGACAAGTACAGAAAAGGCGGGAGGGGCGGCTCGGCCCCAGCACTACCTAGACAACTTTCAGGAGGCGCTACAATTCTGCGAGCCTGGAGATATCGGGTTTGAGGGAGACTTGTTCACATGGAGGAACCATGGCAAAGAGTTGCTCACATATATCTATGAAAGGTTGGACAGGACTACAGCTAATGAGGAGTGGTGCGAGGCCTTCCCACAGTATATAGTAATAAATGGTCCGCCATGACACTCAGATCACCGACCGGTTGTAGTGAATACTGAACTGAAGCCTCAGATAGAGATTGGAGACGAGGGGATGGAAGCTTTCATTTTGAGATTCGCTTGTTATAGGAGGACGGCTATGGAGATGTAGTGTAGGAAGCATGGGAGATCAGTTGGGAGGCGGGAGATGGGGGGTAGCCCAAGCGTTATGCAAGGTGGCGGGAAGTGTGAGCATGTGGAGCAGAGAGGTGGTAGGGGAGTTGGAAGGTAGATTAAAGAAAGCAAAAAAGAGTTGGAATCATGCATGCGGGAGGCGGTGCCGGAGCAGAAAATAAGAGAGGAGGCACGACTGTGATGTCTTATCGAGGAGCTCGAGTAGAAGCTTATACGTCTCCATCGTATCTACAATTTTTTATTGTTCCATGCTATTATATTACCTGTTTTGGATGTTTAATAGGCATGTATATGCTATTTTATATTATTTTTGGGACTAACCTATTAACCGAGAGCCCAGTGCCAGTTTCTGTTTTTTAGCCTCTTTTAGAGTTTCGCAGAAAAGGAATACCAAACGGAGTCCAAATGGAATGAAACTTTCGTGATGATCTTTCTTGGACCAGAAGGAAACCAGAAGACTTGGAGATAAAGTCGGAGACGCAACAAGGCGGCCATGAGGCAGGAGGGCGCGCCCCCTACCTCGTGGGCCCCTCGTGGGTCTTCAGACCTAGCTCCTTCGCCTATATATACTCTTATACCCTAAAAACATCCAGGGGGCCATGAAACCACTTTTCCATCGCCGCAACCTTCTATACCCATGAGATACCATCTAGGGACCTTTTTCGGCGTCCTGTCGGAGGGGGATTAGATCATGGAGGGCTTCTGCATCAACACCATTGCCTCCCCGATGATGCATGAGTAGTTTACCACAGACCTTCGGGTCCATATCTAGTAGCTAGATGGCTTCTTCTCTATCTTTGATTCTCAATACCATGTTCTCCTCGATGTTCTTGGAGATCTATTTGATGTAATATTTTTTTGCGGTGTGTTTGCCGAGATCCGATGAATTGTGGATTTATGATTAGCTTACCTATGAATATTATTTGGTTCTTCTCTGAATTCTTATATGCATGATTTGATATCTTCGCAAGTCTCTTTGAATTATCGATTTAGTTTTTCCTACTAGATTGATCTTTCTTGCAATGGGAGAAGTGCTTAGCTTTGGGTTCAATCTTGCAGTGTCCTTTCCTAGTGACAGTAGGGGCAGCATGGCACTTATTGTATTGTTGCCATCGAGGATAAAAAGATGGGGTTTTCATCATATTGCTTGAGTTAATTCCTCTACATCATGTCATCTTACTTAATGTGTTACTCTGTTCTTCATGAACTTAATACTCTATATGCAGGCAGGAGTCTGTCGATGTGTGGAGTAATAGTAGTAGATGCAGAATCGTTTCGGTCTACTTGACACGGATGTGATGCCTATGTTCATGATCATTGCCTTAGATATCATCATAACTTTGCGCTCTTCTATCAATTGCTCGGCAGTAATTTGTTCACCCACCGTGATATATGCTATATTGAGAGAAGCCACTAGTGAAACCTATGGCCCCTGGGTCTCTTTTCCATTATATTGAATCTCTTTTATGTCATACTAGTTTCGATCTACTATTTTGCAATCTTTTACTTTTCAATCTATAAACCAAAAATAACAAAAATATTTACTTTACCATTTATCTATCTCTATCAGATCTCACTTTTGCAAGTGACGATGAAGGGATTGGCAACCCCTTTATCGCGTTGGTTGCAAGTTGTTGATTGTTTGTGCGGGTATTCGATGACTTGTGTGATGACTCATATTGGATTGATACCTTGGTTCTCAAACTGAGGGAAATACTTACGCTACTGTGCTGCATCACCCTTTCCTCTTCAAGGGAAAAACCAACGCAACCCCAAGAGGTAGCAAGAAGGATTTCTGGCGCCGCTGCCAGGGAGATCTACATCAAGTCAAGCCATACCAAGTACCCATCATAAACTCTTCTCTTTTGCATTACATTATTCGCCATTCACCTCTCATTTTCCTCTCCCCCACTTCTAAAAGATTTTCGAAAACCTTTGTCTTTTCTTTGCCCCTCTTCCGTTTGTGTATTTTGCTTGCTTCTTGTGTGCTTGCGTGTTTTGCTTTGATGGCGCAGCCAAAAAGCGTTGATCTTCACCTTAGGAGGTTGGAAGAAATTTAAAATAATGTTAGAAGCTTTATGTGTAACATCCACGATGCGACTATATCTCCCACGTGTCGAGGCACGACTTAGAGGCATAACCGCATTGTGGTTTTGTCGCAAGAAGGGTCATCTTCACACAATCCCATGTAATGAACAAGAAAGGGATAAATAGAGTTGGCTTACAATCGCCGCTTCACATAAAGATCATATAATTCATACATCATTCAGAGTACACACATAGTCCGACTACGGAAAAATCCAAATGAAAAGAAGATAACCCCAAATGCTAGATCCTCGATCGTCCCAACTGGGCTCCACTACTGATCATCAAGAAATGAAACATAGTAACGACCAAGGTCCTCGTCAAACTCCCACTTGAGTTTGGTGGCATCACCTGCACTGGTATCATCGGCACCTGCAACTGTTTTGGTAGTATCTGTGAGTCACGAGGACTCAGCAATCTCAAAACCCGTGAGATCAAGACTATTTAAGCTTATGGGTAGGATAAGGTAATGAGGTGGAGTTGCAGCAAGTGCTAAGCAAATATGGTGGCTAACATAAGAATACAAGAGTAAGATGAGAAGCTACGCAACAGTCGTGAAGCTAGAAGTGATCAAGAAGTGATCCTGAAACTACTTACGTTCATACATAACCCAAACCGTGTTCACTTCCCGGACTCCGCCGAAAAGAGACCATCACGGCTACACACATGGTTGATGCATTTTAATTAAGTTAAGTGTCAAGTTCTCTACAACCAGATATTAACAAATTCCCATCTGCCACATAACCGTGGGCATGACTCTCGAAAATTTATACCCTGCAGGGGTGTCCCAACTTAGCCCATCACAAGCTCTCACGATCAATGAAGGATATTCCTTCTCCCGGAACAACCCGATCAGACTCAGAATCCCGGTTACAAGACATTTCGACAATGTTAAAACAAGACCAACAAGACTGCCCAAATGTGCCGACAAATCCCGATAGGAGCTGCACATATTTTGTTCTCAGGGCACACCGAATGAACACTACGTACATCAACCGAAGACCCCGGGTGAAGGGGTGGCACCGCAAGTGGCTCTAGGTTGGACCAAGACTCAGAGGAGCACTGGCCCGGGGGGGGTGTAAAATTAAAGATGACCCTCAGGTTTGCAACTCCCAAGGGAAAAAGGCTTAGGTTGTTAGGCTGAAAGGATCGAGAAGAGGTGTCTAGAGGGGGGTGGTGATTAGACACTAAGTACCAAAAGTTGCAGTTTTTAACTTCTTCAAGTTTAAGTGGAGTTTTGGCACAAGTTTAATGATCACAATTCATAACAAGCAAGCATGCAAAGAGTATATGAGCAGTGGAAAGTAAAGCATGCAACTTGCAAGAATGTAAAGGGATGGGATTGGATTGTGAAAACGCAATTGGAGACACGAATGTTTTTGTCGTGGTTCCGATAGGTGGTGCTATCGTACATCCACGTTGATGGAGACTTCAACCCATGAAGGGTAACGGTTACGCGAGTCCACGGAGGGCTCCACCCATGAAGGATCCATGAAGAAGCGACCTTGTCTATCCCACCATGGCCGTTGCCCACGAAGGACTTGCCTCACTAGCGGTATATCTTCACGAAGTAGGCGATCTCCTTGCCCTTACAAACTCCTTGGTTCAACTCCACAATCTTGACGGAGGCTCCCAAGTGACACCTAGCCAATCTAGGAGACACCACTCTCCAAGAAGTAACAAATGGTGTATTGATGATGAACTCCTTGCTCTTGTGCTTCAAATGATAGTCTCCCCAACACTCAACTCTCTCTCACAGGATTTGGATTTGGTGGAAAGAAGATTTGAGTGGAAAGCAACTTGGGGAAGGCTAGAGATCAAGATTCATATGGTAGCAATGGAATATCTTGGTCTCAACACATGAGTAGGTGGTTCTCTCTCAGAAAATGTAAGTTGGAAGTGTAGGTTCGTTCTGATGCCTCTCTCCACGAATGGAGAGGAGGTGGAGGGGTATATATAGCCTCCACACAAAATCTAACCGTTACACACAACTTGCCAATCTCGGAGGACTGAATTGAGAAACTCGGTCGGACCGATTCAGCAAATCTAGTGACCGTTAGGATTTTCGGTGGGACCGACATGCAACTCGGTAGGACCGATATGGTTAGGGTTAGGGCATAACGTAATCTCGGTGAGACTGATTACACAAACTCGGTGGGACCGATTTTGGTAATAAGCTAACCAGAGAGTTGGTCAGGCAAACTCGGTGGGACCAGTTCGCTCATTTCAGTTGGACCGAAATGGTACGAAGAGGAACAGATAGTTTGCATTGTAATCTCGGTAGTACCGATTACTCAAACTCGGTGAGACCGATTTTGGTAATGGACATATACAGAGAGATTACAATCCCATCTCGGTGAGACCGAGATCCCTATCAGTGAGATCGATTTGCCTAGGGTTTGTGGCAGTGGCTAAGACATCTGAACTCGGTGGCGCCGGATAGAAAGAGTCAGTAGGGCCGAGTTAGACTTTTTGGTTTAGGACATATGTGGATGTGAGAAAGTAGTTGAGGGCTTTGGAGCATATTACTAAGCACTTTGAGCAAGTAAGCCATTAAGCAACACCTCATCCCCTCTTGATAGTATTGGCTTTTCCTATTGACTCAATGTGATCTTGGATCACTAAAATATAAAATGTATAGTCTTGTGCTTGAAGCTTGAGCCAATCCTTCTTAGCATCTTTAAGGGGTTCCACATCCTTTAGTCCATGCCACTTCATTGTTGAACTTATCTGAAACATACTAGGTAAAAGTGTTAGTCCAACAAGAGATATGTTGACATTAATTACCAAAATCACCCAAGGAGTACTTGTGCTTTCATAGGGAAATGTAAAACCAAGGTTGGGTCTTGCTGGAGGAGCTTTATTCAAAGCGAACTGTCAAGGGAGTCCCATAACCCCAACCGCGTAAGGAACACAAAATAAAGGAACATAACACTGGTATGACGGAAACTAGGGCGGAAAGAGTGGAACAAAAGACCAGGCATAAGGCCGAGCCTTCCACCCTTTACCAAGTATATAGATGCATTAATTAAAATAAGGGATATTGTGATATCCCAACACAAACATGTTCATGGTGCAATCTTCAACTTCACCTGCAACTAACAATGCTATAAGAGGGGCTGAGGAAAGCGGTAACATAGCCAAACAACGGTTTGCTAGGAAGGTGGGTTAGAGGCTTGACATGACAATATGGAAGGCATGATAAACAAGTGGTAGGTACCGCTACATAGCGATAGAATGAACAACTAGAAAGCAAAGATAGAAGTGATATCGAGGGTAATGGTCATCTTGCCTTAAATCCCGCTAGGAAGAAGATGAAATCCATGAAGTAGACGAACCAACATAGCAGAACGAATCCTCACCATCTTAACGTAACCGGAACTATCGAGAAGAAGCACAACCGGAAAGAAGCAAACAACATGGTAAACAACCATCACATAAACATGGCATGATGCACAACCAAGTAATATGGATGTCAGGTTTAAAGAGGCATGCCATGGCAAAGTGCAACAAACAATACTACAAATTAAGTGGAGTTCAATATGCAACAAGTTATTTAGTTCACTCTCATTTAGGTACACAACAATATTAAATGTTGTTAAACATGTCAAGGGGTGAAACATAAGTAAACTAACTATTTAGGCAAGTTTAAATGAGCCCGGAAACAACAGACAACAATTCTGGAAAATCCTCATGTCCATATTTCGAATTTGGTACTCTTATGCCCTAAAACCTATTTTAATGTTGTTAAGCAGTAAAAAAAGTGCACCAAGTTAATCTATGCATTTCTCCACTCCATTTACATATAAAGTTTATTAAATTCGGAGCTACAGTTAATTAGTTATGAAATAAAGCATTTTAGCATGTCATTTATGCAAAATAATAGCAAACAACAAGTTAAACATTTTTAACATGGATGAAAGTTGCAAATTATTAAACTAGATGGAATTCTAAGCATTTTACATGTTTAAATCATTTTAATCCGATGCACTATTGTTGAGTTATTATATGCATGAACAATGGGGGTTTTCTGTAAACTCTAAATCACTGGATAATGCTAAATTCGCAGATCTGGAAAAAAACTACACGGGCCGAATTTGGAGGAACTGGACTGAACAGTATTTGGATGGGGCGCAGCTCACCTTGTGGGCCTTGGCCCAGGTCGGTGAAGCAGCAGGCCGGCAGGGAAGCTGGGCTTGGCGCGGCGCTATGCCTCGCAGGCAGATTGAAGCGAGGCAGGGCGTGGTCAATGCGCTCGTTCCCGAGCGGAAGGCGTAATAGGGGCGCTGGTGGCTGGGAGCAGAGGCTCCGACGAGCTGGGCAAAAGGGGCCGCGAGGTCTTGGGCATGGGGAAGCTCAGATCGACCAGATCTAGGACGCGGGGAGCCCGTTCCCGGCGGCGGCAGGCTCGACAGCTTGCACAGGCTCGGGGCGACAAGGACTCATTCCAGGATGAAGCAGCAGCGGGCAACGAGCAACGTTGGGAAGGCCATGGCGCTGCCTGTCCAAGGCAGAGAGAGCACTAAGAGAGATGAACACATGAGGGTGAAGGAAGAATGAGGGAAGGAGGGAGAGCATGGCTGAGGCAGGGGTGGCGACTTTGACGCGTGGGAGGGGTGGAGGCATGGATCCGAGTGCCGGGGAGCTTGGAGCTTCGAGGCCTTGGTGATTCAGGTGTCCATGGGGGTATCCTATTGACGAACGGAGGGAAAGGGAGTGATGTGAGAGAGCGAGGAAAGCACGGGGAAGGAGAAAGGGGCACAGGTGAGGGCAACAACCTAGTGTGGTCGTCGGCGGGGATGAGGCCTCGGGCATGAGGGGTCAGCGAGCGGTGCTGGTTGGTTCGGTGCAGAAAATGAGGTGGATTGGATTGGAAGGGATCTTGAGGGAGATGGGACAGGAGTGGCGGCGAGCAGGAGGATGGATGGGACATGATCCGTAGATTCTAGGGTTAGACTATTTATATAGGTAGGGGATTAGGGCAGGGGTTACCTGGACCCTCCGATCGTAATCGAACGGCCTGGGAAAATTAGACTAGGACAGTCTAACAAAGAATCGAAGATATTTTAGGGATGTTTGAGGATGATCCGAATCCATCGGTGATGACTGAGCAGGTTGGTTCGGGGCAGGTTTCAGACGCACGCGAGGGGTCTGAGACAGGTCGACTGTCATGCCCAATATGCGACCCTATCCAAAAGGAACTCGAAGGTCCCACCAAGGATAGACCCGCATATTGAAACGCTTTTGCAAGGTGGATATCATTACATCAACATTACATAATATATGGGGATACATACAAGAGGCATACAATGCCACACGAATACAACATCACAATACATAAGAGCATCATCCGACTACGGATGAAACACAAACAGAAACTCAAACGACATCCACCCTGCTAGCCTAGGCTGCCGACCTGGAACCTATCCCCTGATCGAAGAAGGAGAAGCAGAAGAAGAACTCAACGCTAGCAAGCATCGCTCTCGCGTCATGATCATCGCATAACCTGTACCTGCAACTGTTGTTGTAGTAATCTATGAGCCACGAGAACTCAGCAATCCCATTACCATGGGTATCAAGACTAGAAAAGCTTAAAGGGAAAGGAATGGGTAAAGTGGTGAGGCTGCAGCAGCGACTAAGCATATATGGTGGCTAACATACACAAATAAGAGCGAGAAGAGCGCAAAAGGAACGGTCGTCAACTAGTAATGATCAATAAGTGATCCTGAACTCCTACTTACGTCAAACATAACCCAGAAACCGTGTTCACTTCCCGGACTCCTCCGAAAAGAGACCATCACGGCTACACACGCGGTTGATGCGTTTTACTTCAGATCTGGTGTCAAGTTATCTACAACCAGACATTAACAAATTCCCATCTGCCTATAACCGCAGGCACGGCTTTCAAAAGATTATACCCTGCAGGGGTGTCCCAACTTAGCCCATGACAAGCTCTCGCGATCAACAAAGGAATAGACCTTCTCCCAGGAAGACCCGATCAGACTCGGAATCCCGGTTTACAAGACATTTCGACAATGGTAAAACAAGACCAGCAAAGCCTCCCGCTGTGCCGACAAATCCCGATAGGAGCTGCACATATCTCGTTCTCAGGGCACACCGGATTGTCCAAACTTCTGGTAGGCCAGCCCAGAGTTGCCCCTGGTGGCCACCGGCAGTTGACAGGTTGGACCAACACTCACGACGAGCACTGGCCCAGGGGGGATAATAATATAAAGATGACCCTCGAGAGCGCGACTCCCAAGGGAAAAAGGGCTAGGTGAGGCAAATGGTAAAACCAAGGTTGGGCCTTGCTGGAGGAGTTTTATTCAAAGCGAACTGTCAAGGGGGTCCCATAAATCACCCGACCGCGTAAGGAACGCAAAATCCGGGAACATAACACCGGTATGACGGAAACTAGGGCGGCAAGAGTGGAACAAAACACCAGGCAAAAGGCCGAGTCTTCCACCCTTTACCAAGTATATAGATGCATTAATAATATAAGAGATATTGTGATATCCCAACCAAAATCCTGTCCACCATGGAGCAATCTTCAACTTCACCTGCAACTAGCAACGCTATAAGAGGGGCTGAGCAAAGAGGTAACATAGCCAAACAATGGTTTGCATAGGAAAGGTGTCAAAGGTTAGAGGTTCATGGCAATTTGGGATGGCTTGATGAGCAAAAGATAGGTAACGCAACATAGTGATAGAACGAAGCAACTAGCATAGCAATGATAGTAGTGAGATCCAGGGTAGCGGTCATCTTGCCGGAAATCCCGCAAGGAAGAAGAACGAGTCCATGAAGAAGACGAACGGATGAAGCCGAACCAAGCGTAGACGAACGAATCCTCACGATCGCAACGAAACAGGAACTATCGAAAAGAAGCACACAACATAGTAAACACACCACACATGAACAAGGCATGATGCACAACAAGCATGATGCATGACAAGCTACATGAAGCGACTCATGGCAAGAGATGATGCAAACAAGAACAACACATCAAAGCAAGTTTAAATGAGGCCGGGAACAACATATAATAATTCCGGTAAGTCCTCATATGCATATTTCGAAATTGGTCCAGATCTGAATAAACCTTATGTTCAAGTAGTTAAACATCAAGTTAAGATGCACAAAGATGATCTACACGAGATTCTAGTCAAGTTACATATAAAGTTCATTAGATTCGGAGCTACGGCCTAGAAGATATGAGCAAAACAAGTTAAACATGGCATTGATGCGAAATGCACCCAAACATCAAGCAAACACTCTAAAACATGGATGCAACATGATAATATGAAGCTACATGCAAAATCAAGCAAGTTTCATATAGAGCACACTCAAAACGGAGCAACGGTTCAACACATGCACTCTATACAAGTTAAAGGACAAGCTGTCCAAAACAGCGACTAGGCATATTGCAAGCATCAAAACAATATGCTACAACACCCAAACATAATAAAAAAAGGCATGGGTATGATGTACAGGTAAAGCACAACAAAACATGAACACTGAGCTATATCTAGAAATCACTAGAACATGCTCAAACACACATGGTAAGATTGCAAGTTATAACAATTTCAGACTTTGCAGAAAATAACATCACGATGCAATGTTTAGAGCTATCAAACAACATGTTACAAGAACTTATCATGGTAAACAAAGGCATGGCACGAATCTACTAATTGCATAGATCAAAAGTCCCTTACTGACCATAAGCCAAAAGGGATCAGAAAATATAATGGCACCCACGTAAACATAGCAAGTTATTATTACAGGTTCATACATGGCAGGAACATAATTATGGAGGCATGTAGATGAGCTTGTGCAACTCACTACAGAGCATTACATGGCATGGCAAGGCTACCAACAGTAAGAAGGCATGTTTGTGAAGCTAAGCATGGAAATAGCAAGTTCATAGGGTGCATGGATCACTAGCAAAACACCTGTAAACAACTGAACTTAATGTTAACAGGCTGACAACAACATTTTCAAGCAACTTTGGAGCAAGATATGAACAATCTACAGCAAGCTATAAATGCAACCAGGGGCATGGATGGATAGAGGATGACATGTAGATCAAAATATGTTTATAGAACATCTCCAGATTATGCATAGAATGATTAGTAGCAACATGTTTATATAGCATCACGAAATAAAAGATTCAGCCTAGCAAAACAGTAACAGCATGAACACTACTTAACAAGCTCGATTCACTCACCACAAGTCATTGCATGACAAGATAAGCATAGCATCATTAAGAAGACATGTTTATGTAACAAACCAAGTCAAGAACGGAGTCCATAGCATGCAAGGATCAACTACAACAAGCTTGGCCAAATTGAATAACATGTAAACAATCTGCCAGGAAACATTTTGAAGCAAAAGTAGAGCACGAAAATGACATGCTAGACTACTCCATAATTGCAAACAAGGGCATGAATGGAAGAACAACCATTTGTTCAAAACACCCTTACTAAAGTATCTCAAAATATGCATGGATCTCTTTGTAGCATCAAGTTTACATGGCATCAAAATAACAGCAGAACAGGGACTAAAAACAGCAATATCACGAAGCCTAGTTTGCATGCTTGTGCTAGTCACCACATTAATCACAAAAATGCATGGATGTCACCACTGTAAAGAAGACATAGCATATATCAAAACACATGAAGACATCAACCTCATAGGATGCACATATCAATCATGGAAAAAATGACAAAAGAGCTCATTCTGTAAACAGACAGCAGAAAACATCATGAAGCACTCTTACAACAATGATTCAGGCATCAAGATGACCTCAAATGAATATGATGCAATGAAATGGAATGATGTACTCGTCGAGACGAATAATTTGACATATTACACGCACGAAACGGAGCTATGGATGCAGAGATACGGCAAGTCAAACATGGCATGACAATGACAAAAATCTGGGACAGACGAATTTTGGAGGGGGAAAGTCAACCTCGTGGGAAACTGGATCTGCACGGATTCCGAGGTTCACCGGATCCTTGCCGGAGTTGGAGAGGACGACGGAGATGAGGCCGGAGAGGAGGGGGATCGCCGGAGACGGCCGGATCCGGGAGGAGGACGGAGCGGGGAGGCCGCGGAGGAGGTCGGCGGCGAGCGGGGCGGCCGGAGGCCGGCGAGGCCGGGACGAGGCGGTGCTGGGGAGGCCGAGAAGGCGCGGGCTCCGGCGAGGCATGGGGTCCGCGGCAGAGCTCCGGCGGCGGAGGAGCTCGGCCTCGCGGAGGCAGCGGGGCCGCGCGGGGCTCCGCGGAGGGCGAGGCGCGGCGACTCCGGCAGGGAGCCACGGCGGCAGGCGGCGGATGGAGCTGGCGGCGGAGGGCTCCGGCGCGGGGCGCGGCGGCGGTGAACGGGCGCAGAGGCGGCGGGGCGCGGGGCACGCGGTCGGGCCGGGCGGGCTGGCCGTGGGCCCGCAGGGCCGCGGCAGCGCAGGGAGGAGAGAGAAGGCGGCGCGCTGGTGACGTGGCGGCGGGGGATTGGGTGCGGGCTGGCGGAGGCTGAGGTGTCGTCGTCTGATTGGCCGGGGCGAGGTGGAGGCTGGACGTGTCCGGCCGTCGGTGGACATGTCTGGCGGCGCGGAGGGAGGATTTAGGGTTTCATCTACAATTTGGACGGGGAGGGACACATATTTATAGGTAGAGGGAGCTAGGAGTGTCCAAATGAGGAGCGGTTTTCGCCCACACAATCGTGATCGAACGACCAAGAGCATGGAGGGGAGTTAGATGGGTTTTGGGCCAGTTTGGAGGGGGTGTTAGGCTGCAAAGAGAAGGGGGTTTTCACGGTTACCTGGTTAACCGTTGGAGTACCAAACGAACTCCAAATGTCACGAAACTTGACAGGCGGTCTACCGGTGCTATATCAAGGCCACTTGGCAAGTCTTGGGCCATTCCGAGAAAGTTTAACACCCATGCACAACGAGAGACTAAAGGGGAACGCCGGATGGCATAGGAGCGCCGGATTGCAAAACGGACAACGGGGAAAAGGCTCGGATGCATGAGACGAACATGTATGCAAAATGAAATGCACATGATGACATGGCAAAATGCAACACGCAAGCAAATGACATGGCAACGACGGCGAATAACTGGCAGACACCTGGCGCATCGGATCCGGGGCGTTACAACACTCCTCTACTAACAAGAGATCTCGTCCCAAGATCTTAGGACCGAGATGGAGGAGAAAGAGGAAGAGGTGAAACAAGAACTCAAGAGAAGAAACAAAGAATCGAGAGCACTCGAGAAGAAGAGGGGAACGACGAGAATTACGAGAATCGAAAGCTCACGGAATCAGATAGACTATGAAACCACTCTGGTTAGAATAAGATAAGAAAACGAATAAAAATGAAAGAATTTAGGCAGCACTTCGGCTGAACAAGAAAAGAACAGAACATGAGCTTGAGAGGATGGAATGGTACTTGATGAAGACATGACACAAAACCTCCGGAAAGAATTTAAACAGAATTGAATGAAAAGAACTTGGAAGGATTGAATGGGGTTGTTGAGAAAATCAACAATGAAAGAATAAGCTTGTTGTGGACTTATGGAAAACATCTCAAAAATATGAGGTGATCACCGACCACAAGCGGAATAGATTGAATAGCTGAGAAGAGCGAAGGAATGCAAAACTCCACTTCAAAAGAATACGGAGAACTAATTGCACTTCGAGATGCAAGAAGAAAAGCTACTTGAACGCCACCAACAAAATCTTGATGAACTCTTGAAGGATGAATTAAATCATGAAGAACCACCATGAAGAACTTCGGTAACAAAAGGATGATGAAATAGGAAGAAGGAATAAAGAATAAGATTAAAGACTTGCGATGATTTAGATGGAGGTTTTGACGAAATGGCTAAGGAAATTGAACTCCGGAAAAGAAAAGATGAAAACACTTGGAACTAGAATTTATTCATTAAGAACAAATTCAGAAGAAAAGGATTGCTCACTTGGAGGAAATAAGAATAAGATTTATTGTATGCTTATCCTTCATCAAATTAAATTGATGACAAACAATGGATTTGGCATGTTACTTATTTTATTGAAAAGGATTGAGAAGTGACATATCACAAAACTTGAGAAGGTCTTCATGAACCACCGGTAGGATTGGAAAGAACGAATGAATTGAAATGATAATCAAAGAAAAAGAATCTTGAATGAACCACCGTAAGAATTCGAAAATGACTGATGAAAGAGAATGAATCACCGGAAGAATTAGAAGGCAAATATGCTTGAGGGGATTTAGATGCAAAATAACAAAGAGATCATGAGCTGATAAAGAATACTTGAACGAAGCACCGGGATAATTGGATAACGGTAGCTGAAATGTGAGGACGACGAATTCTTCTGGAACGATGACCTCTGATGAAAAGAAATGGGAAAACAACTTCTGACATACTCCAGATGATTGAATCGACGAATATCTCGAAGAGACAGCACCGGTTGAAATCATTGAGGAGAGAGAGCAAAACTTCACACGAGTAGGATGGATACTCGATTACGGACTCCGGTTTCGAGAAGAAGAAGGGTGGGCGGGTGGGAAAAGAAAACAACTAAGGATTGAACTCAAAGATGAAGAGGCTCGAGTCGACTTGACGAGAAATGCACCGGATCAAAAGAGCTGAGGAACAACGATCGGAAAAACCAACTGCGTGATCCTAAAGAAAATTTTGAAGGGGAAGAGAAGTAATTCAAAACACCTACGTCAAGATTCCTCACCAGAGCGATGAAGGGACAGAGGAGTAAAAAGAATTCCTACTCTCCGATATGACTAGACTCCGAAAAACAGTTTTCTTCTAGACTCAACAACGGCCAAACTACACGATCAATCAAGGGGGCTCCTAGGGTCGGTCGAGGCTCTGATACCAACTTGTCACGCCCAATTTGCGACCCTATCCAAAAGGAACTCGAAGGTCCCACCAAGGATAGACCCGCATATTGAAACGCTTTTGCAAGGTGGATATCATTACATCAACATTACATAATATATGGGGATACATACAAGAGGCATACAATGCCACACAAATACAACATCACAATACATAAGAGCATCATCCGATTACGGATGAAACACAAACAGAAACTCAAACGACATCCACCCTGCTAGCCCAGGCTGCCGACCTGGAACCTATCCCCTGATCGAAGAAGCAGAAGCAGAAGAAGAACTCAACGCTAGCAAGCATCACTCTCGCGTCATGATCATCACATAACCTGTACCTGCAACTATTGTTGTAGTAATCTGTGAGCCATGAGGACTCAGCAATCCCATTACCATGGGTATCAAGACTAGCAAAGCTTAAAGGGAAAGGAATGGGTAAAGTGGTGAGGCTGCAGCAGCGACTAAGCATATATGGTGGCTAACATACGCAAATAAGAGCGAGAAGAGAGCAAAAGGAACGGTCATCAACTAGTAATGATCAAGAAGTGATCCTGAACTCCTACTTACGTCAAACATAACCCAGAAACCGTGTTCACTTCCCGGACTCCGCCGAAAAGAGACCATCACGGCTACACACGCGGTTGATGCGTTTTACTTCGGATCTGGTGTCAAGTTATCTACAACCGGACATTAACAAATTCCCATCTGCCTATAACCGCAGGCACGGCTTTCGAAAGATTATACCCTGCAGGGGTGTCCCAACTTAGCCCATGACAAGCACTCGCGATCAACGAAGAAATAGACCTTCTCCCAAGAAGACCCGATCAGACTCGGAATCCCGGTTTACAAGACATTTCGACAATGGTAAAACAAGACCAGCAAAGCCTCCCACTGTGCCGACAAATCCCGATAGGAGCTGCACATATCTCGTTTTCAGGGCACACCGAATTGTCCAAACTTCCGGTAGGCCAGCCCAGAGTTGCCCCTGGTGGCCACCGGCGGTTGACAGGTTGGACCAACACTCACGACGAGCACTGGCCCGGGGGGGATAATAATATAAAGATGACCCTCGAGAGCGCGACTCCCAAGGGAAAAAGGGCTAGGTGAGACAAATGGTAAAACCAAGGTTGGGCCTTGCTGGAGGAGTTTTATTCAAAGCGAACTGTCAAGGGGATCCCATAAATCACCCGACCGCGTAAGGAATGCAAAATCCGGGAACATAACACCGGTATGATGGAAACTAGGGCGGCAAGAGTGGAACAAAACACCAGGCAAAAGGCCGAGTCTTCCACCCTTTGCCAAGTATATAGATGCATTAATAATATATGAGATATTGTGATATCCCAACCAAAATCCTGTCCACCATGGAGCAATCTTCAACTTCACCTACAACTAGCAACGCTATAAGAGGGGCTGAGCAAAGCGGTAACATAGCCAAACAATGGTTTGCATAGGAAAGGTGTCAAAGGTTAGAGGTTCATGGCAATTTGGGATGGCTTGATGAGCAAAAGATAGGTAACGCAGCATAGCGATAGAACGAAGCAACTAGCATAGCAATGATAGTAGTGAGATCCAGGGTAGCGGTCATCTTGCCTGAAATCCCGCAAGGAAGAAGAACGAGTCCATGAAGAAGACGAACGGATGAAGCCGAACCAAGCGTAGACGATCGAATCCTCACGATCGCAACAAAACAGGAACTATCGAAAAGAAGCACACAACATAGTAAACACACCACACATGAACAAGGCATGATGCACAACAAGCATGATGCATGACAAGCTACATGAAGCGACTCATGGCAAGAGATGATGCAAACAAGAACAACACATCAAAGCAAGTTTAAATGAGGCCGGGAACAACATATAACAATTCCGGTAAGTCCTCATATGCATATTTCGAAATTGTTCCAGATCTGAATAAACCTTATGTTCAAGTAGTTAAACATCAAGTTAAGATGCACAAAGATGATCTACACGAGATTCTAGTCAAGTTACATATAAAGTTCATTAGATTCGGAGCTACGGCCTAGAAGATATGAGCAAAACAAGTTAAACATGGCATTGATGCGAAATGCACCCAAACATCAAGCAAATACTCCAAAACATGAATGCAACATGATAATATAAAGCTACATGCAAAATCAAGCAAGTTTCATATAGAGCACACTCAAAACGGAGCAACGGTTCAAGACATGCACTCTATACAAGTTAAAGGACAAGCTGTCCAAAACAGCGACTAGGCATATTGTAAGCATCAAAACAATATGCTACAGCACCCAAATATAATAACAAAAGGCATGGGTATGATGTACAGGTAAAGCAGAACAAAACATGAACACTGAGCTATATCTAGAAATCACTAGAACATGCTCAAACACACATGGTAAGATTGCAAGTTATAACAATTTCAGACTTTGCAGAAAATAACATCACGATGCAATGTTTAGAGCTATCAAACAACATGTTACAGGAACTTATCATGGCAAGCAAAGGCATGGAACGAATCTACTAATTGCATAGATCAAAAGTCCCTTACTGACCATAAGCCAAAAGGGATCAGAAAATATGATGGCACCCACGTAAACATAGCAAGTTATTATTATAGGTTCATACATGGCAGGAACATAATTATGGAGGTATGTAGATGAGCTTGTGCAACTCACTACAGAGCATTACATGGCATGGCAAGGCTACCAATAGTAATAAGGCATGTTTGTGAAGCTAAGCATGGCAATAGCAAGTTCATATGGTGCATGGATCACTAGCAAAACACCTGTAAACAACTGAACTTAATGTTAACAGGCTGACAACAACATTTTCAAGCAACTTTGGAGCAAGATATGAACAATCTACAGCAAGCTATAAATGCAACCAGGGGCATGGATGGATAGAGGATGACATGTAGATCAAAACATGTTTATAGAACATCTCCAGATTATGCATAGAATGATTAGTAGCAACATGTTTATATAGCATCACGAAATAAAAGATTCAGTCTAGCAAAACAGTAACAACATGAGCACTACTTAACAAGCTCGATTCACTCACCACAAGTCATTGCATGACAATATAAGAATAGCATCATTAAGAAGACATGTTTATGTAACAAACCAAGTCAAGAACGAGTCCATAGCATGCAAGGATCAACTACAACAAGCTTGGCCAAATTGAATAACATGTAAACAATCTGCCAGGAAACATTTTGAAGCAAAAGTAGAGCACGAAAATGACATGCTAGACTACTCCATAATTGCAAACAAGGGCATGAATGGATATAGAACAACCATTTGTTCAAAACACCCTTACTAAAGTATCTCAAAATATGCATGGATCTCTCTGTAGCATCAAGTTTACATGTCATCAAAATAACAGCAGAACAGGGACTAAAAACAGCAATATCACGAAGGCTAGTTTGAATGCTTGTGCTAGTCACCACATTGATCACAAAAATGCATGGATGGCACCACTGTAAAGAAGACATAGCATATATCAAAACAAATGAAGACATCAACCTCATAGGATGCACACATCAATCATGGCAAAAATGACAAAAGAGCTCGTTCTGTAAACAGACAGCAGAAAACATCATGAAGCACTCTTACAATGATGATTCAGGTATCAAGATGACCTCAAATGAATATGATGCAATGGAATGAAATGATGTGCTCGTCGAAGCGAACAATTTGACATATTACACGCACGAAACGGAGCTACGGATGCAGAGATACGGCAAGTCAAACATGGCATGAAAATGACAAAAATCTGGGACAAACGAATTTTGGAGGGGGAAAGTCAACCTCGTGGGAAACTGGATCTGCACGGATTCCGAGGTTCACCGGATCCTTGCCGGAGTTGGAGAGGACGACGGAGATGAGGCCGGAGAGGAGGGGGATCGCCGGAGACGGCCGGATCCGGGAGGAGGACGGAGCGGGGAGGCCGCGGAGGAGGTCGGCGGCGAGCGGGGCGGCCGGAGGCCGGCGAGGCCGGGACGGGGCGGCGCTGGGGAGGCGGGGAAGGCGCGGGCTCCGGGAGGCCTGGGGTCGGCAGCAGAGCTCCGGTGGCGGAGGAGCTCGGCCTCACGGAGGTGGCGGGGCCGCGCGGGGCTCCGCGGAGGGCAAGGCGCGGCGACTCCGGCAGGGAGCCACGGCGGCGGGCGGCGGATGGAGCTGGCGGCGCAGGGCTCCGGCGCGGGGCGCGGCGGCGGCGAATGGGCGCGGAGGCGGCGGCGGGCACGCACGGGACGCGGCGGGGCGCGGGGCACGCAGTCGGGCCAGGCGGGCCGGCCGTGGGCCCGCAGGGCCGCGGCGGCGCAAGGAGGAGAGAGAAGGCGGCGCGCTGGTGACGTGGCGGCGGGGGATTGGGTGCGGGCTGGCGGAGGCTGAGGTGTCATCGTCTGATTGGCCGGGGCGAGGTGGAGGCTGGACGTGTCCGGCCGTCGGCGGACATGTCCGGCGGCGCGGAGGGAGGATTTAGGGTTTCATCTGCGATTTGGACGGGGAGGGTCACATATTTATAGGTAGAGGGAGCTAGGAGTGTCCAAATGAGGAGCGGTTTTCACCCACACGATCATGATCGAACGACCAAGAGCATGGAGGGGAGTTAGATGGGTTTTGGGCCAGTTTGGAGGGGGTGTTAGTCTGCAAAGAGAAGGGGGTTTTCACGGTTACCCAGTTAACCGTTGGAGTACCAAACGAACTCCAAATGGCACGAAACTTGACAGGCGGTCTACCGGTGCTATATCAAGGCCACTTGGCAAGCCTGGGGCCATTCCGAGAAAGTTTAACACCCACTCACAACGAGAGACTAAAGGGGAACGCCGGAGGGTATAGGAGCGCCGGATTGCAAAACGGACAACGGGGAAAAGGCTCGGATGCATGAGACGAACACGTATGCAAAATGAAATGCACATGATGACATGGCAAAATGCAACACTCAAGCAAATGACATGGCAACAACGGCGAATAACTGGCAGACACCTGGCGCATCGGATCCGGGGCGTTACATCGACGAAGACAAGGGTCTGACAAAATGACAACAGAGGCAAATAGAGAAGGGGCAACTGCGAATGGCTACGAGTTTTATGAATACATGTGGATGCAATGCACATGATGCCATGATGAAATGCAACAAACAAAATAAATCACACGGCAAAACTCGGAATAGCTGGAAGTCTTCTGGAGCGTCGGTCTCGGGGCGTCACATTATGTATTTACAATTTGAGCATAACACTTTCTTTAGAAACGAGCTTAAAGAACAAAAAAGTTTTATGGAGTATATGAATAAAGAGATCGATGATATGTCTAAAGAATTTTATGGTTTGAAATCTAAGTTTTCTCATCTTGAAAACTTAGTAGGCCAAATTTCTGATAAACAAGCCACCATAGTTAATAAGATGGCCGCTAAACCTGAGGCTCTAAATAATAATGATGAAGATCTGAAAGTGATTGATGTGACTCCTATTAAATCTTTGTTTTACAATATGAGTCTTGATAAAGACGGGACTGGAGATGAGTCAACTTTACTTAAAAGGCGTCCCAATGATTCGGAGTTTTTAGATCTAGATGCAAAAGTTGATAAAAGTGGGATTGGAGAGGTCAAGACTTTAAGTAGAAATGAACCCACTCTTTTGCATTTCAAGGAATTTAATTATGATAATTGTTCATCGATAGATTGTATTTCCTTGTTGCAATCCGTGTTAAATTCTCCTCATGCTTATAATCAAAACAAAGCTTTTACTAAACATATCATTGATGCTATGATGCAATATCTTGAAGAAAAGCTTGAATTAGAAGTTTCTATCCCTAGAAAACTTTATGATGAGTGGGAACCTACTATTAAGATTAAGATTAAAGATTATGAATGCTATGCTTTGTGTGATTTGGGTGCTAGTGTTTCCACGATTCCAAAAACTTTGTGTGATGTGTTAGGTTTCCGTGAATTTGATGATTGTTCTTTAAATTTACACCTTGCGGATTCCACTATTAAGAAACGTATGGGAAGGATTAACGATGTTCTTATTGTTGCAAATAGGAATTATGTTCCCGTAGATTTCATTGTTCTTGATATAGATTGCAATCCTACATGTCCTATTATTCTTGGTAGACCTTTTCTTAGAACGATTGGTGCAATTATTGATATGAAAGAAGGAAATATTAGATTCCAATTTCCGTTAAGGAAAGGCATGAAGCACTTTCATAGGAAGTAAATCAAATTTCCATATGAAACTATTATGAGAGCAACTTATGGATTGCATACCAAGGCTGGCAATACCTAGATCTACTCGTGTTTTTGTGCCTAGCTAAGGGCGTTAAACGATAGCGCTTGTTGGGAGGCAACCCGATCTTATTTTTGTTCTTTTCTTTTTGCTCATGTTTAGGAATAAATAATTCATCTAGCCTCTTGTTAGATGTGGTTTTAAGTTTTAATTAGTGTTTGTGCCAAGTTGAACCTTTAGGATAGCTTACTTGTGTTGATCCTGCTGAAAATCAGAAACTTTTGCGTTTAGTTAATTAGTTTTTAAAATTCCCAGAAACGTGATTTTGATCTGATTCTTTTTTATCTTGATTGGTAAACAAATTTCTCAGGCTTTCCTAATTTTTATGGTTTTTGGAGTAACATAAGAATTCGAGAGTTACATATTACTACAGACTGTTCTGTTTTTGACAGATTCTGTTTTTCGCGTGTTGTTTGCTTATTTTGATAAATCTATGGGTAGTATCGGGGGTATGAACCACGGATAAGTTGTAATACAGTAGATATTACACCAATATAAATAAAGAATGAGTTTCCAACAGTACCTCAAAGTGGTAATTTATTTTCTTGTACTAACGTAGCTCATGAGATTTTATGTCGAGTTTTGTGTTGTGAAGTTTTCAAGTTTTTGGTAAGGATTTGATGGACTATGGAATAAGGAGTGGCAAGAGCCTAAGCTTGGGGATGCCCAAGTCACTCCAAGGTAATATTCAAGGACAACCAAAAGCCTAAGCTTGGGGATGCCCCGGAAGGGATCCCCTCTTTCGTCTTTGTCTTCATCTATCGGTAACTTTACTTGAGGCTATATTTTTATTCACCACATGATATGTGTTTTGCTTGGATCGTCTTGTATGATTTGAGTCTTTGATTTTTAGTTTGCCACAGTCATACTTGCTGTACACACCTTTTGGCAGAGACACGTATGAATCGTGATTTATTAGAATACTCTATGTGCTTCACTTATATCTTTTGAGCTAGGCAATATTGCTCTAGTACTTCACTTATATCTTTTTAGAGCACGACGGTGGCTTTATTTTATAGAAATTGTTGAACTCTCATGCTTCACTTATATTATTTTGAGAGTCTTTTAGAACAACTTGGTAATTTTCTTGCGTTATAAAACTAGTCCTAATATGATGGGCATCCAAGAGGGATATAATAAAAAAATTCATATAAAGTGCATTGAATACTATGAGAAGTTTGAATCTTTATGATTGTTTTGCGATATGAAGATGGTGATATATTAGAGTCATGCTAGTGGAGTAATTGTGAATTTGAGAAATACTTGTGTTGAGGTTTGTGAGTCCCGTAGCATGCACGTATGGTAACCGTTGTGTAACAAATTTGAAGCATGAGGTATTTCTTTGATTGTCATCCTTTGTGTGGAGGTCGGGATTGCGCAATGGTTAACTCCTACCAACCCTTCCCCTACGAACATGTGTGTAGTGCTTGGTTTTGATGACTTGTAGATTTTTGCAATAAGTATGTGAGTTCTTTATGACTAATGTTGAGCCCATGGATTATACACACTCTCACCCTTCCACCATTGCTAGCCTCTCTTGTGCCGCGTAACTTTCGCCGGTACCATACACCCACCATTTACCTTCCTCAAAACATCCACCATACCTACCTATTATGGCATTTCAATAGCCATTCCGAGATATATTGCGATGCAACTTTCCACCATTCTGTTTATTATGACACGCTTCATCATTGTCATATTGCTTTGCATGTTGATGTAGTTGACATCGTATTTGTGGCAAAGCCACCTTTCATAACTCTTTCATACATGTCACTCTTGATTCATTGCACATCCCGGTACTCCGCCGGAGGCATTCACATAGAGTCATATTTTGTTCTAAGCATTATGTTGTAATTTTTAGAGTTGTAAGTAAATAGAAGTGTGTTGATCATCATTATTAGAGGATTGTCCCATGTGAGGAAATAAAAAAAAGAGGCCAAAGAAGCCAATCAAAAAAAATGAGAGAAAAAGAGAGAAGGGGAAATGTTACTATCCTTTTTCCACACTTGTGCTTCAAAGTAGCACCATGATCTTCATGTTAGAGAGTCTCTTATTTTGTCACTTTCATATACTAGTGGGAATTTTTTTATAGAACTTGGCTTGTATATTACAACGACGGGCTTCCTCAAATGCCCTAGGTCTTCATGAGCAAGCAAGTTGGATGCACACCCACTTAGTTTCTTTTTGAGATTTCATACACTTATAGCTCTAGTGCACCGTTGCATGGCAATCCCTACTCACTCACATTGATATCTATTGATGGGCATATCCATATCCCATTGACACACCTAGTTGATGTGAGACTATCTCCTCTTTTTTTGTGTTCTCCACAACCACCATTCCATTCCACCTATAGTGCTATGTCCATGGCTCATGCTCATGTATTGCGTGAAAGTTGAAAAAGTTTGAGAATAATAAAGTATGAAACAATTGCTTGGCTGAAACCTGGGTTGTGCATGATTTGAATATTTTGTGTGACAAAGATGGAGCATAGCCAAACTATACGATTTTGTAGGGATAAGCTTTCTTTGGCCATGTTATTTTGACAAGACATAATTGCTTTGTTAGTATGCTTGAAGTATTATTGTTTTTATGTCAATATTAAACTTTTGTCTTGAATCTTTTGGATCTAAACATTCATGCCACAATACAAAAAATACATGGAGAAATATATTAGGTAGCATTCCACATCAAAAATTCTGTTTTTACCATTTACCTACTCGAGGACGAGCAGGAATTAAGCTTGGGGATGCTTGATACATCTCCAACGTATCTATATTTTTTGATTATTCCATGTTATTATATTATTTGTTTTGGATGTTTAATAGGCATTTATATGTTGTTTGATATTATTTTTGGGACTAACCTATTAACCGAGAGCCCAGTGCTAGTTTCTATTTTTTTGCCTATTCTAGAGTTTCGCAGAAAAGGAATACCAAACAGAGTCCAATCGGAATGAAACTTTCACGGTGATCTTTTTGGACCAGAAGGAAACAAGAAGACTTGGAGATGAAGTCGGAGATGTAACAAGGTGGCCACGAGGCATGAGGGCGCGCCCCAACGGGTAGGGCGCCCCCTACCTCTTGGGCCCCTCGTGGGTCTCCTGACCTAGCTCCTTTGCCTATATATACTCTTATACCCAAAACACATCCAGGGGAGCCACGAAACCACTTTTCCACTGCCTCAACCTTCTGTAACCGTGAGATCCCATCTAGGGACCTTTTCCGGCATCCTGCCGGAGGGGGATTCGATCACGGAGGGCTTCTTCATCAACACCATTGCCTCTCCGATGATGCGTGAGTAGTTTACCACAGACCTTCGGGTCCATAGCTAGTAGCTAGATGGCTTCTTCTCTATCTTTGATTCTCAATAGCATGTTCTCCTCAATGTTCTTGGAGATCTATTCGATGTAATATTCTTTTGCGGTGTGTTTGCCGAGATCCGATGAATTGTGGATTTATGATCAGCTTATCTATGAATATTATTTGGTTCTTCTCCGAATTCTTATATGCATGATTTGATATCTTCGCAAGTCTCTTCAAATTATCGGTTTAGTTTGGCCTACTAGATTGATATTTCTTGCAATGGGAGAAGTGCTTAGCTTTGGGTTCAATCTTGTGGTGTCCTTTCCCAGCGACAGTAGGGGCAGCAAGGCACTTATTGTATTATTGCCATCGAGGATAAGAAGATGTGGTTTTAATCATATTGCTTGAGTTAATTCCTCTACATCATGTCATCTTACTTAATGCGTTACTCTGTTCTTCATGAACTTAATACTCTAGATGCAGGCAGCAGTCGGTCGATGTGTGGAGTAATAGTAGTAGATGCAGAATCATTTCGGTCTACTTGACACGGACGTGATGCCTATGTTCATGATCATTGCCTTAGATATCATCATAACTTTGCGCTCTTCTATCAATTGCTCGGCAGTAATTTGTTCACCCACCGTAATATTTGCTATATTGAGAGAAGCCACTAGCGAAACCTATGGCCCCATGGTCTCTTTTCCATTATATTGAATCTCTTTTACATCATACTAGTTTCCGATCTACTATTTTGCAATCTTTTACTTTCCGATCTATAAACCAAAAATACCAAAAATATTTACTTTATCGTTTATTTTTCTCTATCAGATCTTACTTTTGCAAGTGACTGTGACGGGATTGACAACCCCTTTATCGCGTTGGGTGCAAGTTGTTGATTGTTTGTGAAGGTATTCGGTGACTTGTGCGTTGTCTCCTACTGGATTGATACCTTGGTTCTCAAACTGAGGGAAATACTTACGCTACTTTGCTGCATCACCCTTTCCTCTTTAAGGGAAAAACCAATGCATGCTCAAGAGGTAGCAGAAGCATACGTAGCTTAAGCAGCATGCTCATATGTGGTGGTTGCCTGATGATAACAGCAACATGAAATACCTGATGTCAGTGCCATCGGTGAGGAAGAGAAGAAACAAAATAAAGGAGCTATGGAGGGAGGATGCAATGATGG
This sequence comes from Triticum aestivum, assembly GCF_018294505.1. Classification (NCBI taxonomy): domain Eukaryota; kingdom Viridiplantae; phylum Streptophyta; class Magnoliopsida; order Poales; family Poaceae; genus Triticum; species Triticum aestivum. The sequence continues at coordinate 287,148,380 of NC_057801.1, forward strand.
TGCAGGAGGGACAAGACTTAACTAATTATGTGTGTTCATTTTTTCAGGATCTTTTTTGTTCCTCTAACCTCCATCGTTTACCTGAACTGCTTGATAAGGTTCATCTGCGGGTTACAAATGCTATGAATGACATTCTGCTTGGTGAGTTCACTCGGGAGGAGGTCAAGGTGGTGCTAGACCATATCGGTGACTTGAAGGCTCCGGGATCGGATGGGATGCCATCAATAGTGTTTAAAAGGCACTGGCATTTCATGGGAGATCAAGTGGTGGATGAAGTCTTGGCTATGTTAAATGGGAGCGACATGCCAGAATGATGGAATGACACTTATGGTGTGTTGATCCCCGAAGTAAAGGACCGCAGAGAATAAAGGATTTGCGGCCAATCAGTTTATGCAACATCTTGTACAAGTTGGTATCTAAAGTCCTAGCCAACAGATTGAAGATGATCCTGCCAGAGGTGATCTCAGACAACCAGAGCGCGTTTGTACTGGGGAGGCTGATCACAGACAGTGTCCTCATTGCCTATGAGATTTCAAACTATATTATGAACAAGAGGAGTGGTAAAAGTGGGTTCACAACAGTGAAGGAGGATATGAGTAAGGAATATGATCGAGTCGAGTGGTGTTTCCTAGAGGCGATGATGTGTAGAATGGCCTTTAGAAGAGGATGGGTTGACCTGATCATGAAGTGTGTATGGATAGTTCGATACCAAATCAAGGTTAATAAAGCACTCACCCACCAGTTTTGCCCATCAAGAGGCTGATGTCTACTGCACAACCTTCTTCTTGTAGACTCGCGTTGGTCCTCCAAGCACAGAGTTTTGTAGGACACTAGCAAATTTCTCTCAAGTGGATGGCCTAAGGTTTATCAATCCGTGGGAGGTGTAGGATGAAAATGGTCTCTCTCAAACACGCATGCAACCAAATAACAAAGAGTCTCTTGTGTCCCCAAGACACCCAATACAATGGTAAATTGTATAGGTGCACTAGTTCGGCGAAGACATGATGATACAAGTGTAATATGGATGGTAGATATAGGTTTTTATAATCTGAAAATATAAAAACATCAAGGTAACTAGTAACAAAAGTGAGCAAAAACGGTATTGCAATGCTTCGAAACAAGGCATAGGGTTCATACTTTCACTATAGTGGCAGTTCTCTCAACAATGATAACATAATTGGATCATATAATAATCCCTCAACGTGCAATAAAGAGTCACTCCAAAGTCACTAATAGCGGAGAACAAACAAAGAGATGATTGTAGGGTACGAAACCACCTCAAAGTTATTCTTTCTGATCGATCTATTGGACTATTCCTATAAGTGTCACAAACAACCCTAGAGTTCGTACTAAAATAACACCTTAAGACACAGATCAACCAAAACCCTAATGTCACCTAGATACACCAATGTCACCACAAGTATCCGCGGGTTTGATTATACAATATGCATCACACAATCTCAGATTCATCTATTCAAACCAACACAAAGAACTTCATAGAGTGCCCCAAAGTTTCTACCGAAGAGTCAAGACGAAACGTGTGCCAACCCCTATGCTTAAGTTCACAAGGTCACAGAACCCGCAAGTTGATCACCAAAACATATATCAAGTGGATCATGTTAATATACCATGGTCACCACAGATAAGCGCATGTGAGACATACATCAAGTGTTCTCAAATTCTTAAAGACTCAATCCGATAAGATAACTTCAAAAGGAAAACTCAATCCATTACAAGACGGTAGAGGGGGAGAAACATCATAAGATCCAACTATAATAGGAAAGCTCGCGGTACATCAAGATTGCGCCAAATCAAGAGCACGAGAGAGAGAGATATAGATCAAACACATAGCTACTGGTACATACCCTCAGCCCCGAGGGTGAACTACTCCCTCCTCGTCATGGAGAGCGCTGGGATGATGAAGATTGCCACCAGTGATGGATTCCCCCTCCAGCAGGGTGCCGGAATTGGGTCCCAAGAGGATTTTCGTGGCTACAGAGGCTTGCGGTGGCGGAACTCCCAATCTTTGTTCTATTCTGGAAGTTTGGGGATATATATAAGAGGTGTTGGCGCCGGGAACAAGTCAGGGGGGGTCCATGAGGCAACCACGAGGTAGGGGGGTGCGCCCAGGGGGTAGGGCGCGCCCTCTACCCTCATGGTGGCCTCGGGACTCTTCTGGTCTATCTCCGATGCTCCGTGGGTTTCTTCTGCTCCAAAAATAATCTCCGCAAATTTTCAGGTCAATTGGTCTCCGTTTGATATTCTTTTTCTGCGAAACTCAAAAACAAGGAAAAAACAGGAACTGGCACTGGGCTCTTGGTTAATTGGTTAGTCCCAAAAATCATATGAAATATCATATAAATGCATATAAAACATCCAAGATGGATAATATGATAGCATGGAACAATAAAAAATTATAGATAGATTGGAGACGTATCAAGCATCCCCAAGCTTAATTCCTGCTCGTCCTCGAGTAGGTAAATGATAAAAACAGAATTTTTGATGTGGAATGCTACCTAACACATTTATAAATGAAATCTTCTCTATTGTGGCAAGAATATTCAGATCCATAAGATTCAAAACAAAAGTTTAATATTGACATAAAAACAATAATACTTCAAGCATACTAACAAGGCAATTTTGTCTTCTCAAAATAGCATGGCCAAAGAAAGCTTATCCCTACAAAAGCATATAGTCTGGCTATGCTCTATCTTCATCACATAAAATATTCAAATCATGCACAACCCCGTTATCAGCCAAGCAATTATTTCATACTTTAGTATTCTCAAACTTCTTCAACTTTCACGCAATACATGAGCGTGAGCCATGGACATAGCACTATAGGTGGAATAGAATATCATGGTTGTGGAGGAGACAAAAAGAAGGTGATACTCTCACATTAACTAGGCGTATCAACGGGCTATGGAGATGCCCATCAATAGATATCAATGTGAGTGAGTAGGGATTGCCATGCAACAGATGCACTAGAGCTATAAGTGTATGAAAGCTCAAAAAGAAACTAAGTGGGTGTGCATCCAACTCGCTTGCTCACGAAGACCTATGGCAATTTGAGGAAGCCCATCATTGGAATATACAAGCCAAGTTCTATAATGAAAAATTCCCACTAGTATATGAAAGTGACAACATAGGAGACTCTCTATCATGAATATCATGGTGCTACTTTGAAGCGCAAGTGTGGTAAAAGGATAGTAGCATTGCCCCTTCTCTTTTTTTTTCTCATTTTTTTGTTTTTTTGTTTTTTGGGCCCTCTCTTTTTTTGGCCTTTTTTTTAATTTTTTGTCCGAAATCTCATCCTGACTTGTGGGGGAATCATAGTCTCCATCATCCTTTCCTCACTGGGACAATGCTCTAATAATGATGATCATCACACTTTTATTTACTTACAACTCAAGAATTACAACTCGATACTTAGAAAAAAATATGACTCTATATGAATGCCTCCGGTGGTGTACCGGGATGTGCAATGAATCAAGAGTGACATGCATGAAATAATTATGAATGGTGGCTTTGCCACAAATACGATGTCAACTACATGATCATGCAAAGCAATATGACACTAATGAAGCGTGTCATAATAAACGGAACAGTGGAAAGTTGCATGGCAATATATCTCGGAATGGCTATGGAAATGCCATAATAGGTAGGTATGTTGGCTATTTTGAGGAAGGTATATGGTGGGTGTATGGTACCAGCGAAAGTTGTGCGGCACAAGAGTGGCTAGCAATGGTGGAAGGGTGAGAGTGCGTATAATCCATGGACTCAACATTAGTCATAAAGAACTCACATACTTATTGCAAAAATCTATTAGTTATCGAAACCAAGCACTACACGCATGCTCCTAGGGGAAGGGTTGGTAGGAGTTAACCATCACGTGATCCCGACCTCCACACAAAGGATGACAATCAATAAATACCTCATGCTCCAACTTCGTTACATAACGGTTCAACATACGTGCATGCTACGGGAATCACAAACCTCAACACAAGTGTTTCTCAAATTCACAATTACTCCACTATCATGACTCTAATATCATCATCTTCATATCTCAAAACAATCATAAGAAATCAAACTTCTCATAGTATTCAATGCACTTTGTATGAAAGTTTTTATTATATCCCTCTTGGATGCCCATCATATTAGGAATGAATTCATAACCTAAGCAGATTACCATGCTGTTTAATACTCTCAAAATAATACAAGTGAAGCATGAGAGTTCATCAATTTCTTCAAAATTAAACCACCGCCGTGCTCTAAAAAGATATAAGTGAAGCACTAGAGCAAATGACAAACTACTCCGAAAGATATAAGTGAAGATCAATGAGTAGTCGAATAATTATGCAACTATGTGAAGACTCTCTAACATTTAAGAATTTCAGATCTTAGGATATTATTCAAATAGCAAACAAAACAAAATAAAATAACATTGCAAGGATAGCACATATCATGTGAAGAAGCAAAAACTTAGGCTAAAACTGACCGATAGTTGTTGAAGAAGAAAGGTGGGATGCCAACCGGGGCATCCCTGAGATTAGATGCTTGAGACTTCTTGAAATATTAATTAGGGATGCCTTGGGCATCCCCAATCTTGAGCTTTTGCGTCTCCTTAATTCCTTTTTATCACGGTTTCCCTAATCTTAAAAACTTCATCCACACAAAATTCAACAAGAACTCGTGAGATAAGCTAGTATAAATGAACGCAATAACCTTATCATTCTCTAGTGTAGGAAATCACTAAAATTATTATTTGATATTGCCTACTAAATGCCTCTGCATATTGAACAATAGTATCCTCAAATAGAATCATTAAACAAGCAAACATATGCAAACAATGCAAACATAGGGGCAATCTGTCTAAACATGACAGTCTGTAAAGAATGCAAGAGGAATCATACTTCCCTAACTCCAAAAATTCTGAAAAATTACCACACTATAGAAATTTGTTGTTACTCATTGTGTCAAAATTTCAAGATTTTATCATGTTCTGACTATTCAATATTCAAAACATAACATCAAACTTTCTAATTTCAAAACAGCAACGTATAGACTTGTAAAATAAGCATGGTAAAGGCTACACTTGACCTTTTTATTGAACTAAAAGATATAAAACAAGTCTCTGAATAACAGCAAGGAAATAGAAACAAAACAAAATGACACTCCAAGCAACACATATCATGTGGTCAATAAAAATATATCTCCAAGTAAAGTTACCAATGAACGGAGACGAGAGGGGATGCCATCTGGGGCATCCCCAAGCTTAGGCTCTTGGTTGTCCTTGAATATTACCTTGGGGTGCCTTGGGCATCCCCAAGCTTAGGCTCTTGCCACTCCTTATTCCATAGTCCATTGAATCTTTACCCAAAACTTGAAAACTTCACAACACAAAACTCAACAGAAAACTCGTAAGCTCCGTTAGTATAAGAAAATAAAATCACCACTTAGGTACTGTTGTGAACTCATTATAAATTCATATTGGTGTTATATCTACTATATTCCAACTTATCCATGGTTCATACCATCCGATACTACTCATGGATTCATCAAAATAAGCAAACAACACATAGAAAACAGAATCTGTCAAAAACAGAACAGTCTGTAGTAATCTGGAAACTTTCCATACTTCTGTAACTCCAAAAGTTCTAAAAACTTAGGACAACCTGGGAAATTTGTATATCAATCTTGTGTAAAAAATTCAGATCAAAAGCACGTTCCGGTGAATTTTCAAATTTCCTGGACTGAGCGCAAAAGTTTCTGTTTTTGCACAGAATCAAGTCAACTATCATCCCCACTATCCCAAAGGCTTTACTTGGCACTTTATTGAAACAAAAGCTATAAAACATGATTACTACAGTAGCATAATCATGTGAACACACAAAAAACAGTTGGGGTAAATATTAGGTTGTCTCCCAACTAGCGCTTTTCTTTAATGCCTTTCTAGCTAGGCATGATGATTTCAATGATGCTCACATAAAAGATAAGCATTGAAACATAACGGGAGCATCATGAAGCATATGACTAACACATTTAAGTCTAACCCACTTCCTATGCATAGGGATTTTGTGAGCAAACAATTTATGGGAGCAAGCATCAGCTAGAATAGGAAGGTAAAACAAGCAAATCTTCAAGATTTTCAACACATAGAGAGGAAACTTGATATGATTGCAATTCCTACAAGCATATATTCCTCCCTCATAATAATTTTTAGTAGCATCATGAATTAATTCAACAATACAACCATCACATAAAGCATTATTTTCATGATCTACATGCATATAAATTTTATTACTCTCCACATAAGCAAAATTCTTCTCACTCGAAATAGTGGGAGTATCATAAGAAACTCGAATACTATAAATTGTTTCCACATTAAAAGAGTAATGTTCAGAAAAGGGTAATCATAATCATGGCAAGTTTATAAATATAATCATCACTACTTTTTATAACATAAGTGTCATCACAATAATCATCATAAGTAGCAACTTTGTTCTCATCAAAATCTATTGAAACCTCTTCCAAGATAGTGGCATCATTACTAAATAAAGTCATGACCTCTCCAAATCCACTTTCATAATTATCACAATAAGATTCAACACCCTCCAAAATAGTGGGATCATTACTTCCTAAAGTTGACATCTTCCAAACCCACTTTCATCAATATAATCATCATAAATAGGAGGCATGCTATCATCATAATAAATTTACATATCAAAACTTGGGAGACTAAAAGTACCATCTTCATTAAGCATAGCAACCCCAAGCTTGGGACAAACATTAATTGCAGCAAATAAATTCTCAAACAGGTCATTCTCATCAAACATAACATCCCCAATCTTGGGCCTTTGCATATCATAAGCACAATCACTCTCATCATTAATAGTATGGATAGCACCAATAGTATAGCAATTATTATCATTACAATGAGTAAGATACATAACAATAATAGGAGCAACATCATTTGGGAGGGATACCATTTTACCTTTGCTTCTCCGTCTTCTCGTTTTCTTCTCCATATTATGTGTGGGTTTAATCCTCTTCTTGGAGCTCCTTATTAATGAGATTGGTTGAATAGAAAGCTCCTCCTCGTTACCTGATTCATCATAAGAAAGAATAGGAGGATATTGGGAAACCTCTTCCCTTTCATTAGTATTCTCTTCATTTTCTATTTGTTTTCTTGTCTTTATGTAATTGGCAATATAAGGATTTTCAATGCAATTCACCGCACAATACATATAAATTTCTTCTAGATCAAAATCAAGAACTCTCTCAAGGACAAATTCTAGAATAACCTTAGTTATGTGTTTCATTTCTTCATAACCTAGAAGCAAACTAAGTTCATTATTATGCGCAAGGGAAATCAAGTCATCACAATTTTTGGACACGATTCGATCATGAAACAATTTTCATCGGAGATTTGAATGACCACGTTCATTGCAAAGTTCACAGGATGGCCAAGAAAATTTAAATTTTTGGCACAAACATCTAGCCTCTCTTGCAACCATTTAGTTTCTAAATACTTATGCCTCTTGCAAAATCTATCTTCCCTTTTTGGTATGTAACAGCAAACTATATGCACTCCACAAAAGTTGACATGCTTATAAGAGACATTTTTATCATGACTAGTGCAATCATCATTAGTACTATGTATATTCAAAGAGTTCATACTAACATAATTGCAATTATGCTCATCATTCGAATATTTAGGGCCAAACATTTTATGCATTCTTCTTCTAACACTTTGTCACAATTATTGGAATCCTTATTTTTAACATTAGAAAGATGAAGCATATGAGGCAACCACAATTCCATTTTTTGTAGTTTTCTTTTATAGTCTAAACTAGTGATAAAACAAGAAACTAAAAGATTCAATAGCAAGATCTAAAGATATACCTTCAAGCGCTCACCTCCCTGGCAACGGCACCAGAAAAGAGCTTGATGTCTACTACACAACCTCCTTCTTGTAGACTCCTGTTGGGCCTCCAAGCGCAGAGTTTTGTAGGACAATAGAAAATTTCCATCAAGTGGATGACCTATGGTTTATCAATCTGTGGGAGGCGTAGGATGAAGATGGTCTCTCTCAAACAACCCCGCAACCAAATAACAAAGAGTCTCTTGTGTCCCCAGCACACCCAATACAATGGTAAATTGTATAGGTGCACTAGTTCGGCGAAGAGATGATGATATGAGTGTAATATGGATGGTAGATATAGGTTTTTATAATCTAAAAATCTAAAAATAGCAAGGTAACTAGTAACAAAAGTGAGCAAAACGGTATTGCAATGCTTCGAAACAAGGCCTAGGGTTCATACTTTCACTAGTGCAAGTTCTCACAACAATGATAACATAATTGGATCATATAACAGTCCCTCAACGTGCAATAAAGAGTCACTCCAAAGTCACTAATAGTGGAGAACAAACGAACAGATGATTGTAGAGTATGAAACCACCTCAAAGTTATTCTTTCTGATCGATCTATTGGGCTATTCCTATAAGTGTCACAAACAACCCTAGAGTTCGTACTAAAATAACACCTTAAGACACACATCAACCAAAACCCTAATGTCACCTAGATACTCCAATGTTACCACAAGTATCCACGGGTTTGATTATATGATATGCATCACACAATCTTAGATTTATCTATTCAAACCAACACAAAGAACTTCAAAGAGTGCCCCAAAGTTTCTACCAGAGAGTCAAGACAAAAACGTGTGCCAACCCTATGCATAAGTTCACAATGTCACAGAACCAACAAGTTGATCACCAAAACATACATCAAGTGGATCATGTGAATATTGCATTGTCACCACAGATAAGCACATGCAAGACATACATCGAGTGTTCTCAAATCCTTAAAGACTCAATCCGATAAGATAACTTCAAAGGGAAAAATCAATCCATTACAAGAAGATAGAGGGGGAGAAACATCATAAGATCCAACTATAATAGCAAAGCTCATGGTACATGAAGTTCGTGCCAAATCAAGAACACGAGAGAGAGAGAGAGAGAGAGAGAGAGAGAGAGAGAGAGATCAAACACATAGCTACTGCTACATACCCTCAGCCCCGATGGTGAACTACTCCCTCCTTGTCATGGAGAGCGCCGGGATGATGAAGATGGCCACTGGTGATGGATTCCCCCTTCGGCAGGGTGCCAGAACGGGCCCTGAGAGGTTTTTTGTGGCTACAGAGGCTTGCGGCAGCGGAACTCCCGATCTTGGTTAGATTCTAAAAGGTTGGGGATATATAAGAGGTGTTGGCGTCGGGAACAAGTCAGGGGGTCCACAAGCCAGCCATGACGTAGGGGGGCGCGCCCAGGGGGTAGGGCATGCCCTCCACCCTCGTGGCGGCCTGGAGACTCTTCTGGTCCATCTGCGATGCTCTGTGGGCTTCTTCTGGTCCAAAAATAATCTCCGTAAATGTTCAGGTCAATTGGACTCTGTTCGATATTCTTTTTCTACGAAACTCGAAAATAAGGAAAAAACAGAAACTGGCACTGGGCTCTCCGTTAATAGGTTAGTCCGAAAAATCATATAAAATAGCATATAAATGCTTATAAAACATCCAAGATGGATAATATAATAGCATGGAACAATAAAAAAATTATAGATATGTTGGAGACGTATCAGAGGCCTACAACAAGGAGACCCTCTACCCCCCTACTTGTTTGTGATATATGTTGAGGGGCTCCCAGCTTTGCTACATGATGAGGTATAACGAGATAGCATTAGTGGGATTAAGGTGTTCCCGAGAGCGCCTTGCGTCTCCCACTTATTTTTTTGCAGATGATTCAATGATGTTACTCAAGGCGGACCACCAGGAGGCAACAATGTTATATGAGATTCTGCAAGTGTAAGAAGCATGCTCGGGCCAATTGTAACGCCCCGGATACAACTTGCCATATTCGTAACTCCAACTCTTGCCTTTTCTGGAGATGCGATATGATATTTTCCTTCGTGGTTGGGTTTTTATCTTTTGTTTTGCTTTTGTTCATGTCTTGCATTTCATATCATAGCATCATGCACATTACATCCGCATGTTTTCATAAAACCCGTATCCGCTCGTAGTTGCCGCGTCACCCCTTGCCTTCGTTGACCGTTTAGAGTACAACCTTGTTCTTCGTTTTTCCCTCTTACCTAAACCGGAGTCTCTCTGCAAAGTGCACAGATCCCCTTATGTGCGCGTCCGAAATTTTCCCGAACCTGACCCGCTCAGTCTTTACCGTTGGTTCCGGATCATCCCCAAACATCTATAAAATATCTTCGTTTTCTTACTTGGACTCCCTACCTATTTATTCTTGACCGTCCATTTAATCGGAGGGTCCAAATCTATCCTAAACCCCCCTTTCCCTATATATAGACCAACTTCATACCTAATCTAAACTAACCCTAAAATCTAGGACGTTTGTCCCTCACGCCGCCGCCGCCGCATCTTCCTCGGGATCACCAGCGATCCAGCCGCTGCTCTCCACCTCGCAACCGCCCACACACACCCAGCCTCATCCTCCCTGATCCAAAATCCTCCCTCGTTCAACACTAGCCGACCCAAATCCACCCCCTCCTCGATCTACCTCCCTGCCCGAGCTCCTCACCTCGCCGGAGATGAGTGCCTCGACAGCCCCGCTCCTTTTCCCCTCCTGCTTCTCTATCTCTCTTTCTCACGATCTCCCTCTCCCTCTCTTTGTTTTCACTCATAGGAGAACACCATGGAAGCTGCAAGGAGCTCAAGCTCGCCGCCCCTGCCGGGTTGACCAGCGTTCGCTTCAAATCTGGCCCCCTCCGTCGGATCCCGTCGCCCCAGTCCCGTTCCAGTCGATCCCCGCCGAGGCCGCCTCATCGGAGCCCTTGCTGTTCCCCTGCCATGGCGTCTCGGCCTCCTCTGCCCCCGCACCTGAGGCCCTGAGCTCCTCCAGCTTGACCCCGTCCGCCGAGCTCCCTGCCGCGCCGGAGTCCCGCTGCTTCCCTCCCTGCGCCGAATCCCTCGCCGGAGTGAGCTCGTCCCCGAGCCCTCATCGCCGGCCTCCCCTGCTGCTGTTTCTGTTCTTCAGAGACGATTAGTAGTGGCTCGCTCGTCCCGAGCGTTGACCGTGCCCTGCCTCGCCTCGATGTGCCTGCGTGGCCCGCAGTCGCGCCAAGGCCCAACCGCGCCAGATCCATCGCCTGCCTCCCCTATCCACCGAACGGGCCAAGGCCCATGGGTGAGCTGCCCCTCCAGTTCCCCTGTTCCTATTGGGCCAGCAAGTTTCAGCCCTGGATGTCTTGTTTTACCTATCTGCGAATTTGCTAATTATCCGGTGAATTACTGTTTTCAGAAAAACCATCTAACTTCATGCTTATAATTACTCATGAACTATGCATCATATGTAAATAAGTTATATATGAAAAGTGCTTAGAATATTCTCTAGTTTCACAATATGCCACTTTCATCCATGTTTAAAATGTTTAAAATGCTGTTTGTTTAAATTTGCTTAAATGCCATGTTAAAATGATTTATTTCATAACTAAATAACCGTAACTCCATTTTAAATAAACTTTATATGTAAATGGGGTGGAAAAATGCATACATTAACTTGGTTCACTTTGTTTTACTGTTTAACAACTCTAAAATTATGTAATAGGAAGAACAGTACCAAATCCAAAATACGCATATGGGGATTCTCCGGAATAGTTGTTTGTTATTCCAGCCTCATTTAAACTTGTCTAGATAGGTAGTTTTTTCATATGCTTCACCCCTTGCCATGTATAACAACATTTAATATTGTTGAGTACCTAAACGGGAGTGAACGAAATAATCGAATGTGGTGTTTCGTCAATATGCAACTCGTTGCATATTGAGCTCCACTTAACTTGTAGTATTGTTTGTTGCACTTTGCCATGCCATGCTCTTTAAACCGGACATGCATCATACTTGTTTGTGCATCATGTCATGTTTATGCTTGTGCATTTACCATGTTGTTTGTTTCTTTCCGGTGTTGCTTCTTAGTTCCGGCAATGTTGCAATTGTGAGGATTCGTTCGACTACTTCCGCTTGTCTTCTTCATGGACTCGTTCTTCTTCCTAGCGGGATTTCAGGCAAGATGACCGCTACCCTGGATCTCACTACTATCATTGCTATGCTAGTTGCTTCGTTTTTCTATTATAGCGTTGTTAGTTGCAGGTGAAGTTGAAGATTGCCCCATGACGGACATGATTATGTTGGGATATCACAATATCTCTTATTTAATTAATGCATCTATATACTTGGTAAAGGGTGGAAGACTCGGACTTATGCCTGGTGTTTTGTTCCACTCTTGCCGCCCTAGTTTCCGTCATACCGGTGTTATGTTCCCGGATTTTGCGTTCCTTACGCGGTTGGGTGATTTATGGGACCCCCTTGACAGTTCGCTTTGAATAAAACTCCTCCAGCAAGGCCCAACCTTGGTTTTACCATTTGTATCACCTAGCCCTTTTTCCCTTGGGTTTCCAGAGCCCGAGGGTCATCTTTATTTTAGCCCCCCCGGGCCAGTGCTCCTTCGAGTGTTCGTCCGAACCGAGCAGCCTGCGGGGCCACCATGGGGCAACTCGAGGGCTAGTTTTTCTCGTAGCTTGACTTATCAGGTGTGCCCTGAGAACGAGGTACGTGCGACTCCTATCGGGATTTGTCGGCACATCGGGCGGCTTTGCTGGTCTTGTTTTACCATCGTCGAAATGTCTTGTAACTGGGATTCCGAGTCTGATCGGGTCTTCCTGGGAGAAGGAATATCCTTCGTTGACCGTGAGAGCTTATCATGGGCTAAGTTGGGACACCCCTACAGAGTTTTAAACTTTCGAAAGCCGTGCCCATGGTTATGTGGCAGATGGGAATTTTTTAATGTCCGGTTGTAGATAACTTGACACCAGATCTGAATTAAAATGCATCAACCGTGTGTGTAGCCGTGATGGTCTCTTTTCGGCGGAGTCCGGGAAGTGAACGCGGTTTTGGGTTATGTTTCACGTAAGTAGGAGTTCAGGATCACTTCTTGATCATTGCTAGCTTCATGACCATTCCTTTGCTGCTCTTCTCGCTCTTATTTGCGTATGTTAGCCACCATATATGCTTAGTCGCTGCTGCAACCTCACCACTGTACCCCCTTCCTTTCCCATTAAGCTTTGCTAGTCTTGATACCCATGGTAATGGGATTGCTGAGTCCTCGTGGCTCACAGATTACTACAACAATAGTTGCAGGTACATGTTTTGCGATGATCATGACGCGAGAGCGATGTTTGCTTGTTTTGGAGTTCTTCTTCTGCTTCTTCTTCGATCAGGGGATAGGTTCCAGGTCGGCAGCCTGGGCTAGCAGGGTGGATGCCATTTGAGCTTCTGTTTGTGTTTCATCCGTAGTCGGATGTTGATATTGTGTATGATGTATTGTTGTATTCCTGTGGCATTCTATGCCTCTTGTATGTATCCCCATCTATTATGTAATGTTGATGTAATGATATCCACCTTGCAAAAGTGTTTCTATATGCGGTTCTATCCTTGGTGGGACCTTCGAGTCTTTAGGATAGTATCGCATATTGGGCGTGACAAGTTGGTATCAGAGCCTCGACCGACCTTAGGAGCCCCCTTGATTGTTGGCCGTTGTTGAGTCTAGAAAAAAACTATTTTGAGTCTTAGGATTATATATATCGAAGAGTAGGATTCTGTTTACTCCTCAGCCCCCTTCGTCGCTCTGGTGAGGACTCCTGACGTAGATGTTTTGTCTTTCCTCTCCTCAAATTTCACTAAATTTTTTTAGGATCACGCGGGTATCTTGGAATCGTTCCGATGGTTTTGTGACGAGAACATTGTTCTTGGTGCCTCCTGTCTTTTATGTGGCAGTGTCCCGGGGAGTTGAGCTCCGAGGTGTTGTCGTCATAATTTTATCGTTGCAGTTTCAGAATACCTGAGTTTTGCCGACATCGAAAATCTCTTTTATGCAGTTGTTGGTGAGATAACCTCGACGCCACCCAGTACTGGGGCGGGAGTTCAGGAGTATTCCATTACTCGTATAACGGATGCTTTTCGAAGGTTGAGGTACACGATTTCCCGAGTTTTCTTGGTTATGTGTTGACGGATGGATACAGCTAGATGTAGGGATTGTTAGTTTTGGGTGAGATATATATTGCTTCCCCTGTATCCCCAACACCAGATTGCATAACCATAAAGTTTCGGGAGTTTATAGGTGGGAATTCAAGTAGCTCCTAGAATATCTTTCCGACAGATGCATGATATGGGATTGGGTAAATCTCTATCATATGTATTTGTTCCGGCTTATTCTGCAAGCCAAATCCTTTGTTTTGTTTTATTTGTGGTATTCGAGTTGCTTCGAAGTCAAATGTTGAATCCATATCTTTCCTAAATGGTGTTCTCATATTTCTATGGGAGTGCTAATCCTTCTTGATCATTGAGGTTGTCATGTTAATTCTTTTCCAACCGGTGCGCTTCTCTTCGAGATGATCCCATCATTCTCCCCATCCGCAAGATCAATTCTAAGTTTTCTCAACGGTGTCTGTTTCGTTCATCCCAAGTTGTCTTTGTTTTTCCCCACCCTCCCACCCTTTTCTTCAAGGACTCATATATTTAATCAAGTATCCATTTATTCATGTGAAGTCTCTTCATTCTTTTCTTTCAATGTTCTTATCTGGTGATTCCCCATGAAGATGCTCAACAGCTTCAAGTTCATCATTCTTCATTCTCGTATTTTTTTCCCCGGTGGGTTTAACTCAAGTTTTCGGTGTTGATCATATCCGTTTCCTCGTGTCAAATGTTTTTCCATGTTGGTGCACCTCTTAGTTATTCACCTCTCCCAGTTCATATTCAGAGTGTTGAAGATATCTCGGAAGATCCGTGTTTCCATTCTCTATCCGTTCAAGTTATTTTGAGGCTCTTATCTCATTCAAGCCATTTAATTCAACCGGTGCAATATCTCTTTAAATCATTTCAATGGTGTTTCTCTTGAGTGGGCCCATAACCCACATATATTTTCCCAGGATCTTACCCGACTCTTCTAATTATTCTGGAGTTATTCTCAAATCCTTTTTGAAGTTTGATGTAAGTATGAATTTTCATCAGTCACATGCCTTCTCCAAGGTCGTTTTCAAATTCTTTTCATCTTTGGCTCAACCTTTTTTTCCTTTTAATCCTTCCGGAGTGTCTCAACAATTCATGGTGGTGTTTCTCGTCGTCATTCTCGAATTTTGAAGATCGAAGAAGAGTTCCTCTTAAATCCTTACCCGTTCTTCCAAAGATTCACGGTTCTAGCTTCATGCCATCCTCATAATTGTTTTTGATTGTGACAATTCTTTTCTTACCATCCAGAGCATTTCATGAGTTGTTTCTATTTCTTTCCACCGAAGGCCATCATGTCATAATTCTTCATTCTCAGCGTGTAGCTATCGTTCTCCAAATTCTTCTGGTGCATCGTCCAAATATCCTCTAATCAGTTCATGATCTCTTTGTTCTCTTGTATCTAAATCCCCTCAAGTATCTTCATTCATTTTCCAATTCTTCCCGGTGAATTGTGCCTTTGCTACTTTCATTTTCAATTCTTATGGTGGTTCGTTCAAGATTTCACTTCCTTCGTTATCATATCAAATATTTGTTGTTTCCAAATCCCACCGATGGTTCCATCAATACCTTCTCAAGTTTACGCTATATCTCTCTTAATCCTTTCTACGAGAATAAGTAGTATGCCAAATCCGTTGCTTGTCATCAATTTAAATTGGTGAAGGATAGGCATAACGTAATTCTTATTATTGTTTCATCCAAGTAATCTAGTTTCTTATTTCCAGAGTTGTTCATCATGTCACATTTCTCGGTTCGAGATGCTTCAACTTTTTTTTCTTTTTCCGGAGTTCCAAGTTTTCCGCTTTATCTCATCGCGAAGCTCCATCTAAATCATCGCAAGGCTTCACCTTGTGTTTTCAAGTTCTCTTTATTTTTATCATCCTTTTATTACCGGAGTTCTTCATGGATGCTCTACATGGTGGTTCATCAAGGATTCTCTTCATTCTTCAATTGTTCTTCAAGATTTCTCTTGAAGTTATGATCCGCCAAGCTATACTCTAAAATAAACATGGTGCTAAACACATGTTTTGTTTCTGAGGAGTTCAAGTATTCTTCTTCTTGCATTTCGAAGTGCAATTCTTTCTACCTTAGCTTTTGAGGTGGTGTTATATCATTCCTGGCAATTTCCATTCAGGTTTCCCGATTCACATGTTGTCAAGAATGAGGTATTTTAAATCCATCAATCTCTTCTTTGGAGTTATCTTGGTATAGATTTCTCCTAAAGCCTTCCTTAAGGAATGTTGCTAATTGTGGTGCTTATCAATGATCCAAATTTTCTCCTATCCTCTCGGCGAAAGAAGTTTCCATCTCTTGTTTGAGCTCAAACAAGCAATTGTTTTTCGTTAGTGGCAGGATTTCACCTCAAGTTTTGAGATGTTTTCCATAAGCCCGCAACAAGCTTATTCGTTTCGTTGTTGGTTTTGCAACAATTCCGTTATAACCTTCTTGGAAGGGTGCTTTCCAAGCTCATTTGTGGCAGAAGTTGGCATTTTCTTCTCCATTCTTTATTCAAATGATCTACTTCTATTTCGGAGGCATGGTGATGTTGCTCTCTTCACTCATCATCTCGAATTGTGAGGATCGTGTTCTTTTCATGATTATCCATTTAACCGGAGTGGTTTCAATATCTATCTTATCACTAAACCTCTTGGTTCTCGTCGTATCCCTTCTTCCTCTTTTCTAATGGAGTGTTTTCAACTTTGTTCATCTTCGTTGTTTTCTTTCTTTCATTTTTCTCAACCTCTCAAGGTTCATGGTTTCACTCGTTTGTCGAAGAAGCAACTTGGTTTTACCTCTTGCTCTTCCGCTTCCCTCCGGCGCCATTCTAGATCTCAGGACGAGATCCTCTCGTAGTGGTGGAGTGTTGTGACGCCCTGGATACAACTTTCCATATTCGTAACTCCAAATCTTTCCTTTTTCGGAGATGCGATATGATATTTTCCTTCGTGGTTGGGTTTTTGTCTTTTGTTTTGCTTTTGTTCATGTCTTGCATTTCATATCATAGCATCATGCACATTGCATCCGCATGTTTTCATAAAACCCGTCCGCTCATAGTTGCCGCGTCACCCCTTGCCTTCGTTGACCGTTTCGAGTCCAACCTTGTTCTTCGTTTTTCCCTCTTACCTAAACCGGAGTCTCTCTGTAAACTGCACAGACCCCCTCGTGTGCGCGTCCGAAATTTGCCCGAACCCGAACCTCGTCTTTACCGTTGGTTCCGGATCATCCCCAAACATCTATAAAATATCTTCGTTTTCTTACTTGGACTCCCTACCTATTTATTATTGACCGTCCGATTTAATTGGAGGGTCCAAATCTATCCTACCCCCCTTTCCCTATATATAGACCAACTTCATACCTAATCTAAACTAACCCTAAAATCTAGGACGTTTGTCCCTCGCGCCGCCGCCGCCGCATCTTCCTCGGGATCACCAGCGATCCAGCCGCTGCTCTCCACCTCGCAACCGCCCACACACACCCAGCCTCATCCTCCCTCATTCAACACCAGCCAACCCAAATCCATCCCCTCCTCGATCTACCTCCCTGCCCGAGCTCCTCACCTCGCTGGAGATGAGTGCCTCGACAGCCCCGCTCCTTTTCCCCTCCTGCTTCTCTATCTCTCTTTCTCACGATCTCCCTTTCCCTCTCTTTGTTTTCGCTCACAGGAGAACGACATGGAAGCTGCAAGGAGCTCAAGCTCGCCGCCCCTGCCGCGTTCACCATCGTTCGCTTCAGATCCGGCCCCCTCCGTCGGATCCCGTCGCCCCAGTCCCGTTCCGGTCGATCCCCGCCAAGGCTGCCTCGCCAGAGCCCCTGCTGTTCCCTTGCCATGGCGTCTCGGCCTCCTCTGCCCCCACACCTGAGGTCCTGAGCTCCTCTAGCTCGACCCCGTCCGCCGAGCTCCCTGCCGCGCCGGAGTCCCGCCGCTTGCCTCCCTGCGCCGAATCCCTCGCCGGAGTGAGCTCGTCCCCGAGTCCTCATCGTCGGCCTCCCTTGCTGCTGTTTCTGTTCTTCAGAGACGATCAGTAGAGGCTCGCTCGTCCTGAGCGTTGACCGCGCCCTGCCTCGCCTCGATGTGCCTGCGTGGCCCGCAGCCGCGCCAAGGCCCAGCCGCGCCAGATCCGTCGCCTGCCTCCCCTATCCACCGAACGGGCCAAGGCCCATGGGTGAGCCGCCCCTCCAGTTCCCCTGTTCCTATTGGGCCAGCAAGTTTCAGCCCTGGATGTCTTGTTTTACCTATCTGCGAATTTGCTAATTATCCGGTGAATTACTGTTTTCAGAAAAACCCTCTAACTTCATGCTTATAATTACTCATGAACTATGCATCATATGTAAATAAGTTATATATGAAAAGTGCTTATAATATTCTCTAGTTTCACAATATGCCACTTTCATCCATGTTTAAAATGTTTAAAATGCTGTTTGTTTAAATTTGCTTAAATGCCATGTTAAAATGATTTATTTCATAACTAAATAACCGTAACTCCATTTTAAATAAACTTTATATGTAAATGGGGTGGAAAAATGCATACATTAACTTGGTTCACTTTGTTTTACTGTTTAACAACTCTAAAATTATGTAATAGGCAGAACAGTACCAAATCCAAAATACGCATATGGGGATTCTCCGGAATAGTTGTTTGTTATTCCAGCCTCATTTAAACTTGTCTAGATAGGTAGTTTTTTCATATGCTTCACCCCTTGCCATGTATAACAACATTTAATATTGCTGAGTACCTAAACGGGAGTGAACGAAATAATTGAATGTGGTGTTTCGTCAATATGGAACTTGTTGCATATTGAGCTCCACTTAACTTGTAGTATTGTTTGTTGCACTTTGCCATGCCATGCTCTTTAAACCGGACATGCATCATACTTGTTTGTGCATCATGTCATGTTTATGCTTGTGCATTTACCATGTTGTTTGTTTCTTTCCGGTGTTGCTTCTTAGTTCCGGCAATGTTGCGATTGTGAGGATTCGTTCGACTACTTCCGCTTGTCTTCGTCATGGACTCGTTCTTCTTCCTAGCGGGATTTCAGGCAAGATGACCGCTAC
This sequence comes from Triticum aestivum, assembly GCF_018294505.1. NCBI lineage: Eukaryota > Viridiplantae > Streptophyta > Magnoliopsida > Poales > Poaceae > Triticum > Triticum aestivum. The sequence continues at coordinate 287,167,514 of NC_057801.1, forward strand.
CCTGGATCTCACTACTATCATTGCTATGCTAGTTGCTTCGTTCTATCGCTTTGCTGTGCTACCTATCACCTGTTTATCAAGCCTCCCAAATTGCCATGTCAGCCTCTAACCTTTTGCACCCTTCCTAGCAAACCATTGCTTGGCTATGTTACCTCTTTTGCTCAGCCCCTCTTATAGCATTGTTAGTTGCAGGTGAAGTTGAAGATTGCCCCATGACGGACAGGATTATGTTGGGATATCACAATATCTCTTATTTTATTAATGCATCTATATACTTGGTAAAGGGTGGAAGACTCGGCCTTATGCCTGGTGTTTTGTTCCACTCTTGCCGCCCTAGTTTCCGTCATACCGGTGTTATGTTCCCGGATTTTGCGTTCCTTACACGGTTGGGTGATTTATGGGACCCCCTTGACAATTCGCTTTGAATAAAACTCCTCCAGCAAGGCCCAACCTTGGTTTTACCATTTGCCTCACCTAGCCCTTTTTCCCTTGGGTTTCCGGAGCCCGAGGGTCATCTTTATTTTAGCCCCCCCGGGCCAGTGCTCCTTCAAGTGTTGGTCCGAACCGAGCAGCCTGTGGGGCCACCACGGGGCAACTCGAGGGCTGGTTTTACTCGTAGCTTGACTTATCCGGTGTGCCCTGAGAACGAGGTACGTGCGACTCCTATCGGGATTTGTCGGCACATTGGGCGGATTTGCTGGTCTTGTTTTACCATCGTCGAAATGTCTTGTAACCGGGATTCCGAGTCTGATCGGGTCTTCCTAGGAGAAGGAATATCCTTCATTGACCGCGAGAGCTTATCATGGGCTAAGTTGGGACACCCCTGCAGGGTTTTAAACTTTCGAAAGCCATGCCCGCGGTTATGTGGCAGATGGGAATTTGTTAATGTTCGGTTGTACATAACTTGACACCAGATCCGAATTAAAACGCATCAACCGCGTGTGTAGCCGTGATGGTCTCTTTTCGGCAGAGTCCGGGAAGTGAACACGGTTTTGGGTTATGTTTGACGTAAGTAGGAGTTCAGGATCACTTCTTGATCATTGCTAGCTTCACGACCGTTCATTTGCTTCTCTTCTCGCTCTTATTTGCGTATGTTGGCCACCATATATGCTTAGTCGCTGCTGCAACCTCACCACTATTGTAACGCCTCGGATTCGATGCGCCAGGTGTCTGCCAGTTATTCGCCGTCGTTGCCATGTAATTTGCTTGCGTGTTGCATTTTGCCATGTCATCATGTGCATTTCATTTTGCATACGTGTTCGTCTCATGCATCCGAGCATTTTCCCCGTTGTCCGTTTTGCAATCCGGTGCTCCTATGTCATCCGGCGTTCCCCTTTTGTCTCCTGTTGTAAGTGGGTGTTAAACTTTCTCGGAATGGCCCGAGGTTTGCCAAGCGGCCTTGGTATAGCACCGGTAGACCGCCTGTCAAGTTTCGTGCCATTTGGAGGTCGTTTGATACTCCAACGATTAACCGGGTAACCGTAAAAGCCTCTTTTGTCTTGCAGCCCAACGCCCCTCCAAACTGGCCCAAAACCCATCCTAACACCCTCCATGCTCTTAGTCGTTCGATCACGATCGTGTGGACGAAAACCGTGCTCCATTTGGACTCGCCTAGCTCCCTCTACCTATAAAAACGTCTTCCCCTCTCCATTTTCGGATCAATTTCCCCCGAAACCCTAGATCCACCTCCCCTCTCCGCGCCGGACACGTCCGCGAAGGCCGGACATGTCCGCCGCCACTCCCCGCGCCAATCTGGGGCCGCCAAGTGTCGCACCGCCGCCCCAGCTCCTCCCCCCGCCGCCGGGCCCGCTCGGCCCATCCGAGGCCCGCCCCGGGCCGCGACTAGGCCCGAACGCCCCGCGCCCCAGCGCCGCCCGGCCCGTCCGCGCCTTGCCGCCGCCGCGCCTCCACGCCGCCCAGCCGTCGTCCGCCGACGCCGCCTGCCTCCGCCCCTCGCCGACCCCGGCCTCCTCCGCCGAAGCCGGGCCCGCGCGCCGCCGTGCTCCCGCGCCGCCCGCGCCCGCTTCTCCCGCCGTCGCCTTCCCGTAGCGCCGCCCGACCCTCGTCCGCCGCCGCCTTCGACCGGCACCGCCGTGATCCCGACCGCCGCCCGGCCTCCTCTCCGGTGCCGGCCGCGCCTCCGCCCTCGCCCGTCGCCCGAGCTCCGGCCCAGCTCCCTCCACAGCCCTTCGCCGGACCTCGCCGCCGTCCGCCTCCCTCCGGTGTGCCGCGTCGGCCCCGGCCCACCTCCGGCGACCTTCTCCTACCCCGGCCACCGCATCCTCTCCGGCGAACCTCGTCCACCGCGCCCGGATTTGGATTTGAGAAGACAAGGTTGACCCTGATTTGCGTAAGTCCCCGAAATATTTTGCATAATGTTGCCCTGTTCATCGCATCATATCTCCTTGCATACTGTTCCGTTTTGTGCGTCTAATATGTCAAATTGTTCGCCTCAACGAGTACTTCATTTCATTCCTTTGCATCATGTTCATTTGAGCTCATCTTGATGCCTTAATCATTGTTGCAAGAGTGCTATATGATGTTGTCTGCTGTCTGTTAACAGAACATGCTCATTTGTCATTTTTGCCATGTTTGATGTGTGCATCCTATGAGGTTGATGTCTACATGTGTTTTGATCTATGTCATGCCATCTTTATAGTGGTGTATGCCATGTATTTTTGTGATCAATGTGGTGACTAGCACAAGCATGCAAACTAGGCTTCATGATGTTGCTGATTTTAGTCCCTGTTCTGCTGTTATTTTGATGCCATGTAAACATGATGCTACAGAGAGATCCATGCTTATTTTGAGATACTTCAGTTAGGATGTTTTGAACATATGGTTATGATATATCCATCCATGCCCCTGGTTGCAATTATGGTGTAGTCGAGCATGTCATTTTCGTGCTCTACTTTTGCTACAAAATGTTTCCTGGCAGATTGTTTACATGTTATTCAATTTTTCCAAGGTTGTTGTAGTTGGTCCTTGCATCCTATGAACTTGTTCTTGCCTTGGTTTGTTTCATAAACATGTCTTCTTGCTGATGCTATGCTTATCTTGTCATGCAATGACTTGTGGTGAGTGAATCAAGCTTTTTAAGTAGTGTACTCGCTGTTGCTGTTTTGCTAGGCTGAATCTGTTATTTCGTGATGCTATGTAAACCTGCTGCTACAAGTCATCCTGTGCATAATCTGGAGATGTTCACTAAGGGTGTTTTGTTCTACATGTTATGCTCTATCCATCCATGCCCCTGGTTGCATTTATGGCCTGCTATATCTTATTGTAATCTTGCTCCAAAGTTGCTATATAATGTTGCTGTCAGCCTGTTAACATTAAGTTCAGTTGTTGCCATGATTGTTGCTAGTGTTCCATGTACACTATGAACTTGCTCTTGCCATGCTTAGCTTCACAAACATGTCTTATTACTGTTGGTTTCCTTGCTATGCCATGTAATGCTCTGTGGGGAGTGGTACAAGCTCACCAACATGCCTACTTATTGTTGTTCCTGCCATGTATGAATCGGTTAACGAAACTTGCTATGTTTACATGGGTGCCATCATATCTTCTGATCCTTTTTGGCTTATGGTCAGTAAGGGACTCTTGTTCTATGCAATTAGTAGGTTCATGCCATGCCTTTGTTTGCCATGATAAGTTCCTGTAACATGTTGTTTGATAGCTCTAAACATTGCAACCTGATGTTATTTTTTGCAAAGTCTGAACTGTTATTATTTGCAATCTTGCCATGTGTGTTTGAGCATGTTCTAGTGATTTCTGGAGATAGCTCAGTGTTCATGTTTTGTTATGCTTTACCTGTACATCATGCCCATGCCTTTTGTTTTCTTGTTGAGGTCCCGTAGCATGTTGTTTTGATGCTTGCAAGATGCCTAGTTGCTGTTTTGGACAGATTTTTGCCATATCTTGTATAGTGTGTGTGTGTGTGTTGAACCGTTGCTCCGTTTTGAGTGTGCTCTATATGAAACTTGCTTGTTTTTGTGTGTAGCTTCATATTATCATGTTGCATCCTTGTTTTGAGGTGTTTGCTTGATGTTTGTATGCATTTTGCATCAATGCCATGTTTAACTTGTTTTGCTCATATCTTCTAGGCCGTAGCTCCGAACCAAATGAACTTTATATGTAACTTGACTAGAATCTCATGTAGATCATCTTGGTGCATCTTAGCTTGCTATTTAACAACTTGAACATAAGGTTTATTCAGATCTGGACCAATTTCGAAATTTGCATATGAGGACTTACCGGAATTGTTATATGTTGTTTCCGGCCTCATTTAAACTTGCCTTGATGTGTTGCTCTTGTTTGCATCATCTCTTGCCATGAGTAGCTTCATGTAGCCTTGTCATGCATCATGTTTGTTGTCCATCATGCCTTGTTCATGTGTGGTGTATTTACTTTGTTGCGTGCTTCTTTTCGATAGTTCCTGTTTCGTTGCGATCGTGAGGATTCGTTCGTCTACGCTTGGTTCGGCTTCATCCGTTCGTCTTCTTCATGGTCGTTCTTCTTCCTAGCGGGATTTCAGGCAAGATGACTACTACCCTGGATCTCACTACTATCATTGCTATGCTAGTTGCTTCATTCTATCGCTTTGTTGCGCTACCTATCACCTGTTTATCTAGCCTCCCAAATTGCCATGTCAGCCTCTAACCTTTTGCACCCTTCCTAGCAAACCATTGCTTGGCTATGTTACCGCTTTTGCTCAGCTCCTCTTATAGCGTTGTTAGTTGCAGGTGAAGTTGAAGATTGCCCCATGACGGACAGGATTATGTTGGGATATCACAATATCTCTTATTTCATTAATGCATCTATATACTTGGTAAAGGGTGGAAGACTCGGCCTTATGCCTGGTGTTTTGTTCCACTCTTGCCGCCCTAGTTTCCGTCATACCGGTGTTATGTTCCCGGATTTTGCGTTCCTTACGCGGTTGGGTGATTTATGGGACCCCCTTGACAGTTTGCTTTGAATAAAACTCCTCCAGCAAGGCCCGACCTTGGTTTTACCATTTGCCTCACCTAGCCCTTTTTCCCTTGGGTTTCCGGAGCCCGAGGGTCATCTTTATTTTAGCCCCCCCGGGCCAGTGCTCCTTCGAGTGTTGGTCCGAACCGAGCAGCCTACGGGGCCACCACGGGGCAACTCGAGGGCTGGTTTTACTCATAGCTTGACTTATCCGGTGTGCCCTGAGAACGAGGTACGTGCGACTCCTATCGGGATTTGTCGGCACATCGGGCGGCTTTGCTGGTCTTGTTTTACCATCATCGAAATGTCTTGTAACTGGGATTCCGAGTCTGATCGGGTCTTCCTAGGAGAAGGAATATCCTTCTTTGACCGCGAGAGCTTATCATGGGCTAAGTTGGGACACCCCTGCAGGGTTTTAAACTTTCGAAAGCCATGCCCGCGGTTATGTGGCAGATGGGAATTTGTTAATGTCCGGTTGTAGATAACTTGACACCAGATCCGAATTAAAATGCATCAACCGCGTGTGTAGCCGTGATGGTCTCTTTTCAGCGGAGTCCGGGAAGTGAACACGGTTTTGGGTTATGTTTGACGTAAGTAGGAGTTCAGGATCACTTCTTGATCATTACTAGTTGACGACCGTTCCTTTTGCTCTCTTCTCGCTCTTATTTGCGTATGCTAGCCACCATATATGCTTAGTCATTGCTGCAACCTCACCACTTTACCCCTTCCTTTTCCATTAAGCTTTGCTAGTCTTGATACCCATGGTAATGGGATTGCTGAGTCCTCGTAGCTCACAGATTACTACAACAACAGTTGCAGGTACAGGTTATGCGATGATCATGACGCGAGAGCGATGCTTGTTTGCGTTGAGATCTTCTTCTGCTTCTTCGATCAGGGGATAGGTTCCAGGTCGGCAGCCTGGGCTAGCAGGGTGGATGCCGTTTGAGTTTCTGTTTATGTTTCATCCGTAGTCGGATGTTGCTCTTATGTATTGTGATGTTGTATTCGTGTGGCATTGTATGCCTTATGTATGTACACACATCTATTATGTAATGTTGATGTAATGATATCCACCTTGCAAAAGCGTTTCAATATGCGGCTCTATCCTTGGTGGGACCTTCGAGTTCCTTTTGGATAGGGTCGCATATTGGGCGTGACAACTGTACCCCCCTTACTTTCCCATTAAGCTTTGCTAGTCTTGATACCCATGGTAATGGGATTGCTGAGTCCTCGTGGCTCACAGATTGCTACAACAACAGTTGCAGGTACAGGTTTTGCGATGATCATGACGCGAGAGCGATGTTTGCTTGTTTTGCAGTTCTTCTTCTGCTTCTTCTTCTATCAGGGGATAGGTTCCAGGTCGGCAGCCTGGGCTAGCAGGGTGGATGTCATTTGAGCTTCTGTTTGTATTTCATCCGTAGTCGGATGTTGATATTGTGTATGATGTATTGTTGTATTCCTGTGGCATTCTATGCCTCTTGTATGTATCCCCATCTATTATGTAATGTTGATGTAATGATATCCACCTTGCAAAAGCGTTTCAATATGCGGTTCTATCCTTGGTGGGACCTTCGAGTCTCTTTAGGATAGTATCGCATATTGGGCGTGACACCAATGTATCAATGTGAAGAAATCAACCCTCATGTTTAGCCTAAACACCGAGGAGATGGTCAAGGACGCAATCAAGAATTCGCTGAATATTAATAGTGAGAACTGGAACAAGAAGTTTCTCGGACTCCCCGTTCATGGCGGAAGGTCTAGGAGGAAAGCTTTTGGTTGCATCAAAAAGAATATGTGCGGCCAGGTCTATGGTTAGCGGGAGAAATTTTTGGCAAAGGAGGGTGAGGAGGTCCTGGTTAAAGCAGTGGTGTAGGCAATTGGTACCTTTGCGATGTCTTGTTTCAATCTTACCAAGACCTTCCGCATGAAATTAAACATGCTCTTGGGGAAGTTCTGGTGGAGCCAACAAGATAAGCAAAACCCCGTGCACTGGCTAAGTTGGGATAAGCTAATAGAGACTGAAGCCATGGGAGGGTTCAGATTTTGGTATATGCACAACTTCAACACTGCCATGCTATCGAGGCAGGGATGGGGGTTGGTCCAAAAGCTAGAGAGTCTATCTGCAAGAGTGCTAAAGCACGATACTATCCGCATTGCAAAGTACTGGAGGCGATCCCCCATGATGGAATCTCATACTCAGGGTGGAGTATACTACATGGCTTGGAGCCAGTGAAACAAGGACATTTGGCGGATTGGGGCGGTCAAGAGTGGATATCTGGAATGACTCATGGATTCTGAGGGCTTGGTCGAGGCGAGTCATTAATCTGGAAGATGCAAGCCTACTGACAAGGGTAGATGAGCTAGTAATCCCAATAACTAGTCAGTGGGATGAAACACTTGCAAGAGATACATACCGTGCAGAGGATGCCCATCATATAATGCAAATTCCACTAAGGGACAGTATCAAGGATTTTATAGCCTAGCACTTTGACAGCAAAGGAAATCATTCTGTCAAAAGTGCTTATGAGCTTCAAATAGACCTATGTAAGCAGGAACGAAGCCCCAGGGTTAATTCTTCTAGCGCTGGCCATCTAGATGGAGTTGTGGATCTATCTTGGGAAAGAATCTGGTAAATACCGTGTCCTCGGAATCTGTAGATATTTGTTTGGAGACTACGCCACGAGTCCCTTGCCATATGTATAAATCTGGTGAAAAGAGGCCTCAAATTGGTGATGGGGAACGTTGCAAAATCATTTTTTTCCTATGAATAACCCAAGATCTAATCTAGGATATGCATAGCAACGAGAGGTGAGTGTGTCTATGTACCCTTGTAGACCGGAAGTGTTAGCATCGTAACATAGCATAGTCGTACTCATCGTGATCCAATCACGATCCCATCCGATCTAGTGCCAAACATACGACACCTCCGAGCTTAGCACACGTACAGCTCGACAGTGTCCTCTCCTTCTTGATATAGCAAGAGAGGAAGAGAGGTAGATGAGATCTTAAGCAACACAACGGCGTGCTGGTGGTAATGGCAGCGGAATAGCGACAGGGCTTCGCCAACCATTGACGGATCGAGGTAGACGCTTATCGGGAGAGAGAGATATGAGGCTTGGGTTTGGTTTCACTAGCCCTTGCTCCCCATCTCCACTATATATAGGGGTGTGGGAGGGTTGGAGCGCAGCCCTAGCCCCGCCTCCAAGGAGGGGAGGTGTCCAAGGGAGGAGGAGTGCCCTCCAAGCCAAGAGGAGGAGTGCCTCCCCCTTAGGGTTTCCCTTCCCCTGGGCGCATGGGCCAAGTACGGGCTGGTGCGCCTGGACCAATAAGGCCAGGGAGCCCCCTACAGCCCATGCTACTATAGGACATGGTGGACCTCTCCGAGGACTTTCGGACCCCTCCGGAACCTTCTGGTGACTTCCCGATACAATAGCAAAAAAACTGGACTTTTTCCCGGAACCCCGACAACAACTTTCCATATATAAATATCTACCTCCGGATCATTCCGGAGCTCCTCGTGATATCCCGGATCCCGTCCGAGACTCCGAACAACCTTTGGACTTTCTACTATTCAATATCTCAATACTACCCTAGCGCTACCGGACGTTAAGCGTGTGACCCTACGGGTTCGAGAATAATGTAGACATGACCGAGACTCCTCTCCGGTTAATAACCAATAGAGGGACCTGGATGCCCATATTGATTCCCACATATTCAACAAATATCTTTATCAGCTGAACCACGAGGTCAAGGACCCGATCAATCCATAGCCAATTCCCTTTGTCAGGCGATATGTTACTTGCCCGAGATTCAACTGTCGGTATCTCCATACCTAGATCAATCTCGTTACTGGTAAGTCTCTTTACTCATTCCGTAATACAAGATCCCATGACTAAACTCATTAGTCACATGAATCTTCTTATGATGTTGTATTACAAGAGGGCCCAGAGATATCTCTCTATCACATGGAGCAACAATTCCCAGTCTCGATCCATGCAACCCAATAGACACCTTTGAAGATACCTGTAGAGTACCTTTATGATCACCTAGTTATGAAGTGACATTTGATAAAACACAAAGTACTCCTCCAGTGTCTGGGAGTGGACTGATCTCATGGTCTAAGGAACTGATACTTGACATGAAGAAAGCTATAGCAAATAACTAAACAATCTGATGCTATGCTTACGGTTGGGTCTGTCCATCACATCATTCTCCTAATGATGTGATCCCGTTATCAAATGGCAACTCATGTCTATGGTTAGGAAACCTTAATCATCTTAGATCAACGAGCTAGTCTAGTAGAGGCTTACTAGGGACACAGTGTGGTTTATGTATTCACACATGTATTTAAGTTTCCGGTCAATACAATTCCAGCATGAATAATAAACATTTATCATGAATGGGAAATATGATAATAACTAATTTATTATTTCCTCTTTGGCATATTTCCAACAGTCTCCCACTTGCACTAGAGTCAATAATATGGATTACATCGTAATGAAACTAACACCCATGGAGTCTTGGTGTTGATCATGTTTTGCCCGTGGAAGAGGTTTAGTCAATGGGTCTACCACATTCGATCTATGTGTACTTTGTAAAGTTCTATGTCTCCATCTTTAATGTAATTACAAATGGAGTTGAAGCGGCGCTTGATGTGCTTGGTCTTCTTGTTAAACCTAGGCTCTTTGGCTATGGCAATTGCACCAGTGTTATCACAAAAGATCGTCATCAGATCCGATGCACTAGGCATAACTCCTAGATCGTACATGAACTCCTTCATCCAGAATCCTTCGTTCGCTGCTTCCGAAGAAGCTATGTATTCTGCTTCATGTAGATCCCGCTATGACGCTTTGCTTGGAACTGCACCAACTGACTGCTCCCCCATTCAAAATAAATATGTATTTGGTTTGTGACTTTGATTCATCTGGATCAGTGTCAAAGCTAGCATTGATGTAACCCTTTACGCTGAGCTCTTCGTGGCCTCCATAAACAAGAAACATGTCCTTAGTCCTCTTCGGCTACTTAAGGATATTCTTGACCGTTGTCTAGTGATCCACTCCTGGATTACTTTGGTACCTCCCTGCCAGACTTATGGCAAGGCACACGTCAAGTCTGATACACAACATGTCATACATTATAGAGCCTATGGCTGAGGCATAGAGGATGATCTTCATCCTTTCTCTCTCTTCTGCCATGGTCAGGTTTTGAGTCTGACTCAACTTCATACCTTGCAACACAGGCAAGAACCCTTTCTTCGACTTGTCCATTTTTAACTTCTTCAAAATCTTGTCAAGGTATGTGCTTTGTGAAAGTCCTATCAAGCGTCTCGATCTATCTCCATAGAACTTAATGCACAATATGTAAGCGGCTTCACCTAGGTCTTTCATTGAAAAACTCTTGTTCAAATAACCCTTTATGCTTTCCAGAAATTCTATATCATTTCCAATCAATAATATGTCATCCACATATAGTATTAGAAATGCTAGGGATCTCCCACTCACTTTCTTGTAAATACAAGCTTCTCCGTAAGTTTGTATAAAACCAAAAGCCTGGATCAACTCATCAAAGCATATATTCCAACTCCGAGATGCTTGCACTAGTCCGTAGATGGATTGCTGGAGCTTGCATACCTTGTTAGCATCCTTAAGATCGACAAAACCTTCTGGTTGCATCATATACAACTCTTCCTTAAGGAGCCTATTAAGGAACTCTGTTTTGACGTCCATCTGTCATATTTCATAGTCGTAATATGCATCAATTGCTAACATAATTCTAACAGACTTAAGCATCGCTATGGGTGAGAAAGTCTCATCATAGTCAACTCCTTGAATTTGTCGAAAACCCTTTGCGACAAGTCAAGCTTATAGACGGTGACATTTCCATCTACGCATGTCTTCTTCTTAAAGATCCATTGGTTTCAATGGCCTGCTGGTCATTGGCCAGGTCCACCAAAGTCCATATTTTGTTCTCATACATGGATCCTATCTCGGATTTAATGACCTCTAGCCCTTTGTAGGAATCCAGGCTCATCATTGCTTCTTCATAGTTCATAGGTTCATCGTTGTCTAACAACATGACTTTTAGGACAGGATTACCGTACCACTCTGGTGCGGAATGTACCCTGCTCGACCTATGAAGTTCAGTAGTAACTTGATCCGAAGTTGCATGATCATCATCATTAGCTTCCTCTCCGGATGGTGTAGGCATCATGGGAACTTCTTTCTGTGATGTGCTACTCTCTAATTTGAGAGAAGGTACGGTTACCTCATCAAGTTCTACTTTCCTCCCACTCACTTCTTTCGAGAGAAACTCCTTCTCTAGAAAGGACCCATTCTTAGCAACAAACATCTTGCCCTCAGATCTATGATAGAAGGTATACCCAATGGTCTATTAAGGGTATCCTATGAAGACACACTTCTTCGCTTTGGGTTCGAGCTTATCAGGCTGAAGCCTCTTTACATAAGCGTCGCATCACCAAACTTTAAGAAATGACATCCTAGGTTTCTTGCCAAACCATAATTCATGCGGTGTCATCTCAACGGATTTAGATGGTGCCCTATTTAAAGCGAATGCAGCTATCTCTAATGCATGACCCCAAAATGATAGTGGCAAATCGGTAAGAGACATCATAGATTGCACCATATCAAATAAAGTACGACTACAATGTTTGGACACAACATTGCGCTGTGGTGTTCTGGGTTGCATGAGTTGTGAAAAAATTCCACATTCTCTTAAACGAGCGCCAAAATTTTAACTCACATATTCACCTCCATGATCAGATCGTAGAAACTCTATTTTCTTGTTACGATGATTCTCCACTTCATTCTGAAATTCCTTGAACTTTTCAAATGTTCCAGACTTGTGTTTCATTAAGTAAATATACCCATATCTACTCAAATCATCAGTGAAGGTAAGAAACTAATGATATCCACAGCATGCTGCAACACTCATCGGACCGCATACATCTGTACGTATTATTTCCAATAAGTCACTTGCCTGTTTCATTGTTCCACAAAATGGGGTTTTAGTCATCTTGCCCATGAGGCATGGTTCACATGTTTCAAATGATTCATAATCAAGTGATTTCAAAAGTCCATCAGCATGGAGTTTCTTCATGCGCTTTACATCAATATGAGCTAAGCGGTAGTGCCACAAGTATGTGGTACTGTCATCATTAACTTTGCATCTTTTGGCATCAATATTGTGAACATGTGTATCACTACAATCGAGATTCAGTAAGAATAAACCATTCACAAGGGGTGCATGACCATAAAAGATATTATCCATAAAAATAGAACAATCATTATTCTCTGATTTAAATGAATAACTGTCTCGCAATAAAAAAAATCCAGATATAATGTTCATTCTCAACGCAGGCACCAAATAACAATTATTTAGGTTTAAACTAATCCTGAAGGTAGATGTAGAGGGAGCGTGCCGACGGCTATCACATCAACCTTGGAGCCATTTCCAACACGCATGACCTAGTCCTTAGCTAGTCTTTGTTTATTCCATAGCTCCTGTTTTGAGTTACAAATATTAGCAACTAAACCAGTATCAAATACTCAGGCGCTACTACGAGCACTAGTAAGGTATACATCAATAACATGTATATCAAATATACCTTCCTTGACATTGCCAGCCTTCTTATCTGCCAAGTACTTGGGGCAGTTCCGCTTCTAGTGACCATTCCCCTTGCAATAGAAGCACTTAATCTTAGGTTTAGGTACACCAAGCGGTGCATCAAGGACATAAGCCTTCTGTGTAGCAGTGAGGATAGTCCTGAAATTACGGACCCAGTCCACTTAGTTGCTTCCATCATCTTTCAACTTAGCTTTCTCTAGGAACGCATTAAAATTCAGGGGAGCTACAATGTGAGCCATTGATCTACAATATAAATTTGCAAAGACTTTATACTGTTCATGATAATGGGTTCAGTTAATCAAATTACTAGTCAACTCCCACTTAAATCAACATCCCTCAAGTTGTCTAAGTGTTTACACGATCCATATCAACTACCCATGTCCGATCATCACATGAGATGGGGTCATCATCAATGGTGAACATCTCCATGTTGATCATATCCACTACATGACTCATGTTTGACCTTTGGGTATTCCGTGTTCCGAGGCCATGTCTGTACATGCTAGGCTTGTCAAGTTTAACCCAAGTATTCTGCATGTGTAAAACTTGCTTACACCCATTGTATATGAACGTAGAGTCTATCACACCCGATCATCACAGGTGCTTCGAAATGACAAACTTTTGCAATGGTGCATACATTAGGGAGAACACCTTTAACTTGAAATTTAGTGAAGGGATCATCTTGTAATGCTATTGTCGTCCTAAGCAAAATAAGATGCATAAAAGGATAAACATCACATGCAATCAATATGTGACATGATATGGCCATTATCATCTTGGGCATTTGATCTCCATCTCCAAAGCACCGGCATGATCTCCATCGTCACCGGCATGACACCATGATCTCCATCATTGTGTTGTCGTCGTGGTTGTCTCCACCAACTATTGCTTCTACAACTATTGCTAACACATAGCAATAAAGTAAAGCAGTTATATGGCATTTAATGATTGACACGCAGGTCATACAATAAATTAAAGACAACCCTATGTCTCCTGTCGGTTGCCGTACTTATCGACATGCAAGCCATGAACCTATTATAAAACATGTTCATCTCATACATCAACATATATCACATCACGTTTTGGCCATACCACATCACAACATGCCCTGCAAAAACAAGTTAGACGTCATCTGCTTTGTTGTTGCAATTTTTACGTAGTTGCCAGGGCAAACTATAAGAACCATTCATATCTACGCAAAACCACAATGGTGATATACAAGTTGCCTTTTAACCTTCTATAAGGACCGCCCTCATCAAATCAGATTCAACTAAAGTAGGAGAGACAGACACCCGCAAAGCCACTTTTATGCAATACAAGTTGCATGTCAAATAGTGGAACCGGTCTCATGTGCGTGGACATGTAAGGTTGGTCCGAGCTGCTTCATCCCACAATACCGTTGAATCCAAATAAGACAAGGGAAGTAAGCAATCTGAACATCAACACCCACAACAACTTTGTGTTCTTCTCGTGCATATACATCTATGCATAAACCTAGCTCATGATGCCACTGATGGAGAACATTGCATGAAAATCAAAAAATTTCCTACAAATCACCCAAGATCTAATCTAGGATATGCATAGCAATGAGAGGTGAGTGTGTCTATGTACCCTTGTAGACCGAAAGTGTTAGCGTCGTAATGTGGTTGATGTAGTTGTACTCGTTACGATCCAATCACGACCCAATCCGGCATAGTGCCGAATGGACGGATCCTCCAAGTTTAGCACACGTACGGCTCGACGACGTCCTCTACTTCTTGATCCAGCAAGAGAGGGAGAGGAGGTACATGAGATCTGAACCAACACGATGGTGATGTTTGCTTGAACTACAACGGTATTTCCCCAAAGAGGAAGGGATGATGCAGCACAACAACGGTAGGTATTTCCCTCAGTGATGAGACCAAGGTTATCGAACAAGTAGGAGAACCACGCAACACCACGTAAACAGCTCCTGCACACAAAGAACAAATACTTGCAACCCCACGTAAGAGAGGGGTTGTCAATCCCTCACGGGTAAAAAGATAGATAAAATTATAGTACATTGGATAAATAGATCTTGCCGGAACGCGAGATAAAATGAATAGCTAACAATTGTAGCTAGGTATTTTTGTATTTTTGGATTAATAGATCTGAAAATAAAAGAAAATAAAAATATATCTCGAAGGCAAATATGATTAAGAAGAGACCTGGGGGCCATAGATTTCACTAGTGGCTTCTCTCGAGAAAAATAGCATACGATGAGTAAACAAATTACTGTTGGGCGATTGATAGAACTTCAAATAATCATGACAATATCCAGGAAATGATCATTATATAGGCATCACGTCCAAGATTAGTAGACAGACTCTTGCCTGCATCTACTACTATTACTCCACACATCAACCGCTATCCAGCATGCATCTAGTGTATTAAGTTCATGGAGAAACGGAGTATGCAATAAGAACGATGACATGATGTAGACAAGATCTATTTATGTAGAAATAGACCCCATCTTGTTATACTTAATGGCAACGATACATACTTGTCGGTTCCCCTTCTGTCACTTGGATCAAGCACCATAAGATCGAACCCATCACAAATCACCTCTTCCCATGGCAAGAAAAATCGATCTAGTCGGCCTAACTAAACCAAAGATTCGTAGAAGAAATACGAGGCTATAAATAATCATGCATATAAGAGATCAAAGAGACTCAAATAACTTTCATGGATAAAAACATAGATCTGATCATAAACTCAACGTTCATAGGATCCCAACAACCACATCGCAAAAAGAGTTACATCAAATAGATCTCCAAGAGACCATTGTATTGAGAATCAAGAGAGAGCGAGGAAGCCATCTAGCTACTAACTACGGACCCGTAGGTATACAATGAACTACTCACGCATCATCGGAGAGGTACCAATGAGGATGATGAACCCCTCCGTGATGATGTATAGATTGGATCTGGTGGTTCTGGAACTTGCGGCAGCTGGAATTGATTTTTGTCGACTCCCCTAGGGTTTCTGGAATATTGGGGTATTTATAGAGCAAAGAGGCGGTGCGGGAGGTCACTGACACGTCTCCAACGTATCTATAATTTTTTACTGTTCGATGCTGTTATATTATCATTCCGGGATATTTTACAATCATTTTATAATCATTTTATATCATTTTTTGGTACTAACCTATTGACATAGTGCCCAGTGCTAGTTGTTGTTTTCTGCTTTTTTTTTACATCGCAGGAAATCAATACCAAAACGGAGTCCAAACGCAATGAAACTTTTTGTGGATTTTTTCTGGACCAGAAGACACCTGTTGGGCCAAAGAAGTATGAGAGGGGTGTTCCGAGGGGAGCACAACCCACCAGGGCACCCCTGGGGGCCAAGCGCACCCGAGTGGGTTGTGGCACCTCGGTGGCCGCCCACACCGCCTCTTTGCTCTATAAATATGCCAATATTCCAGAATCCCTAGGGGAGTCGACGATTATCAATTCCAGCCGCCGCAAGTTGCAAAACCACCAGATCCAATCTAAACACCATCACTGAGGGGTTCATCATCCTCATTGGTGCCTCTCCGATGATGCGTGAGTAGTTCATTATAGACCTATGGGCCCGTAGTTAGTAGCTAGATGGCTTCCTCTCTCTTTTGATTCTCAATACAATGGTCTCTTGGAGATCCGTATGATGTAACTCTTTTTGCGGTGTGTTTGTTGGGATCCGATGAACTTTGAGTTTATGATGAGATCTATATTTTTATCCATTAAAGTTATTCGAGTTTTCTTTGATCTCTTATATGGATGATTGCTTATAGCCTCATATTTCTTCTCTGATATTTGGGTTTTGTTTGGCCAACTTGATCTATTTATCTTGCAATGGGAAGAGGTGCTTTGTGATGGGTTCAATCATACGGTGCTTGATCCTAGTGACATAAGGGGAACTGACACGTATGTATCGTTGCTATTAAGGATAACAAGATGGGGTCTATTTCTACATAAATAGATCTTTTCTACATCATGTCATCGTTCTTATTGCATGACTCCGTTTTCCCATGAACTTAATACACTAGATGCACGCTGGATAGCGGTCGATATGTGGAGTAATAGTAGTAGATGCAGGCAGGAGTCGGTCTACTAATTTTGGACGTGATGCCTATATAATGATCATTGCCTGAATATCGTCATGAGTATTTGAAGTTCTATCAATTGCCCAACAGTAATTTGTTTTCCCACTGTTTGCTATTTTTCTCGAGAGAAGCCACTAGTGAAACCTACGGCCCCCGGGTCTCTTCTTTAATATATTTGCCTTCACGATATATTTTTATTTGCTTTTATTTTCAGATCTATTAAACCAAAAATACAAAAATACCTTGCTGCACTTTATTTTATTTGCGATCTATTTATCCAATCTACTACAACTTTCTCCTGTCTACTCGCCAATTTCCGGCGCCATTACCCGAAAGGGATTGACAACTCCTTTAACACGTCGGGTTGTGAGTATTTGTTATTTGTGTGCAGGAGCTATTTATGTTGTGTTGTGTGGTTCTCCTACTGGTTCGATAACCTTGGTATCATCACCGAGGGAATTACCTACCATCACTGTGCTGCATCATCCCTTGCTCTTTGGGGAAATACCGACGTAGTTCTAGCAGACATCAGTCATCGAGGTGGGCACAACCCACCTGGGCGTGCCTGGCCCTCCAGGTGTCGGTGTCAAAATCGACAGATCTTGGGTAGGGGGGCCCAAGCTGTGAGTCTAAGGATCAATTGTAACAAGGGACAATGGGGACATGATGTTTACCCAGGTTCGGGCCCTCTTATAGGAGGTAAAACCCTACATCACTACAAAAAAAGACACATCCGTGACATTTTGGGCCGAACGAAATTTTTTTCTATCATACATATGACACTTCTATGACGATAATTGTGACAAAACCAGGTATCATCATAGATGTGGTGGGCTCCTACTTCTATGACAAAAAATCATGACAGAAAATGGGCTTTTTGTCCTGGGCGGGCCGGAGACGCAGCTGATGACATTCTTTGGGCCGTCCATGACAGAAAAAACCATGGTAGAAGCGAGGGGGAGGAAAATTTCGGAGAGTTGCCGGTTACGGTGGGAGGTCGGGGGCGGAGAGATGCGCGTTTCTCTCGTACGTACGCGCGTGTGTGCGAGGCGTTGGCTCTAACTGAACCCGAGCGAGGCGTTGGGCTCTAACTGAACCCGAGCGATTGCACTGCAGGCTATGCGTTACTGAACCCGAGCGATCGATCGATGGCTGTTAACTGAACCCGATGGAGCGATTCCTTCGCTACTGCTACTAACTGAAGCCGATCAATGCTGCCTCTGGGATGAACAGTGAGCGTTGCAGGGGGGGTGGATGAACAGTGAGCGGTGGCATTGCCTCTGGATTAACAGGAACCCGTGGTGTGGAGGGCTGGATGAACAGTAGACGATGGAGGGGTGGCTGTGGAGGGGTGGTTAAACAGGACCCCGTGGTGTGGAGTGCTGGATGAACAGTAGACGGTGGAGGGGTGCTCGTGGAGGGGTGGTTGAACAGTAGCCGGTGGAGTAGCGCGCGGTGGAGGCTGGATGAACAGGAGCCTGTGGAGGCTCGAGGAGGTCGACGGTAGCCCATGGAGGCTGGAGGAGGTCGACGGTGGAGATCAACAGTATCCCGTGGAGTCCCATTTTGCAGTATGCCACACCCCTCCCCCCCGTTTCGACCGTAGCGCTCCAACACAAGTCCGTTTCGTTCGTTTTGCGGTACGCCACACCCCTCCCGATCAACAGGACCCCCGTTTCGACCATAGCGCTCCAACACAAGTCCGTTTCATCTGTTTTGCGGTACACCACACCCCTCTCGATCAACAGGACCCCCGTTTCGACCGTAGGAGGTCCGTTTCGTCCATTTTGCGGTACGCCACATCCCTCTCGATCAACAGGACCCCGTTTCGACCGTAGGAGGTCCGTTTCCTCCGTTTTGCAGTATGCCAGGCCCCTCCCGATCAACAGGACCCCGTTTCGAACGTGGCCGGTCGAACACAAGGCCGTTTCCTCCGTTGTGCGGTACGCCAGGCCTCATTTCCAGCGCCTGTTCCGTCCAAGCCCTCCCGATGAACACGACCACGCATTCCATTCTGACCCAGCCGGTTGGCTTCCCATGAACACGATGATGACGCTATTTCTCCGTTCCGACCCAGCCATGTACGTATGCACGAGTAGGCGTTCGAGACCCTACCCGTATGTACGTACGTGGCCGTATTTTCTTTCTTGCACCCTCGCCGCTATACGTACGTGTACGTGCGCGCCTTTACTACGACCAGTATGTACATACACGTTCGCGACCAGAATGACAACGCTACGTACGCTTCGACCAGGTGGGTCCCGACTGTCAGGCACTTCCTTGCCTGCAAAGATGTAGCTGGTGGGTCCCAGCAGTCAGGGGGGCGAATCGTTTTGTTTTTTTTGCCCGGACGCACTTCCTTGCGTGCGAAAATGTAGCTGGTAGGTCCCAGCAGTTAGGGGGGTGAATCATTTTTTTTGCCCGGAGGCACTTCCTTGCGTGCGACGATGTA
Source organism: Triticum aestivum (assembly GCF_018294505.1). NCBI lineage: Eukaryota > Viridiplantae > Streptophyta > Magnoliopsida > Poales > Poaceae > Triticum > Triticum aestivum. The sequence continues at coordinate 287,186,680 of NC_057801.1, forward strand.
GCTGGTGGGTCCCAGCAGTCAGGGGGAAACATTTTTTTCGCGAAATATGGTGGCCCGTCCGGTGGGTCCCCGCTGTCAGGTGGAGGAATAATTATTTTGCGTGTAATAAGGAGGCACTTCCTTGTGGCCGTCGTGGACCCAGCTATCAGCCTCTCCAAGCACAGTACTCTTCCGATGGAAGTCAGTCGTTGACCACATTGACCACGCCGCACCGAGAGCACCACGGTGGTGGATGACGGCGAGGCCTAGGAAGGGAACGACACGGAGCCGGGGAAGACGCAACAGTGGATGGACACGCAAAGAGGAGTACGAGGGTGAGGCTGCCGTCACCGTAGAATAACAGGGGGTGTGGGTGAGTAGAGGGATGGCCTGGCCAGCGGTGGGAGTAGTAGGGGGTGGTGAGGCCTCCGCAGCATCATAGCCGGCCACGGGAGGCAGGAGCACGCGGCACGACCGTCGCTGCTTTGGGCGGCTAGAGCACGAAGACCAAAGGTTCAAGAAGCACTACGGCCGTTGGATGGACATCGTATGGTCACTGGAGCTAGAGTCATTCATATTGACTAAGTTGACAAAGCCCTCCGTCCCCGTAAACTTAGTAGGCCCACAAGTCAGCCTCCCACCAAGGTGAGTCCCAGCTAGCAGGGGGAGTATTCATTTTTTTGTGCGTAATAAGGAGGCATTTCCGGTGGGTCCGAGCTGACAGCGGGGGGAACGTTTTTTTCGCGAAATATGGAGACCCTTCTGGTGGGTCCCAACTATCAGGTGGAGGAATCATTATTTTGCGCGTAATAAGGAGGCATTTTCCTATGTGGGCCCCTACTGTCAGCCTCTTCCGATGGCTGTTGTTTGTTGACCATGTTGACCTCGCCGTGCCGAGAGCACAAACGCGGTGGACGAGGGCGGGGCCCAGGAAGAGAACCACCCGGAGCCGGCGAAGCCACCGCAGTGGATGCCCACGCTGAGGGGAGAACAAGCGCTGACTGGTCGGCTGCGGGGTGAGGCTGACGTCGCCGGAAAATAACAGGATGTGTGGGTGGTTATAGGGATGGCCTGGCGGCAGCACAGCCAGCCATGGGAGGAGCGAGCAGGCAGTCCCGCCGGCGCTGGTTTGGGCGGCTGGAGTAGGAAGATCAGAGATTGAAGAAGCACGGCGGCCGTTGGATGGACATCCAATAGTCACTGTTGTGTGTTGACTAAGTTGACAAAGCCTTGCGTACGCGTCAATTTTTTTAGGACAGCGTCATCATCAACCTAGTAGGCCCAGAAGTCAGCCTCCAAATCTGTGGAAAACAGCATACAGCCCATTAGCCATTATTTTCAATAATTTACAGCCCATTTGGTAATTCTTAAGGATATTTGAAGCTCATATTCTTTTTATTAGCATTACAGACCATATATTCTGGGCACTGCTAAAAAATTCAACGAAATTTTGCATATTTAGGTGGGGTCCGAACTCTTTTAATCACGAAATTTCGAGTTACGCTAAAAATAGTTTTCAAAAAATTATATCAAAATAAAATAAAAAAAAAATTCTCCACAAAAAAATGAATGAAATTTAGAATCTTAACTAGCAAGATGCCCGTTCGTTGCACGGAACATGAAGATGTATTTGTATGAGTAGTTTATCTTGTGGGTGAAAAGATGATATTTTAATGTAATTGCCAGTTGGCTTTGGTTTTTATAAGAGTAGAGAGTAGAGAAATCCTAAAAAAATGATATTTTAATGCAATTGCTGGTTGGCTTTGGTTTAAAAATTTACAGCCCATTTCTTACAACTTATAGACCATTTTCTGGGGAAGCCCATTTCTTATCACTCCTCGCCTTGAAAGATTTGCAGCCCAACAGGGCTGAGAAAAGCAAGTAGGCCTCGGTTTTGGTATTCTCCAAAAAAAAGAACTGCGCTAGCCAATTTCAGAAAGAAAAAAATATCAACTGGGCTCGTCATGTGCTTAATAAAAGCGTAAGGGTGGGCTAGACGGGCCACATCCCCCGCACAGTGCGCAGTTGAGCTCCGTCTCTGAAATTGAAAAACAACTGGGCGAGCTGCTGGGTCCCTGGTGTTATCCGCTCGTTGTGTAATTTTCTCATTTATTGACTACATTGACAATGGCGTGGAACCTAGTTGTCAAACAATTAGGAGGAAGTGTTGTTTTGGCTTGTAATAACGAGGCACCTGCTTACAAAATGCAATGACCCTGGTGGGTCCCTACTGTCAGCCTCTCCACGTACAGTCATCTCCTGATTCCTGTTGGTTGTTGACCATGTTGACAACACCATCGGCAGCGAGCACAGCAAGCTAACCAAGGTGGAGAACGACGGCAAGGCCTCGGACGGGAACGAACAGCAGCCATGAAAGATGCGGCAGTGTAGTGGCAGGTCGAGGGGAGTACGAGGGCAACAACATGTAAGTCAAGCATACAAATGGTACAAAAAGCCCAAGGATTAATTGTTCATCAAATTTTTAGACAAAACCCAGATTGAACATGACAGTAACATCTAACCCAACCACTCTTTTTTGCAGTCACAAACAAATGGATCGGTCTGATCCATAAAATCAACATCCTGTGCAAAAATTTTTATTTCAGGATGTCTACAACTTATTGTAAATATAAGCCGAGCACGTTTAGAAGCCCATTTGTCCACCTGAAACTTCTTTTTTTGCTGTTCAACATGTTCGTCCATGAGAAATCTCTTGCTGTAAAAATTAAGCCTCATGGACAATAGTAACCTCGCGTTCAACAGGAAGAATATGACAAAGCTTCTGTTTGCCTGGTTGGATGCATATCGTCCCATCGTTATTGTCCTCAAACGAATGTCATGAGAATTGAGAAAATCCTTGTGCTTATTACGCCAACGATTGGTTATATGTTTTCTCCATGTGGTTCTCCCTAACTAGACATGAAGATTGAAAACAGTTAAGGTCTGAAAAAAGAGTATGTCGAAAGAATGACAGATGAATAGTTAATTCTAGTACAATATATACGGGCTTTCAATGTGCATGAAATCATCACCTCTATGTATAAATTCTCCAGTCAAAAGCATTGCAGCAAGCCAATAATTATGTCCAGATCAAAACTATACATTCTGATATATATGATCTTGACAGAATCCAGCAGCATTGATAGGCTATCAATGGACAAACTCTTGATTGAGCATATAACATAATATTAGTACCCAAAGTGTACTCCAAGATGATATAAAACTTATGCGCACAAATGAAAAATGCAGCATATGATGACAAATGTGTAGATGAAAATATACAGTACCTGAAAAAGTGAGGAGCCAAACACCAACTCCTTGTGATTATTAAACGGGTCACGAATTACACCCAAGGTCTCCAGTTTGGGCGCAGAGACGACAATTATTTCTGAAGGTGTATAACAACTATGAAGGAGCAACCTTTCAAGTGAAGGGGCATCTTTGATGATGAGCTGCTGTCCTTTAAAACAAATTCCAATGCTTTTAAGGTGAGGCGACTTTATTTGGAGACAACTGATACCGATTTCTATTCCCAAAACAATCAGCAAGCGCTCCAGGGCAGGGAAAATGGAGTGGATGATGCTGTGCAGTGAGGCCTTCGACAGATAAACCACCACAAGCAAAAGTTTTTTTAGCAGTGGGAGTCGAAGCATTTGTACCAGATCGTCTGGTAGATGGCACTGGGCGAAGGTGGCGGTGTGGAGAGAGGAGGAAAACCGCGAGATGGACAACGGTGGTGTGGGCACAAATTCTTGGTATGTTTGTATTATGAAACTTTCGTGGTAATGGTGGAACTCAAACTGCTGGAGTTTTCTGAATTCAGGGGATGTCAGCCAAGCGTCCACCTTGCCGGGTATGGACAGCAGGTAGCTTGTCGGGATGTAGAGGCATTGAATGGGGCCCTACTGGTGAGAAGAGACGATGGCTCTGATGAGATCTAATTCAGGAAGGACAGATATCTGACGACAGTCGAGATTGAGGGGCACGGTGCGCCATAGAGGGCGCCACCAAGTTGAGAGGACTTGTGTGCGGCAGCAATCCTTGGTGGGGAGAAGCGAGATGATCTCCTCAAGGATGACGTCCGGGAGATCGCTGATGCGGTCTACCGGAGATTCTACCGGTTCCTCAGATCCGGGAGGGGGGGGGGGCTCGCCGCTTCTCCCCGCGCGACCGGGTGCGGGATCTACAACTGGCGTCGCCGCTAGCGGGAGCCTCATCTTCTTGGTGCTGGGGCCAGCCGACTCCATTTTCCTTGTGGGCGTCACGCCGAGCTCATGGGTTTGAGCAGAGTAGCCAGAGACGAGCCTAGTGGCAGTGCGAGTGGGGAAGAAGGGGGGCTGGGGATTTCTGTAGGAGTGGAAGAAGAGGAGCAAGCGTTTTCTGTACGAGTGAGGAAGAAGGTGAGCGGGGTTTTCTGGACGAGTGAGGAAGATTGGGGAGCGGGGGGAATTGGGTGGGGAGACGGAAGCGGGAGAGCGAGCTGTTCGTGTTTATAAGGTACGCTGCACTAACTACTCGCTTTTTCCCAAGAACCGCTCTCTTCTTTTGCGTTGCTGCATGACTGGCCATGCATGCAGGATGCATGTGCCCGCCGGCCACTGCATGTGCCTGGTTTGTTACTAGGCCTATTTAATAGGGTGATTATGGAGTAAATTAAGGAGATTTATTTCCTCTGTGCGCATCCACCAAATTAGAGGATGCGGTACTGGATGCAGACACTCACATTAAACTAACATTCAGAAGAACAAAAGTTCAGCATGTCTATGCATCTCAATGATTCACCATACTATAACCAATATACAAAACTGTGAGAAGGTGTGGAAATAAAGAAAATCGGTCGATGCTTCTCTGAGCAAAGGGCCTCCCTGCGCACGCATTAATTTCCTGGGCATGCATGTTTCTTCTCAATGTTGCGAGCACTTTGAGCATGTTGGCAACTCCACAGCTATCTAGCTGCCTCATCTTGCAATTGATGCTGACACACTTGCAGCAAACACATGAGGCAATAGAGATGACTCAACATGGGTCCATATTGTGCAGTTCCCTTGATATCCTATTAATTGTCCTGAATCTGAAAAGATAGGAAAACAGTAGCTATACTTAAACGGTGTTGCAAAACAGTAGCACATATCAATAGCTCGGCATGACAAAACACGATCATCTTGATAAAGGGGATACTGACCTGCCTACGGAAGATTACATATAATTTCATAAGTCTTTGGTTGATTTCCACCTTCGGCTGCACTGCTTGTTTGCTCCTCTAGACATGACAGGATCGTTCCGCACTGCATTCAGCAAGTCAACATACGAATAAGCTAATTTCATCTTGCGGTGGTCATTGTACCTAGTTACGAATGTAGGAATACCTGGAGCACCATGAGGTTAGCTGACAACAGGTAGATGCAGCCATATAAATTTTGTGCGGTGCTACCAAAATTGAGGTTTGTATCCCTTCCCGTTATGAGAATTCTTCTTGAAGTTGGTAGAATGTGACGGCTTGTTCTTTGCATCAAACTTGCCTTTCCCCTGAGATTTGTTCTTGTTGTTTTGGGGCTGGTTGGGCTGGAAGTTCTTCTCGTGTACCATGTGGGCACTAGAAGCTCCCTCGGCGACCCGAGAACGTGTGTCTTTTGCTCTCGCCTTCTCCTCAAAATCAAGAGTGCTAATGAGATGCAAAACAGAAAACTCATGTCTCTTGTTTTTCAGAGAAGTAGCAAAACCATTCCACGAAGGTGGAAGCTTGGCAATGATGGTCCCAACAACAAATTTGTCCGGCAACACACACTTAAAGTACTCAAGTTCCTTAGAGAGTGACTGTATCTCATGAGTCTGCTGAACAACAGAGCGCTCATCAGTCATCTTGTAGTCACAGAATTGCTCCATGACGTACAACTCGTTGCCAGCGCCCAAGGGCCCAAACGTGGCCTAGAGCGTAGCCCACATGTCTTTGCCGCTGTCAAACAACATATACGAATCCACAATGGAATCATCAAGAACACTCAGCAGGGCGGCTTTGAAGAGGGTATCCATGTTCTGAAAAGCTTCCTGCTGTGTAGGATTAAGATCGCCCTCAGGCTTACCCTTAGTGGCGTCATAGCAGCACATGATCTGAAACCAATATACTGCTCTTGTGCACCACCTTTTATATTGCACCCCCTTAAAAGTAGGCGGCTTCAAAAGCGCAGCAAAACAACTCGGAGTAAATTGCGTGTGATCAGGTTTTTGGATTGGACTGTTGAATATATGAGCAATTTAGTATGAGATTTAATCCGAGTCAGCAGTAAATAGATCATGACGACAATTGCAAACATCAAAGTAATGATGCAGACTAAACCAGGAGGGCAGAATCACATACTGTACAGCGGGAGCAGAACCGATGTGGTTGATGTTGTCACTCATGTCGTTGATGAAGAGGTTACCGAGGTCGGGGAAGAAGGCTGTCGTTGAGGAAGTCGTCGCTGGCAGCAGTCACATGAGTGTGCTCCCCAAAAACCTGATCGCCCCTCTCCCGTACAGGATCATGAAAGGCGGGTTTCGGAGGACTGCTGTCCCTTCTCGCGGTGCACGCCGGAAGGAGGGCTGGAGAAGAATTGCGTGGCGGCGCTAAGATCTGGAACAGTGCGAAACCATATGATACAGCGGGCGGCTAGGGTAGAGCATGTCAGGTCGGAGTATAATAGTAGGCCTTTGGCCCCCAAACCCCACGTCCAAGTCAATAATAGCTCAAAAAAAAGTCAATAATAGCCCCACCAAGGTTTGTCTCAAAAACAAATGGAGTAATTAAGGCATCCGTTAGTCCCTTTAGTATAAATACAATATCATTAATAATGGCCCCACCTTTTGTCTCACAAAGTAGAGTATGTTGGAGTACAACCGGCTACACGTTTACAATCCGCTTCTCTTCTCTCTCCTCTTCTCTCTCCTTCAACTAAGCACAAATACTATATTTAAATCCTTATAGCCTGCTTATGCCATCTAATTATAGTAGTACTTGCTCTAAAAGTTACTATCCACTGTGTAGTCTGAAATGCCGGGCGTGCAGCGGGCGGTGCCCTCGGTCGGCGCGCCGCTTCAACGGCGGAAGCAGTGAGAGTTCGTGTCGCCCTGACTTGCCATCAATGTGGAGCGGCGGGCTCAGCTGGCGCCGGGCGGGAAGCGCGCGCGGCAGGGGGGAGGGGTTTTTGTTGGGCCAAGAAGGTGAGAAGCCAACTTGGGATCGGTCTGGACGGGGAAATATCATGTGCTCCCGTACTCTGCATATGACACTAGTGTATGTTACTACTCCCTCATTTCCGGTTTATAGAGATGTTTAGAGTAACATAGTAATATGTTACAGTACAAGTTACTCCCCACTATGACCAGTCTTGGCCTCTCCCAGTGCTCCACCATGTATAGCTGCTAAGCCTGCCACGTAGGCATAAAATATGATGTGGCACCAATAAACTAAGCACCTATGCATTGAACACTTGAGTTACTAAGCCATTTAGTGCACTTAGCACCTCATCTAAAGAGCATTAATAGTATAGCCAGCTGCTGGCTATAAGCCTACAACCCATCTTATAGTCAACATGTACTACAAAGTGCCTAGGAGCACGTGCTAGAGCTGGCTCTTCACGAAGAGCCCGCTTACCTTCTCTGTCCTCATCTCTTTCCTCCAACTAAGCAGAAATATACTACTGTTTATTCCTTATAGCCCGCTGACTCAGCTCTATTGTACTTGCTCTAAGCACATCTAAGCACTTGCTAGCACCCCCTTGACCGTGGACCTTGACGCTGTACGTCACCTTGTGTGTCATAATTTTCCTCGTCATCATCTGAGTCCTAGAAGATCTCACCCACATCATCATTAGCATGCAACCGCCTGGATAGACAACGTGCACAGAAGGAGTAGAGGCGACTGGGGACGCACCACCACCATGTTGTGGGCACTCCGTATGTGCTCGTGTGCGTGCAGCGTGCGTGTTTTTCCATTGGTGCTAGCTCTAAGGCCGAGGCTACGGTCGTCTTCGTCTCCGACTAGTAGTTGAGCAACGACGGCAAAGAGGTGCTGCAAGAGATGCGTATGTGCCATTGCGTGCGAGCTTCGCCGTAGCACGACGAACCGGACGTCGCCGCGGATGGCACACACCTCCATGCAGCTGAGTGTGTGCGCATGCATGTGTTATTCATGTGCATTCTGTGGCCGAGCATGTGTGGATGCATGTCTTGTGTACGTGCATTGTGTGCTCCATGCTGTGCACGTATGTGCATGAGTTGGATCATATGGAGTAAGTGCGTTCGCTTGTGTACATATTTTAGAGTGTAGATTCACTCATTTTGTTTCGTATGTAGTCCCTTATTGAAATAACTAAAAAGACTTATATTTGGGAACGGAGGGAGTATAAAACATCTTCAACTTAGCATCCTGATGTACCGTTTCTAGTGGTTAGCGAGAAGTTCATGTTCTTAGTTGTTTATAGGTGGGCAGGCGGCAAAAAACAGGGGAAAATGCGCAAGGTTCCTTGCAGACGCTCCACTGCGAGGTTCCTTGCTCCTCCTCGGTCGTCGGGAATCTATGCTCTTCAACTCTTTTCTTTTACGCGAGCTTTGTTCATCCTTTTCCCAACACGCGAGACATCTAGCATCAAGGTGCACGTGTCATGCAAGAAAATGGAGATAATCAGATAAGCAGTGC